>NC_137798.1:34947006-35072006 GCF_963383645.1 Muscardinus avellanarius
CCATTTATGGCTTCTTCTTCTGTTTACCCTTAAGTCTTGCTAGTTCCCAGGGATCTGGGTGAGCTCCCTTTCACTCTCATTCTACATGCTTTGCTGCAGTTTCTAAACTTTGACTCCTATTTGTTAATGATTCTAAAAGTCTATAATTCTTTCCCACTTGATTTTCCTGAACTCCAACATCTCTATTTACTTATTTTTTAAAATATTTAATAATTTCCTACCATGTGCCAAACAAATTGCTAGATGCTGAGGATGCGAGATGAATAAGAGACAAGAGTTTCCACTTTGGTGGTAAATACAGGCAACGATTAAGTCAGAAAATAAATAGGGGACTTTAATGATTATTAGGGCTACATTGGACTAGTAAAGAGATGACCTGGAAAAATCAGTGAACTTTGAAGCTGCCAAGAGAGGAAATGTCACTTGAATTTACTTTTTCAGAACTTCAAGTCTTTTAGCCAAAAAAGTTGACTGTCTTTTAAAAATTGATTTGTAGACATTTTTATTTTTATTGCAACACATTCTAGATAAAAGTCCTCTTTAAGCAGTTTGTGCAAATGCATACACATATATCTGTATCATATCCTTTCCAACTCACTGGTTTTTCTTGACAATATGATTCTATGACAGAAAAAGAAAAGGACCAAGAATAGCCATGGTGCTTTTCTTGCTCTTGAAAGGAACAAGGCATAAAAATCTACTTTCTTGAATGTTATGACCTACTAAGGCCACATTTACGAAGGCAGTTCAAAATTAACACAACTAGCTAAATAGACCAGTGAAATGATCCCCCTCCTTATGAAGCCCAAATATATTTAGATGTTTGAACTAAGAGAAAGATCATATTATGGAGCAATGTAAAGATTCATAATTTAATAAAGGGACCTAGAAGATGAGTATATATTTAGAAAGCCAAAACACAATTTTTATCTTACACCATACATAAAAGTCAATTTCAAGTACTATACAAACCTAATGCTTAAGGCAAAATAATAAAGCCTTTAGGAGATACGAAAATATCTTAATAATCTTGGTGCAGGAAAGTTCTTGCATAGAGTGCAGATTAACTAGTTAAGAAGTATTTATAGTGCCTTGTTATTTTCAGTTTCCTGTCTGGAACGTTCTCCTCTTAATAATAATCTACAGGGCTCACTTCCTCCCCTCCTTTACTTAACTCTTTCTGAAGCTATTGTGGCCCTTTGAAGGAGAAATTGCAATGTCCCTCTCCATCACCACTTAACATTCCCCATCTTACCTTCCCGCTTTATCCTCACCCCCCGCTTAGCATTCCGCACCATTTAATATGTGAAACACGTTGAATGTAGACATTTTTGTCTATTTTATTTTAATGCTACATTCCCAGTACTTCCACCAGTCACAGACAGTGCACAATAAATACATATATATTGATTGAAATTTTCTGTTCTAAATTTTCTTCTGCTCTGACTTTCTCACGTGGCCACTGCTCAAATATAACCCTATGTGTTTCATTAGGTAGTTCTCTCACCTGCACTTCATGCCAACTAAACCCTACATACACTTTGAATGTGTTTCAGTCTATGTTCAGGACACACTCCCTAATTCAAAGAGATCATGGCTAACCTAGCCTACCACAGCCATCTCTCTTCATTGCATCTTATACTGAATAAAGAAACACCTTTATATCAGTGTCACCCACTGAAATGCAAGTGTTTAATATGGCTCCAAAATCATTCTCCAGCCTCTCTATAGCCCATACCTGAATATTTCCCTTCCTCCCTCTTCTCATCCTCCTCCCTGTGTTCTTTCTCATTCCCTACTCTGCTCATGTGTACTCTTCCTTCCAGTCTCCACCTGTGTATTTCGGCTTCCCCTTTTCTGATACCCTGGTAAGTTTCTCTCCCGTTTTGCTGATATGGTTCTATTATAACACACATTTTCTTTATAACACAATATCAGGATTGACGTATTGGGGATACTTACCTATCTCTGTGTCCCATTGGATGTAAATAAGTTGATAATGAAGACCATTGCTGCTGTAGTTTTGATTCTAGCAAGGAATCCAGTGCTCCTTAAATATTTGCAACATGGCATTTAAATCCTTAGCAAATATGTGTTAAATGAAATTGTTCTTCATAGAAAACTGAGTTTGCAATGGAGAAAACCAGTTGTTGAAAGTGTATTTTTTTAATTTACAAATTGGACAAAATGATATATACCCAACAGTATACCCAACATTATAAATATATAATTAGCAAGGCCATAAGTATTTTCTGTAAATTTTGACAATTGTATAATTAAATTCATAATATTATTATTACTAAAAGAAAACAATGTTTCAATACAATGGTAGGACTATCCTCCTTTAATATTTCCTCAGTATTATTACTTTCCATATCTGAAAATCAGTTATAAACATAGACATAAAATGTTAATGGTCATAAAGTTTCCACATCAAAAAATTAGTGTTTTGCTGCCTGTTCTTGGAAAACTTACTTTGAATTTAGGCAAAATTTAAACTATTGAAAACAAATCTTATATGTAGATTCAGAATAAATTTTAAATGTCAAAAAATGTTTCTGTTTCTAATTACTATTAACTTTGTAAAACAAAACCTGCAATTAAAATTCCAGGTCAGCTGATCTCAATATTTGTCCTTTTTTCTTTTGATTTTTCATTTAATAAAAGATGAGAAGGAATTAACTGAATGTAATTCATAAGTACACCTAAAAAAAGTTGTAAATCTAGGCTTGTTCCAAGCTACCTTGTTCCTAGCCTACCTTCCATATTTCCTTCTACCTTCCATATTTCTCCTAAACATGCGGCAGAATTAAAGGTGAATGTGTACATGTATGACTTGATCACAGCAAACCTGAATAGGATATGTGACTACAATGAACCAATAAAAATATACCTTTAAAAAAAACAAAAAAACGTGATAGCTGGGCGTGGAGGCGCACACTTGTAATCCCAGCATTTGGGAGGCTGAGACCAGAGGATGGCAATTTGCAGCCAGCCTCAGCAACTTAGTGAGGCCCTTCACAACTTAGTGAGACCCTGTTTCAAAATAAAGAATAAAAAATAGGTCAAGGGGTGTAGCTCGGAGGTCAAATGCCTCTGGGTTCCACCCTCAGACCTGCAAAAAAAAAAAAAAAAAAAAAAAAAACACTATAAAAACAAACAAAAAAAGAAAACGAACGTGATAATGAGTTTGTGTATTCCTGAACACATGAAACAAAGCTGTCATAGATTGAGAGCTTCTTCCATGGGGCTGGTGTTTCCTAATGTCTGATGGTATCAGGAATTATTTGATAACAGTCCTGACAATCACCGAGGAGGCAGCAGTGAAGAGGGTGCACTTAGGCACATATGGTGGGAACAGCCCCCTATTCAGGGCTTCTGAAATTGATATGCTCCCAGATTGACAAAATAGCAGGGTGTAATCTCCCACTGGCATCCAGGGAGTTTCCTCAGGGGGACCCTGGCACTAGGACATATGTGTCAGGACAGTTTTGGAGGTGAGCTGAATGGACAAGAGTGATACAAATTGTCTGATGGTCAGAGAGTGAGAGATTCCTCATCGTTCAACGGGTAAGGAGCATCCTGCCTGCAGTAAATTAGCAGAACAGGTCAGTGTAAATGGTCCCCTGAGAGTACTGGTGTCCCTCCACTAAAGTTTTGGTCAGCACGTATGGTCAACGCCATGTTTGCCCTCCTACTGATGGCTCAGAGCTGTACCTGACATGCTCAAGGAGGATTTTTTTTAAAAAGTAGCATTTAGGGGAGAAGGATTCACATGTATTTGGTGTGCCCTATTATTCTCCAAAGGACATTATGAAGGTACAAATAGTGTTGTTAAAGGTTTCTAAAGATAAGGTCTATGGTTTCTATAGAACACTTGCTCTTATTTTGGCAAGAGAGCAGTGTTAAATATAAAAGAAAGTTATGTATGCTTTTATATATGTGTATATAGGATTTATATATTACACATTAAACAAGGACTGCCATAAGAAATTCCATGTAACTTCAAATATTTTTACTGTTGCAAAATGCTGTGTACATGATAATACTTCCAGACACTTCTCATTCCCAGCAGAAAGGGGATATGGACAAACTAACAGGGCCAGAAAAGTGAAATGTCAAAACCAAACGAACAACAAAAATGCAACCAGAGGAAAGTACCACCCAAATCCTAGCCTGTCAGTGGCCTATACTGCGTCTCATAACTCGATAAAAATTTGTTTTGAAGCTGTTTCCCCCATCTCAACCACAAGAGCCTTGGTACATTTTTATAAAGATATATACATACATATGCATATGTATACACATATATGTGTATTTATATAGATAGATATTCACACACATACCCACATAAATATATATATATACACATACATACATATATTTTTAAATATAGAATTTCACTGTTTTGAATTTACAAAATATTAAAATTCATTTTTCTCAGAATGGTTGGAACATAAGCTACTCTGATTAAGTAAATGCTATATTTGGCTTAACTGAGATTTATTATATATAATGTGTGATATATCCAATTTCAAAGACTGTGAATATGGTAAACAAACACAATACACTCATCTCAAATATCCTTTCATCTTTTTCTTTTTGGATAGTTTACACCGTGATTAAATGTCTGTCAGTAAATATAAGTTATTAGAACAACATCTTAAACATTTTACTATTTTAAATTAAAATATTATTAATAAATGAAAATAAGAATGCTACTTGACGTTTAAAAATATAACAAACAAAATAACAATATTTTATCACTTGAAACATGGCTGGATTCTTTATATTGGAGTGACCCACATACAAATTTTGGCTGTTCAGAAAGTGATTACCAAACTTTAAATTGTCCAAATTCTTTTTTTTTTTTTATTGGTGCATTGCACTCATACATTTTAATGGGGTACAAGGTGGTAGAGGCATACATGCACACATCACTCATTTAGCCCTTCCCCAGTTCCCAGCCCATTCCCTCCCCCTCCCTTCTTTTCATGTTTGGCTTAGTGATTGACTTTGATATATTTTTGAATATACATCATTCACATTAGGGAATTTTTTCTCCTTCCCCATTCTTCCCCTCAGTAAGATCACCTAATTTGCTCATCTACAGTTTCTCCTTCTTTGTCTAGAATTCTTTCTATGACCCTTTTCATTCCAAAAAGTAAAAAAAAAAAAAAAAAAAAAAAAAAAACCAGATACTCTACCTAATATGTGGAAGCTAGGGAGATTGTCCAAATTCTAAAGCTTAATCTTTTAATTTTTCTCTAATCTTCTAAATGTCTTTTCTTTTTAAAACTTGTTTTGCTGTATTGTAATTATAGGTCATTGCTAAGTTCAAGGTGATCCAAACATGCATACCCATAGTACTCGATGTGTTTCCTTTGGCTTCCTACCTTGCTTTCCCCTCCTCTCTGTATGTCTGAGCGAGATTAGCTCTGAACCTTTATATATGGACATAACATTATTTGAACTATTCCCTTCATCCTAACTTCATAACTTCTTGACTCTTCTATAAAGAGTCAAGATATTTAAAAATGCTTTTTGCATATATATTATCTTTGTTATATTTTTATATAATATATCTTTGAAATTGGATATATCACACATTATATATAATAAATCTCAGTTAAGCCAAATATAGCATTTACTTAATCAGAGTAGCTTATGTTCCAACCATTCTGAGAAAAATGAATTTTAATATATATATGACATGTATTAGACCTATCTTAATCCCCATTTTACAAATAAGAAAATTCAGTAACAGGGCTTAAAGTGATATGAAAGTGTCCAGATGTACAAAGATAATAAGTATTAGATTCCTAACTTATCAGAAGTGATTGAAAAGAAAAATGCTTAGTTTGTAAAACAGACCAATAGAATGCTTCTCGTGCTAACCTGTTTTGCCAATGACAGGGAATGGTGCTGAAATGATTGGTAAGGCATTCTTTATACTACTGATTAAACTTACATCTGTGAACTTGCCCTGTACTGTGAAAACCCATGTTCCTCTTTTGCAACTGTTTTTGTAAGAGATTCTGAGGATTGTACTCAGGGCAATCTACTTCTGAGCTATACCTCCAGCCTTATTTTATTCTTATGTTGAAGTAGGGTCTCACAAGGTTGATGAGAGTCTCACTATTTGCTGAGGCTGTCCTTGAAACTGAGATCCTCCTGTCTCATAATCCCAAGTACTGGGATTACAAATGTGGGCCACCCTGCCAGCTTGAACAAAATTGTTTTAAAAAAACATATTTTTGTTACTTGTGTAGTGACACTAAATAGATCAATATTAAGTAACAGAAAATGAGTTATAATTATGACATTAGTTGCCTGAGTATATGTGTAAATTGTCAAGGTCTTTTCCCTAATGTTATTAATTATAAGTCTGTTCTACAAACTTATTTGAGATAACTCATACACAAATAGCCCAAACTTGCTTTAATCTGAATGACTGTTAAGTACCAGATGATAAGAATAAAACTAGCACTTTCTTTTACTTACCTTACCATAAATATGCATATAATACAGAGAAACATTTTCAATTCTTTAGTGTTAAAAAGAAGAAATTCAAATATATTATAATGGTGGCCCTGGGTAATTATAATGAAGTAATAACTGACCTGAGCTGTGTACTAAACTCTGACATCTTGATTGGTTTGCCAATATAAACTACAATTACCAAATCACTTGGTGGTTTAGAAAATCAAACCATATTCTCTCCAGCTATTCTTCTAGCTTGGCATTACCTTCTACATTTTAGGCTTACCCAGATCCGCCGTGGTGTAGCAACTGCCTATATTTGTTGATGAGCAAATATTTTCTGATCTGTTGCCACAAAAGAAGGATCTCCCAAAACGGGAGGCCAGACTAAAAATTGAAATCCTGTCAATTGTCCAATTCTCAGCATGACTTATTATTTCATATTGTCATTTTATGTACCCACAGAGTTAAGTCTTGTTAATTTTAGAACACTTAAAAGAATCCTAAATTATGGGTTTCAACCTAATGGGGCTGAACAGACATTTATTTATCTTGAAAATCAGGCCAATAAACAATTTTATGTTTCCAAATGCTAATTTGGAAGTTTGAAAGTCAAAGAATGTATTGTAAATTTTAAATAAAATAGATTACTTTAAATAAATAAAAAACAAATATATACATACTGGAAAAATATGCCTGCATGATTCATCTGATATCCATATTTACTGAAGAGAAATAACAAACTAGAGAGCTTCAATTTTTTTTAATTGATGATACTTAAGAGACAAGGTCTTGGGAGGGTGAGGAAAAAAAAAAAAGACCTGAGATTGTCTGTGTCACCTACTCCTTACATCTGAAGTAAAACCCATGTCTAAAATCATTAGTCTTCTGATAGTCTGTCCTGATTCACCTAGCACAGTGGGCTCATTTACTTTCTCACACTTACATTTGTTCTTCTCTAGTATTCATTTTGGTTAGTAACATATTAGAGTATTTTTTTTAAGACAGTGAACATTGATTCCCTAAAACAGAGTCCTCAGAAAGTTGAAAATTTACCAAGTCAGGCACATTTTCAGTCTTCATAGGAAAGCTTTAATTTACAATCACTGTGAAACCCCATGATACACTAAAATAGTACTTTGTCAAAAGTACCAAACTATTGGGGAAAAGATGTTAATGTGATGATGTTATGTCTAAATTTAGTTGATTCCTATATTACAGTCCTATAGCACCTTTCCTCCAAGGACATCAGGGTGCTTTATATTTACAGAAGGACGGAAGTGAAAATTAAAGTGAAAATTCCCTCAGATTTATGTTGAAAAGTGTAGGAGTCATAGAAGATGAAATAAAGAGTATCAGAAAAAGAAGAATGGGGAGAAAAAAAGCGAAGGAGAAGAATGAAAGAAAAAGACAAAGAAGAAGAACAAAAAGGAGAAGGAGAAGAGGAAGAGGAAGAGGAAGAGGAACAGGAAGAGGAAGAGGAAGAAGAAGAAGACAGACAACATCATCTATGTAGATCCTGGCAAGTCTCTGACTTAAGTGTTCTGGTGCTGCTGATGATAGGTTTCCTCAATTCCAACATAAGGACAGACAACAATCAGGAGTTGTTCAAGGAAGACCTCATGTTTGGTCCTGTCTAAAGTGTCTTGATTTAACACCATAATTAGACCATATCTGCAGGTATGATTCTATAGAATAATTAGGGCTCAATTTTTAATTTTCCTTAAAGAGTTATGAACTATCCAGGTTTGTCCTCTGAGTTTTATTTTGCATGTGTGGGGTTATTTCCTGTTTCCAATGGGTGGAAGGGGCACTCTGAGACCACTCTGAAGCTATTGCAGGCATCTCCAATGTCTTTTATTCTGACACATCTCAGAATAAGGCAGGGCTCTATAGAAATGCTTTTGTTCTATTTGATAACGGCAAGTGATTTTGATGCCAAAAGGTGTCAATAAGAAACTTCCAATTACCCCAAAACACTTACGATTTTGGTGTGCACTGTCTAGATCTCTGGTGGGTGTGGTGAGCTCGGTCGCTGGAAGTTGTATCTGGTCTTTGCACAAGACAAACTGATGAATTACAACCAATTGATCTGCAGCTGTTCACTTCAGGTCTTTGTTTTCCTTTTTGTCTCTGAAGCCTGGTGCTATGATGCAAGATGGCACCCGCATGGCACCCGCTGCTGCAAGTGGGCAGGTTCCCTTTCTGCTCTCTGGTCGGTCTTTTTGTCTTCTTTTTCTCTGCCCCTTGTATTTATCATTTTTATTCCTCTACTGATAGTATTTTCTGTTTTTGAAGCAATGGAGATTGAATGTCAGCAGGACTTGTAAGCATCTTCCCAGAAACAAACACATGTTTTATTATCACTTATCCAACCCTATCCATGTAGAAGGATTTAATCTGAGGTAAGTCAGTCCATGTTCAAATCACAGTGTATCAACAGAGGCTACTAAGACTTGGGGTTTGGTCCTAGTGTTCTACATCAGTGTAGTGTGAGTCTGATTTCAGGCAGGACAAAAATAGCAAGTGAGCCTCTAATTTATATCAGGCCAGTAAATCTTCTATTTGGATTCTCTTTAATAAAAAAGTAATAGGACATAAAAATTTATCTTCTCCATATCTTAATGATGCCAAAATTGAGAAGTAGATCTGATTTGATTCACAGAATTTGCTCTATGAGAAGGGTATTTAAACATTTGTTCAAACATTTGTGGGATATCTAGTTGTCCATTCACCTTATATAAATCCTTAGAGCTTGGAAGTTTTATAGGCAGCCACAATTCTTAAGTAGTGTTTTTAAACATATATTTTCTCTTGGAAAATAAAAACAATTTTTAGTGGTATTACCTGTTTGGTCAGGTGCTGTCATTTAAAACCTGGACTACTCTGTTTCTTAGTTCAGAGTTTTCTCATTCAACTCATTTTACTCTCATTTCAAAGGCCTCCCTAAGATTAGGTGGCTACTGCCGGTCTGGCTGCCCTGCCAGGCGCTGAGTCAGTGCATCAAGACACTACACTTTCCTTCATTGATTGATAAGTGATACCACTTCTCTAGGTTCACAGGCAGAAACACAGGAACAGACAGCCTGGCTATGTCATTGAGTTTAACATACACATAAACACTGCCCTACTGAAATTAGTTTTTTTTTTAATAGGAAAGCAACCAGTTCAAAGTATAAAGCTATAAAATATTTTACACATACAGCAGTTTCAAAAAAATCAAGTTTCTCTACCATTGATTCTAATAGCTTATACCCAGTCATTCATTCATACAGTCGGTGAATAGATAAATGCTTATCAGCTGCTGGGTTCTGTGGATACCGTAGGAGTTCTCAAGGAGTTTAGTATATCTGGGGTACCTAAGCTGGAAGGAGAATGGTGAAAGTCTAAGTGGGGGCAGAGGAGACCAGAAACACATATAAAGATGGATTTTGCACATTATATTTCTAAAACTATAAAATCTAGATAGTGTCCTATAGACATACTAGAATCACTGGAGAGTTCTAAATATAGAAATGATACATCTACCTTTGGTGTTTTTCAGGTAACAATTCTAAACTTTGTATGGAGAATAGTTTGGAGTATGGAGTGAGGCTAAGAAGATCAGATCCAATAACGATTTGGAAAACAGTATAGGGTGCTCAGAAGAATGGGAATTAACCTACCATATGATCCAGCAATACCACTTCTGAGTATTTACCCAAAAGAATGGAAACCAAACTATCAAACCAATGGATGCATATCTATGTTCATAGCCACACAATTCACAATTGCCAAACTATGGAACCAGCCAAGATGTCCATCAGCAGAAGAATGAATTACAAAACCATGGAATATATACACAATGGAATTTATTCAGCTATAAAGAAGAACAAAATTAGGTCATTTATAGGGAAATGGATGGAAGTTGAGAACATTATGCTAAGTGAGATTAGTCAGTCATAAAAAATAAGAAATCAGATGCTTTTCCTAATATGTGGAAGCTAGGGAGAAAATGGGTCAAGGAGAAACTACAAACAAAGGGGAAACTATAAATGAGTAAATAAGGTGACTTGAGAGGGCTTGGAGGGGCAAAAAGGAAAATTCCCTAATGGACATGATGTACATTCACAAACATATGAAAAAGTCAATCACTAACCCAAACATGAGAAGGGGGGGGAATGGGGTGGGAATTGGGGAAGGGCTAAATGAGTGATGTGTGCATGTATACCTCTACTGTTGTGTACCCTATTAAGATGTATGACTACAACTCACCAATAAAAAATTAAAAAAGAAAATAACTTAGAACCAATAAGTAAGGTAGTGACAGATGTTTGGCCACATATTAAATATTTTAATTTTCTTATTTTTCTGCACTTCTCTTAATTTCTTCTCAGAATCACACTAAGCTATTTTACAAATTTTAATGTTATTAAAAACCATCTATCTGGGGATGAAGGTGTAACTCAGTGGTAGAATGCTTTATCTAGCATGTGTGTGAGGCCCTGGGTTTGAACCTTAGCAACATCAAAACAAAACAGAACACAACACAACAAAACAAAACACAAACCACATACAACTGATGAGTCCAATCACAATTTATCCAAAAAGCAAACTCAAAAAAGCAATTTCTTTGTGCCAGGCTCTACACTACCTGCTGGGATTATATCGTAAATAAACCTATTACTTTCTTCCAAGGAGTGAACTGTTATTCAGTTCAGAGAGCAGTGGGAGAATTTCAGTAGCAAGATATTAAGGGATGAAGCAGGAAAATGACAGACATGCATGTTGGGGACACAGGATGAATAGGTGTTAGTTAGGTAAAGAAATATATATTTCTTCCAGAGGGAAGAGGAAAAAATTAAACTGTGCTGTGCCTTGAGTTTACCCCTTCATCAGGTTTCAAGGTAGAGTATCACACAGTGAGGTCGAAAAGAAGGCAGGGTCCAGGTGGAGGAGGGCTTGGATGAGGTGTTTAATTAAGAGCTTAGATTTTATTTTGTGGGAGAAAGAGAGCCAGGAAAGGCTGACCGTTCCAGGAGCTCTTGAAGGGATGGTAAGAAGGAGATGATAACACCAGAGTCAGGAGTTAGTTAGGAAGCCTCTGCTTGGTAGTTAAGGCAAGAGATGAGAAAATTAGGACTTAGAAAACCCAAGTGAGTGGGATGGAGCAGGAAATATATAGGAGGTAAAGTCCACAAAACCTAGTGGCTGGGCTGTCATTGCTTTCAACTCCCCTCTCCCCTCTCCCTCCTCCCTCCTCCCTCCTCCTCCTCCTCCTCCTCCTCCTCCTCCTCCTCCTCCTCCTCCTCTTCTTCTTCTTCTTCTTCTTCTTCTTCTTCTTCTTCTTCTTCTTCTTCTTCTTCTTCTTCTTCTTCTTCTTCTTCTTCTTCTCCTCCTCTCCTCTCCTCTCCTCTCCTCTCCTCTCCTCTCCTCTCCTCTCCTCTCCTCTCCTCTCCTCTCCTCTTCTCTCTCTCTCTCTCTCTCTCTCTCTCTCTCTCTCTCTCTCTCTTAATGGGGATTGAACCCAGGGACATTCTACACCCTTCTGTTCTGCTTTATTTTTTTCATTTTGAAGCAGGGTCTCACTAAATTGATGAGATCCTTGCTAAGTTGCAGAGGCTGCCCTCAAACCCATGATCTTCTGTCTCAGCCTCACACATACTGGGAATATAGGTGTGTGTGTGTGTGTGTGTGTGTGTGTGTGTGTGTGTGTGTAGTATTGGGGATTGAACTCAAGGGCAGTCTACCTCTGAGATATACTCCCAGCCCTATATAATTTTAATTTTAATTTTTATTTGGAAACAAGGTCTCACTAAGTTGTTGAGAACCTCATTAAATTGCGCAGGCTGGCTACAAACCTGAGTTCCTCCTGTCTTAGCCTTCCAGGAACTGGGATTACATGTAGGCAACACCAGGCCCAGCATGGTCTGGACTTTAATGCGGTATTAAAAAGTAGGGAGCCAAAGAAAACCTTCAGAGAAAGAAAGTTTCTTGGAGGAAGGAGCACAGAGGTAGTCCAGATAGGCTAGAGGCAGGTGGTCCAGAGAGCAGGGCTTCATCCAAAGAGATGGATGTGAACGGGAAGTGAAAGGAGTTTGAACTGAGTCCGCTGGATGAAGCCTATAAACAAAGGACAAGATAACTACCAAATAGCAGTGGGACATGTGTTAGGAAAAGGAGAGGAAGAGATGGAATATAGTGAGCCTTGAATCCAGGAACAGGAGTTTAGGCTTGGTGAGATAAAACTGAGAGCTGCTGATTATTTGGGAGGAGTGTAGCAAATAATGTGGAAGGAAGAGTTGTCTGGCTATGTCTATATTGGAAGAGAGAGAGAGAGAGAGAGAGAGAGAGAGAGAGAGAGAGAGAGAGAGAGCCAGCTGAGGAAGCCTTCCTAGAATATAAAATAAAGGCTTTCTCTCAGGCATATGTTGATGCATGCTGAGATTTATAAGAAAACAACCATCTTGTAAATCCCCTCAGGATACCTATTTCTTTGTATTAATAAAGAACAGAATTCTACTATATGTAGAGAAAGATACAAAAAACACATGTTGGTAAGAAAAATAAAAGCAAACATAAGAAATGGAGACATTTTAAGGAATAAGATGATGGAACTTTATTAATGAGTAAAAGGGATAATGGAAAAACTACCAAATACAAAAATATGATTCCCAACATTGTCAAATAACAGAACTGTCCATAAGTATGATAAGGAGAGATAATATAAAGAAAATAGCTTTGGGAAACATACAGTTAATTTCTATTTTATGAGTCCAATTTTTCTAAACATCCATTTTGTTTAATATCACTATCAAAACACCATAACTTCTTCATTTGGACTTTAAAACCCTCTTTGAAAAATGTCAGAAAAGTTACCAGTTGCAGGCAGATTTCCAAAATCTTGATGCATCCATTCAACAGACACGAACCGAGAATCACTGTGAAGCAGGGACTATCCAGATGTCTGGGAGAGAAAGAGAAACCAAGTCCTCGAGGTACTCACTGTCACAAGCTGAGGCTGATGTCATTTCTATGAATGTTTCTTCTGTAGGTATGCTTAAAAGTGCTCTGGGGTTCAATGGTGATGTCAGAAAACTGCAGGGCACTGGAGGGAACTGGACAGATCCTCTCAGAGGGGGTACTGCTTTAGCTTGAAATTGAGGGCACAGCATAGATAGGTAGGTGGGGAAGGAAAGAAGGGAGAATTTTCACAGATATATAGTTCACACACAGTATCGCCTGACACAAGTTTTTCTACAAAAGGACATGTCTCCAAGCCTACTCCTTTATGGGCCCTGCTCCTTTAGACCCATATGGACAGAAGAGTTCCTCAGCCCTCTGAACTCAGGACTTTGTGTTTCAGTTGTCTGGAGTGAAACATGGTAACTTTGAAAGTTACAGTAAGACAAATTTTAGTGTTTCAACTTAACAAGGAAGTTAACTACCCAGCACCAGGGAAACACTAGACAGATATGCTAAAAAAACACAGAGTTGGGCATGGTGGCCAACTCTGATGGTTGTAATCCCCGTGCATGGGAGGCTCAGACAGGAGGATCGCACAGGTTCGAAGCCAGCCTCAGCTACTTAGTGAAGCTCTTAGCAACTTAGTGAGACCCTGTTTCTAATAAACTATAAAAATAGGTCTGGGAGTGTAGCCCAGAGGTAGAAAGCCCCTGGGTTCCATCCCCAGTACCATACACACACACACACACACACACACACACACACACCTAAACAGACAGAAAGTGAAAGGGGAAGGATCCTGTCAGTATTTAAAGTGCACAACCGCATGTATTTGTCCAAATTCTATTCTTATATTTGGGCTCCAGATGCCACTCCCTTATGCTTATACTAATTTCCTTTATTCATTTTCTTTTTTGTTTGTTTGTTTGTTTTTTGTTCAGCTTAGTTTGTGTTACAAGTAAGGACAGTGAAACTATATAAATACTTTATATATTCAGGGAACTATTGGAGTTCAAATAGATCATCTCACTGTACTCTCCTTATATTCCTAGCAAGTAGATATTATTTCCATTTTATAGCGGAAGAAACTAAGGCTCAAACTCATGAAAGGTTATTAGAAATAATATATGGTAAATGTAAATTCTGGCCCAGATTTTGTTCCAAGTCCATTTTCCCCTTTGCTAAATCACATTACTTTCCCAAAATAGAGTTGCATGTATTAAAGCTCAAGGAGCCAGGCATGGTGGCGCATGCTTGTAATCCCCGCACTTGGGAGTGGAGACAGGAGGATCCTGCAGGTTCGAAGCCTGCCATGCTGGCTTAAGAGACCCTGTTTCCAAATAAAAAAGTATAAAATAGGTCTGGGAGTACAGACCACAGGTAGAAGGGTTTCCAGGAACTAGAGTACCACCAAAAAAAAAAAAAAAAAAAAAAAAAAAAGGTCAAGGGAAGGCAGTGAAATTTCTGAGGTCCTGGGGAAAAGAGCTCACAGGACAAACTCTAGAAAAAAGAAGCTTGAGAGTAAGGTAGGATAAGCTACAGAGGAATTTGTTAAGCCAGACAATTTAAACTCATTTGATTTTCAAAAGAAAGTTTTAAACTCTCTTCTTCTGTTATGCTTTTTTTTTTGTAATCCAAGAAAGAGATGTTATCAGATTTTGCTTCAAAAAGACAATTGTGACATTAAAGAAAGATTAGGGGAAAATAGATTGTTCAAAAACACTCCTAATAACCTATGAGTAAGATCTAATGTCAGAATTGCAAGTGAGAGAGGAGGTTGGAGTTCATGGATATTTAAAATAAATTATCCAAGGACTCAATATCACTCTACACATGAAAGAGATGGAAGGTTTGTATCTTAGTCCGGTGTGTTTAGCCTGGACACTTGGCAGAGTAGAGATCCCAATAATTTTGAAGGCAAGAAAAATGTAAGATTTGAGGATTCATCCCAGGGCTCTTCTCGATCATGGCTGACATATGCACACTCTCGATTGCTTTGAATAGTGCTGGTGTTAGATTCTATCTGGCCTTAAACTCTCTTTCAAAGGTCAATAAAAGATAAATATGAAACATTATTTTGAAGGCTTTCTAGTTACTAAATTTATTGAAATTTATGGGTATATAACATTCATGTCTAAATCTAATTTTGATTACCGACTTTCCAGTTTTTTCCTTGGCTGATTACTTTAGATCTGGTTCTTCAGAATAACGAAAGAGTTCTGTTTGGGAAACAGAAGCTGTTTAGAACTGAAGTGGAGGGGAAAACCCTCTGCTTTCTGGATCTTGATTTATTATTCTCCAAGGCAGTCTCCTGAATGAATCTTTTCCTTTTGTTGTATAAGAGTCTTCAAAAGCAGTGAAGAACATTCATTTTTCTACTTAATCTTGTTCCTTTGCCAGGAATAGCACAGGGGTCCCTTTAGTGAGTGAGACTAAGGGCACTAAAATGGTTGGAAATCACTGAAAACAGTAGCAGGTTTATTTGAGCAAAACCGGCAGGGTGGTGTAATATACATTTTTTAAAAATGCATTTTCATTAAAATTAAAAATGAGCTTCCAAACAAACTCTGGAAAGGGCTCCAAATACAGCCTTACAAACCCTAAATGAAATCAATAAAAAGAAACCAGCCAAGCAGCAAGTTGAGAAAACACCAATTAGAGTTTTTGACAAACAGAGAAGCTCACTGTGGGGTACAGTTTTTAAATCAGACAAGAGAAATTTGGGCTTTTTTCCTTCACCTCAGCCTCGCTCTCCCTGGAACTGAAATTTATGGGATTCAGAACGCACCCCAGGAAAAAACCACAAACAAGCGGGTACTCTGGGCATTCTATCTGAGCAGATGAAAGCAAATATTATTCTGATAGCTTTTCATTTCGCCCTCCAAGGAGCTTTGTATTATTATCCATGACTGGGGATTTTAATAGTCAAACGACCACAAATTTGTCAAACACTCAATTTCTGCCTGGTTTTAGAGCACAGCCATATTTCCGCCCATGGAGGTTAACTGGGGTCTCTCCAGCCAAGGGAATTTTTGAAGAAAAATCATACTTAATCATGCTCTGATAGCCCGTTGCAGTTCATGTGCCAACACAGATGATTTCCTATCAAATTCATGGACAGATTAAGTTCATCTTCACTGCCCTGTACCCCCTCCTGAGGTCCTGCCCGGCTAGACACTTAGGGATGTAGTTCTGTGCCTGGAAGGTGTCTCCTACTCTGCTTCTTGATGGCACAACTCAGGCAGATTTTTTATCAAAACCACTCTGTCCTGTTCTTTGACCCTATGGAATTAGTTTTGTTTATTATCCCAGATAAAGCAATGACAGTCACCATGAAAAACCATCTTGTTAGTCAGGAATCTAATACTTTTGTCTCATTTACTCTCAACAGGGAAATGTTCATGGAACCTGAAGAATGATAATGCAATTAGACACATGGATTACTTTGTTTATTTGATCATGTGTCATTGTTGAGTTGTATGTGTATGTATATGTATATAAATGCACATATTCATGTATATGTGTATATGTTATATATGTGTGTGCATGTGTATATATGCAAGCATGCATGTATGTGTGTATATTTTCTCCCAAAATCTAAGGCTACTTTGAGAATTTCATTTCAGATTTCTATATAACAAGGAACATCTTCCAGGTTAATTGTATTTCTACTTAGCCATGAGCTCTAAATCAAGGCCCATAATCCTTGGTGATATGTTAGGTTATAGAGATGTCTATATTGTACAGGTTCAGCAACCTAATAATGGAACTTCCAAACTCTATGTGACATAACAGAATTTTCCCTACTTCTGCTGGTGCCACCCTGAGCCCAACCACCATCTTTTCTCTTCTGTAGTTTTCTGGCTTCCACCCTCATTCTTGCAGGTGTGTTCTCAACAGAACATAGAGTCATTTTTGGTAAAAAGAGGTAGCATTGCAGTACTCAAAAACCTCCTTACAGCTCCCCATTTTTCTCAAGTAGAAAGAAAAGTCTTTGAACTATACACCACACTCCAAAAGATCTTGTTCTCCTCCTCATCTACTATTCTGCCTCTCTCCCTTTGCTCATCTCGTTCCATCAGTATTGAGCCCTTTCTTTCTGTTTCTGCAGCCCAGGTACTCGGTACTCTCTCTGTTACCTAAAACCTTTCCTGAATGTGTGCGTGGTGACCATCTTAACCTTCCACTCTTTGCTTAGTATGGTTTGTTTTAACCTTCTGCTTGCACACTCCTCCTTTGCCCTGAACAACATCCTCTCTTTTGTATCTCCCAATCATTCTTTCTGCTTTGAACAAATTTCATTCCATTACTTCTTATTTTTATTGTCTATCTTCTTTGACAAAGTGCAAGCACCCTGATGGTGAGGATTGTTAACTCCTTATTTAGAAGCTAGTACTTAGTAGGTGATCAATACATATTCATTGAAGGAATGGACACTGTTCCATTACATTCAGACTCGTGGATAGTGCTTTTAATTTCTAAAAAATGATGTAAATGTATGTGTGTGCATCTTGATACCACTTTAATTATGAATTTCTATCCAAGAGTATGAGGGGATATTTTTATGATTTTATAGGATATGGTTAAGGAAATGATCTCTGAGTGGTTCAGATTTTCTTAGACCAGCTATGTGCAAATGTTCATGAAGAGACTCAGAGCTAACTCCCAGGTCAGAACTGAGTATCAGAGGTGAAGGGGGAGAGGAAAAAAAACACTAGAGAGACAACTCTTTGGCCTTTTTAGGGACCTCATGTGATTTCACATTAAGACGGCAGAATCAAGTTTAAACTCCATGATCTTCTAATTCAGGAGTAAAAAACAGAACCAGAACCCATCGATAGTTACATTAGGAGTCAATTCTCATTCTTGCTCTGGAATGACAGAGATTTAACCTGCTGCTCACAGAATTGAGAAAACCTACATAATCAAGTCTATAATCTAAATGTCAAGGGTGACGAAATGATAAGTTTTATTTCCATTTTATTTATTTATTTATTTATTTATTTATTTATTTATTTATTTAACCCCAGGTCAAGTTTTGTGCTTGAGTTAAGTTTCTATGGAAATGTCTTCCCCACACTGTTATGAAGAGGCAACTCTGTTTCAACAGGCTTTGGATTCCGGTCCAGGCTCCAGCCTGTCTCACAATCTAAACAGAATCCTAAAATCTGTTCCTTCCTCTTCCAGAACTTGCTGTATTTCCTTTGCCTCCTGCCACCACACAGTTGGATGGACACCAAGTATAGAAAATTTCAGCCTCAAAGGAACATTTTAAGAAAGTTATGAGCCAGATTCAATTATTGGTATAAATAAGAATCATCTCTTGAAGTAATATTGCTGTCATAGACCTTTCGACACAACTGGACTAGGAATTCAAGGTCTATATACAAATGACTCTGGGTTGGAATTCCAGTCTTGCCACTTTCTGGCTATTTAAATTTTACCTTAATTTGGCAAATCTGTGAAATGGGGATAATAATTAACACAACATCCTAGAGCTGCTGAAATAGTCTAATGAGGTAATGTATATACAGTAGGAAGCGTGGTGCCTGACTTGTAACTAATGCTCAACAAATCAGTTCTAATTATTGTCATGGTGATTATAATTTTCAATCATCAAATCTCAGTGTATATATTTTGTGAGTTTTCAAACAGTCAACCGGCATCCCAGCGTTCTTTTAATTTTTTATGAGTGGAATGAATCCAGTAGTTACCATCATCTCTGTTGCATAAGAATCTTCCCTCCCTTAACGGGAGAGCTGTAGAGGAAAAGGATGATGATAATCTTTTTCGCAAGAGTTTCCTGAGAAATAGAATAAGAGTGAAATGTTTGTTAGTAAACTTCAGTTCCATGGTGAGAAGATGTTATTAGCAGACCCTGATTAAAAAGCTAAACTTTGATAATTTAAAAAGCCATTGAAGACCCTTCATGGGATAGTATAATACAGGCCGGCATGCTGATTTAGAAATAACAGTTTTATTTACTAATTACAGAATGCATTCATTGGATACATACTGCACCTCCTTCAGTTCCCCTTTCCTTCCCCCCTCATTAATAGATTTAGAACTGACAGTGCTTTCACTTCTAAGTATAAAGAACAATTTTCTTCTGAACATAGAGACAATGATGAAATCAAAGTTTAAAATATAGTCTTCCTCTAACAGCGTTTCAGATTTCCATTAAACCTCCTCCCACCCTTTCAAATTAAAGTTTGAAAAGCAGGGCTCAAAAATAAACTGACAGGCACCAGTGCTTCGTTCATTTCCAGCAAGGAAGCACCAATTTGATTCCTACCATAACAATTTTTGCTGTTGCCAGTGCATCCAATTTTTTTTTAACACAGCTTCTCGAGTGATAGAAATCATCCCGTCATTTTGTTTCATAAAACTGACACCCTGGGGAAATGCAAAATAGAGGAAGAACTTGAGCAAAGCTGCTCCTCCAACCCCTGCTAGGTATTCCTCAAATTCTCTTTTCCTCTTAAACTAATGTCATCAAGTCCCAATTGCTTGTTGTTCTTTTCTCCTTGTTCTGCTCACGCGCCTCCACATCCCTCGGCTTCCCTCAGCACAGGAGGGAGCTGGTGTTTTTAAAAGTGTTACTCCTAGACCGGGATTCTACTGCTGGCTCATTTGAATGCAGCGACAAAGAAAAAAGGGAACTTGATGAAATTATTTCACACACAGAGCAATAAACATATGGAATACATTACTACGGGAGATGATGCAAAGAGTTGGAGAAACACCTGGATTTGTTTCTGGAGGCGGTGGGTTGGAGAGCAGAGTGAGAAGTAGGAGGGTGAGGGGGAAGGACAGCCACAGAGCAGTGTTAAGGCTCTAACCTACTGTGGAAATGACACCTCCCGAATTTATCAGGAGCAGCAGCCACACCCAAGTCTATTCCAAGGAATAGGTTACTCAGACACACCCGGAGCAACACAGACTATGCCCCAGCAGCTGCCCTCATCCTGGGCTTGGCCACTGGCTTTGACAAAACCAACTGAGCAATGGAAGGGTCTTCTCAATCCAGACAGCATGGAAGATTACTCCAACATGCAGGCACCGCATTTACTGATTGCTGGAAATCTAGTCCTGGTCCACCATTTTAGCCACATCCTGTGGCTAAAGAGGTGCCATGACCTCTTCATGCCACCTGCCCTCCATAGTTCTCTCAGTCCACGCACAGGTTATTGTAACCCACCCCTGCAACCCTCCCTGGTCTTCAGTACAGGGACCATCCTTCGTGTGACTTCTCAGGCCAGAGGCCCGTCTTCCTCTGTGCTCCATGCCACATGCAGTATGCCTGTATGTGTTTATTCTTTACATCTTCATCTCCTTAGCACTTCACAAAGTGCCTGGCTCATAAGAGATGCTTAGTACTTTTAAATTTTATTTTGTGTTGCTTTGTTAAAACAATAAAACAATAGCTAACATTATGAAGCCTTTAACTCCTGCCTCTGGGCATGGTTCCAACTGCCTTGCTTGCTTTAAATCATTTAATCCTGATAACAATGCCATGGATGTGAGAGTTTGTGATGTAAGTACTAAGATTAGCCCTATTTTGCTAGTGAGGAGATGGAAGTGTGGCGATTTTGATTAACTTCAGCCAGCTACTGAAAATCAGCTTGAGATCAACCACAGCCAGTTGCTTCCAGAGACAGTGCTGCTGGCCATGACTGACTACCTGAATGTCTGACACAGCAAGAAAATGTAATATAAAAGAGTAATAGGACATGGAAATTGAGGTCACAAATGGAGCTCTTTACTGGGCCAATTAAAAATCATAGCACAGCCAGGCATAGTGGGGCACACCTATAATCCCAATACTTGGGAGGTTGATACAAGGAGATCATTCATTGCAAGTTTGAGGCCAGCCTTAGCAACTTAATGAAGTCCTCAGCAATTTAGTTAGACCCTGTTTCAAAATAAAAAATAAAATGCTGCTGGAGATATGGCTCAGAGGTAGAATGTCCCTGAGTTCAGTCCTCAGTACTACACACACACACACACACACACACACACACACATACGTGGCATTTTATAAATTAGTCTTATACCCCATTTTTCAGGATTATTATTATTTTTTTTTGATGGTACTGGGTTTCCTGGAAACCCACCTACCTCTGGGCTATACTCCCAGACACCTTATTTTTTATATTTTTATTTGGAAACAGGATCTCTTAAGCCAGCAAGGCTGGCTTCAAACCTGCGCGATCCTCCTGTCTCCACCTCCCAGGTGCGGGGATTACAAGCGTGCACCACCACGACTGGCTTCAGGATTAATTTAAAAAGATTCAAATAACTGATCAACTGAATGATTAAAAAAAAGCAAATCAATTACTAATGAGATTATTACTGCTCTCAAATTCTAAAATAAATTACTCCTATAGTGTTCATAGAAGATGGTGCTGTAAATCATTCCTTCATTTGACTGTCTTAGTTTATAACCAGCCAAATACAGCTAAGGACTCAGCAGAAAGGCTAGTTACAAGACAAACATTTTATAAAAACATATAGGACCAGGCCGGGTGTGGTGGTGCATGCTTGTAATCCCAGCATTCGGGAGGCTGAGACCAGAGGATCGCGGTTCACGGACAGCCTCAGCTACTTAGTGAGGCCCTCTGCAACACAGCGAGACCTGGTTTCAAAATAAAGAATAAAAAAATAGGGCAGAGAGTATATCTCAGAGGTTGAACGGCCCTGGGTTCCATCCCTAGACCTGCAAAAAAAAAAAAAAAAAAACATATAGGACCACTCACATGATGTTCAGTGATTTCACATACCCAAACCAACTACACACACCCACACCCATTTAACCAAGAGAAGTGGAGTATCTACTTTGTGTCAGGGCTGTTCAGGCCCCAGATACAAAAGACTTTAGCCATTAAGCTTATGTTTTCAATGAAGAGACATATGACAAATAAGGAATATAGTCAGATGGCACTTAGTTAATTAGAGAAGATTAAGAGGATAAAGAACAACCAGGTTAAAGGAGTCACTCTTTTATGGAATAAGGTCGGGAATCACTCTGTGAGAAAGTGATAACTGAAGAATCTGAAGGAACCATAGACCATTACCTATTTCCCCCAGATTATTATAGCCTGGAAATCCAGATGAAATGGTGTCACCTGCTTCTGTAATATCAAGTCAGTAAGAAAACATATTCTTCTATGATTTATTCTGGAAATCTTCCTTGTTTGATGATATGCTTTTTATTTGAATTAGGTACGAATTTTATTTGGAAGTCTGAATATAAAGCAGATAAGGAAGAGAAATGGGACAACCTCTTACACACCAAACCAACAACATTCTGTAGCCTGGGTGATTAATTTAGTCTAATATAAATCCATAAGTCTATACTATAACCATCAAAAAGAAGATAATTTGAAAAACAATTGGAAGCTTTAGAGGTTAATGGTATAATAAATAATTTCTATAAAAGTTTGTACAACTTGATTTTTAAATAATAAGAGATGTTTGTAGCCTTTAATAGCCAATTAGCAGTGGCTAGTAAAATAGCCAAACTTTGGGAAATACAGTGTTTTGATTTTATGGTACAGGTTATTATATTAAACTCATAAAAATATTTGAAAGCTCTGAACCTTTGTCTTTGCAAACCCATTGATGCTGACCATTTTGCACTTAAGCACAGAAAAAAAGTTTGATGAAAAAAGTGAAAACAATGTTAATTTTTAATGCATGTATTTGCAGCATATAGTCTAGAATAATTCTCCTTTTCAGAATTGCTCATTCTCTTTTATTTCCTCCCACCTTGTACTTTGTCGAGCAATCAGCCATCTATTTTCTAACACTGCACACTAAAACTAGGGAAATTCTTCCCATATTATGATTCAATACCTGTCAGACATCAGATTAATTATAAGAAACTGAAGTTTTTATCTTTAAATGTTACCAACTTTCTCCCCCATATCTGACAAGTGTATGTTTCACTTGGGACCACATTGAGTGAAGGCAGCTCTCAGTGGCTTGTCATTACATGAAAAATGATGGCATTGTACACTCTCAGGTGGTGGTATTCTTGACCTTCTGTCTTGTTGATATTAGCGGATTTTCTGTTCAACCTGAATTGCAAGGGGAATATTCCATAGTGAAAGAGAACAGAAAGAGGAGTCATTTATTTTCTTAACCACAATGATAATGTCCTGTGGGATTTTTGTCATTGGAAGGAAGAGGGTCTTAAGTATTAAAATGCTCTGACACAAACAATACAAATGGAAAAAAAAAAGCAGCAGGAGAAAATGCCTCAGGCTGACAGTCGGGGCTGAATCTAAAGAGATTAAGTGTGTGTCTGTTTCTCTGCTAAAATACATACTAGAGCCTTGATACTTTCTTTGCAAAGTTAGAACATGTGCTTAATATAGACTCACTGTTTCAGCCTCCAAGTAACTTCCATATATGGGTGGGGTAGTGAGGCAAATTAGGTGTTAGAATCATATGATGTCACCTAGACTGGAGCACAAGGAAGGGACCAGAGCTCCATGCGTGCAGTTACTTATATACTCTATAGTGTTTTTCTTATTTATAAAGCAGAAGCATATGTTCTATTTCTCTTGTTCTTAGATTTCCAGACAGCCATAATTTCCGGTCTTTTGTTTGAAATGAAGGGCTGCCTGGAAAAATTGAGGGTGCTGCCAGGCTCACTAAAAGACATTTTTTGTAGCACACTACATTCTTTACTCCACAAGTTTCCCCACCCCCAACACTTGGGTGTAGGGGGAGGGGCACAAGATTGGCAAAACATGTAAATTATAAAAAGACAGGCACATTACAGCAATTTATGGACCAAACCTTGTCAAACATCCTGTTAGAGAAACGCCGATGTGTACGAGTGTATAGAGTAGTAATGTACATCTATACTTACTCAAAGACTACATTCCAAGAATGTAATTATTTGTGAAATGCAAGTTATATTGGTTTATTTGGAGAGAAAATGAAGAGATAAATTTCAGGTTACATATCTGGAAGATTAAAGTAGACAACAAAATCAAACTTTTACATCAAGTTCATTTGACATGATTTCAAAATAAACTAAGTTTAGTAAACCTGTGGGCAGAGAAATATCATTTGTCAAGCCGATGAACACAGACACAGTCTGTAATTACAAATTGCTGCAAGCAGACCACTAATGAGAGACTGACTCACGTTTTGGGGTGAAGGGGGAGGGGTCTCTCAGAAACTGTGATTTGATTTACAAAACTCTAAATAGCTAATGGCAGGTAACTCTTGCCAACTAACCAGCCAACTCTTTCGAGCTCATTAAGAGAACTCCATGGTCTCACTGAAGGATCAACCATATGGAGGTGTCACTAAAAGCTGGAGATGAGAGACTGCGATTCATGTTGGGCCCTCCTGTGAGTCAGTCATATGGGCACTGATTTGAGCCTTTGTTTATCTGACATGACCTGTTCTCATGTAGGAAGAGAAAATAAATTTTTTGAGGTTATCTTTTTTCTATGTATTGCCTTAAAACTGCAGTGTTCAACTCATTATTAAACTTCTTTACTGTGTTCTTGTTTCTCTACCTTCCCACATCTTTGTCATATTTTAGTTCCAACAATACAACTGAATAATAGTATTACACAGCCCTAATCCATTGTTTACTTTGTGCTTTGCTCCTAGAGGGTTGTTAAATTGTGATTCTACGATTTTTCTAGTGATTAACAACATGCATCTCTAAGGTCACTTTTAACTCTCTATCCACAACAATCTTGTGAATGCTAGAAGAAACAATATGTGACAAGATACACAGGAGCACACATTTATGGGGTTTTGTTTTGTAAAGGGCTCTATTCATAGTGACACTTTAGCCTGGGAATCATAATGTGCATATATGGAACTTCAGTTTTCATATTATGTCCATTTCATGCACACATTTTTTAATTAAAAAAGGAGGAAGGAAATAGTTCAAACAATGTTATGTCCATATATGAAGGTCATATTTTTTTCATATATGGGAGCTAGAGAGAAATGGAGTAACAAAAGGGACTTCTGGTAAAGGAGGAGAGGCTCCAGCAATGAAGTGGGTTGAGGGGAAGGAGGAGATAAGAGACTTGAGGTAATCAACAGTTAAAATAATGCTATCAAATTATCAGTACCAAATGCAATGACATGTACAGTGTAGTAAAGAGACTGGGGTTAGGATCTTGAGGGAGTCCCAAGTGTTGTGTGCATGTGTGTTTCTATAATCTATACCTCATTATGATGTATAATTAGTGTACCAATGAAAGTATTATACAGTTAGAAAAAGGAGAATTGGGGAAGGAAACAGTAAAATAATCTTATGTCCATATATAAAGATATCACTATAAATATAACTGATATATACAAAGAAGGATTAGAGAGGAGCGGGATGAGATATAGAGGGAAATACGCCAAGTGATGTATGCATGTATGTTTGTAACACTTTAAGTCTCACTAAGATGTATTATTACAATGCACCAATACAAGTATAAAAAATAGAATACTACATGAACTTAGTTTAAAAATATAGTGCAGATGGATATTTTAGAGAAGCAATCCCCTATTATATCATTCTGTATATTTGATCTATTTCCCCAGAGACTATTTTAACAATTTTTCTTGAGGGTCTCATTGTGATTGATTTTCTATTTATCCACCCACCTACCCATCCATCCATTTTTCCAATATTTATTGAGTACCTTTGACATAACAATGAATTGGGTGGGCACTGATGAAACACCTCAACAGGTCAGTCAGTATCACTTCTCATGAAACCCACCCTTGAAAGGAAAATAAAGTGTTTAAAGGAAGGACAATAAATAATAAAGAGAGGACAATGACAAATGGTCTACTGGCCAATGGAGGGCATGCAAAGCACCTCTGGTGGGAGAAAATAGAAGAGAGGTTGCTTGGGGAGGTGACATCTAAACAAAAGTTTGGGGGCTTAGGGAAGTAAAAAGACTTAAGCTAACCCCATGACCCCCCGTACATGTTAATGAGATTGGTAGTGATACCTTCATATATGAACATAGCAAGATTAGAACTGAGCAGATTGGAAAGACTTTAAACTACACTCACAAAGATATATATTCTTTATTATATGTTCATATAAGACATCAGTCATATCTTCACATTTTTCTGGCTTGTTTTATAAATATGGCATTTGGGTGAGAAGCTTTAAGTTCCTTTGTTGAGAACAACCTTTAAAATCTCACAATAACTTTATGAAGCTCCCTGCTGAGGTTATTAAGGATACCCTGTGACTCCCTGCAGATGATAACTCAGTGGTCTATCGCTCTTCAAATGGCTGGGGCTCCTATCTACCCAGTCTCAATGATGCCTATGCAGAAAATATCTAAGTAAGTAACTTCTTATTTCCTTCTTGATTATTATAAAATGATTATTTTCTTCATGGAAATTATAATTCTTTTAATTATTAGTGACTTTATTTTTTCAATTGTTTCTTGCTAGCCTTTAAGTTTTAAGTTTTGTGGGTTCAGCAATACAATCTTGGGTTGGAGAGTAGCTCAGTGATACATCATTTGCTCAGCATGAACAAGACTCTGGGTGTGGTCACCAGCAGCACCAAAAATGCCAAAGGCTGTCTTTTGGATCTTCATCATATTCTACATAGAATTCTCTGATACCTGATATACGTTGCTCAATAAAAGAATGAATAACTTCATAGAGCAAAATGGCATATATTGGAGATGCATATCTAAATACATTTTAATCTAATTGAAAACAAATTAATTAAAATATATTAACAGAAAGAAATGACAGACTAGAGAAAAACTGTGTGCTTATATTGCTCTGAGATCAGGAACTCAACCAACAAAAAGGCTGTTTTTTGGCAAGAGAAATTAAGAAGTCAGAATTCAACAGAAGACAGTCGAAAAGTGGTGAAATTGGATGTAGCACAGAGAGCAATGGACCGAAAAGAGTCCCACACATCTCATCTGGTGAGTGGAGAGCAGAGGCTGTGCCATCTTGGGGAGCCCACACCAGGACTAGAGGCTTCTGGGACCCAGAAGCTCTCAGAGACTAACTTGAGCAAAGAAAAAGTAAAATTGTGTTGAGCCAGTGATGGCAGAAAATTATCACATCCCCAGACCCGTCCCCCCAAAAATTATTAGAAGCAATCACATCCTATCCATGCTTAAATACCTCAAGACTGCCTCCCCAGAACACCCATCCAAATTACCCAGTGAACTCCTGCAGTTCAAGCAGAACTCAGATCAAGAAATGACAGACCCTTTGTGCAGGAATTCTTTGGGTGATTTGTCTAATTGGTCTGTAGATTCACGAAAGTCTTGATGATGATGATATGGGTTGTAGCCATCATTGTCATAAAGACTACTATGAATCTACATATCAATTAGACAAATCACCCAAGGAACTCCTGTGGCTGTAGATATAGGCAAGGGCCTATAGAGGACCAAGCAGAATTTGTCAAGATTGTGAGTTTATAAACTCTCCCAACAGGAGCCTCTGCAGCTACAGGAACTTTTGTGGCAATGAACAGATCCATGAGGACTTGGATTTGGCAAATCATCCCTATGAAGCTGGGGTCAGGGGTTTTAGTTGGACATAGTAGAAACATGAATTAGCAGACAGTCCTAAGGACACTTGGGCAGGTGGAACCTAGGGTCAACAATTTACCACACCTTCTTAGGCTCTTCATCAGTCACCACAGGACCACCAACAGTGGTGTTTTGGGGTTAAAATAACTCAGCCAACCATGATGCAGGCTTATAAGGCTATACACTCATGGCTGGAAGTGTTAGGGTACTACAAGCACCAAGGCCAGAGACCAACAAGGTCTCACATGATCACAGCTGCCCAGAACAGCATCTGTGTCCCTGGGGCTAAATAACTAAGCCATCAATGCCCCAGGATCATAATAGTACAATCTCTTCCTGCCAGAGTTAGGGTTATGAAAGTAGGGAGGCCGGGGCCAGCAGGAATTCACATGATCACAGCTACAGGCTGGAAACTCAACATTCTCTTTGCCAGCAGTTTGTGCCTGGCATACATGCATGACAGTGACTGACAGAGCTCCACATGATCACAATCAGCAGGTCAGTGGTGGTGTTCCTGGGCCACAAAAGCTCAGCCATCTGGGGCACGAGTTCAGAAAATAGTAATTACTGACCCCACTGAGCTTAGGCCTAGTGTCTGCAGAGGCTGGATATCAACACTTCAGGATTTTATGGTTTCACAATCAGCAGAACAACAGTGGTGTCTGTGGGGCATTAAATCCTAACCAGCAGGCTGCAGATTCTGAATGGAACAACATAGATTTGGGCCCTATGGATATTGGGCCTGGAGAGCATGGTGGCCTGTAGCCAATCAGAGACTCCTGTTTGCCTGCACTAAGAACTGTATATCATTAAAGAGGTTCTGGGGACAAACTTAAAATTCTGATTGTATGAGATGCATTCAGAGAGGCAAATATATATCCCCAACATAGGCCTTATTTTAAAAGCATAACAAATAGACAAAAGATTCTCAGATAAAGAAGAGTAAACAAAGACACAGAAATACAAATCTGAGAACTCTGAAAACATGAGAATGAAAACCAACAAGATAACAATAAACTTCAGCAATCTAACAAGAAAGGAGATCACTAATACTAAGCTGCAGAAAAATGCCAAAATTCAGAATTTTGATTTTCAATATGATCAAAGGCCTCAGAAATGAAATAACAAAACTATAAATGAATTAAAAACATATGAATAGAGGAATTGAGATATTAAGTATGAACTAAAAAGAGACTTTGAGAAAAATGGAGTCAATAAATGAATTAAAGACCTCAAAAGAAACCACATCTGGTAGGCTAGACCATATGGAAAATAGAGTCTCACTCTTGGAAGACAGCTCCTTGAAAATTGATCACACAGTCAACAATATAGTCAACAATATAGAGAAGACAAAACAACCAGACCAGAGTATCCAATATATATGATACGTATGTGTGTATATATATATATATATATATATATATATATATATATATGGCATTGGAAAGGGTCTAGAAGCAAAAACCAAAGATATTGTAAATCTCTTTCAAGAAATAATATCAGGTAATTTTCCAACATAGAAGAAAACTTGGACATTCATATACAAGAGATATTTAGAATACCAACAAGATATAATCCAAGAAAAACTTGTTTATGCCACATAATAATCAAAATGACTAATATAGAGGCTAAGGAAAAAAATCTTAAATTCAAGAACAAAAGAATATGTAACATTCAGGGGCAAAACAATAAGAACCACTCTAGACTTTTCAACCCAAGTCAGGAAAGCCAAGAGGAGCTGGTATGATTTACTCCACACCCTGAAAGAAAGCAATTTTTAACTAAGATTTTTATATTCAGCAAAGATATAATTTAAAATTGATGGAAAAATGAAAATCCTCTAAGCCAAGGAGAAATTTAAAAAATTCATCACTACCAAGCTGGCATTAGAGAAAATACTTACAGAAGTAAAACACAACAAAAAAGGAGTAAATACCAGAACAAGAAATGGGCAAATAAATAAAGGAGATATAAGACTATCAACAGAAAATATAACTCCAAATGACAGTAAAAAAATATCTCTCTATAATAACACTGAATGTCAAAGTGAAATCAACCAGTCACAAAAAGGGTCATATGTTTTTTCCAATACGCAGAAGGTGGGGATTAATTGGGATACCAGAGGGATTTCATAAAATGAAAGAAAATCTCCAGTGGAACCAGGGAGATGGTTTAGGCAAAGGGAGGAAGAAAGGATCAATGAAGAAAGGGCTCCCATTGACATTATATACATAGGTGAGAATCTATTGATTGCCAATCTCAATACTGAGTGCCAATTGAGTATCAATCTCAATACTGTATGTGGAAGGGGTCTGGGAGCTGGAAGAAAGCCTGGCAAGTGCTGTGTGTATGAATGTCATCATCACTATGAACTACATCATGATGTGAGACTATAGTGCATCAATTAAAGTATAAAATAAATAAAAATCCATTAAGCAACTATATCTGTATTTGACATTAGTCATATACTATTAGAAGTGCATTGATAAAACAAGATCTAAATGCTAAGAGTTAAATGCTTTAGTTGGAAAATAAGTGAAAATTTTGTATTTAGTTTAGATGGAATTAATTGAGCAAGAAGTTCGTCAAAACCTTTACAGCTTGAGGTATACAGAAGTGTCAGTTCACCCACTAAGATTCTTATACTGTTTAAAATTATATTAAAATGTATTCCTCATAATTTAATTAACCTTTTAGGTAGATAACAAATCACCAAGATACTAACTCATTAATGAAGAGCTAATTATGATAAAACAATGTGGTACAGTAAAAAATGAACCATGATCTGAAGTTAGATATTAATCTTCCTAACCACTAGCCCTCCACTTCTCTTTCTATCTACTCAAGAATCAATCTCACCGGATAATTTCTGAGCATAACTGTTAGCTATGCTACTTGCTAGGGTTAAAATGATATAGTGCTACATACCTTGTGCCCTGGAGAACACAAATTAATACCCTCAGGCATAAAATTAATATGCACATCAATGATAATATCATTAGAACAGTAGTTCCTGACATGTAGAAGGGCTTCAGGATCATGGAAATGTTACTAGTTTTAAATTGAGATTTTTTTCTATGATTATATAATGGAATCTAGATTTGAAGTACTTCCAAACTGAAACTAATTTGCATTAAAAACTTATCTAGGCCAGGTGTGGTGGTGCATGCTTGTAATCCCTGCTCTTGGGAGGTGGAGACAGGAGGATCGAGCTGGTTCAAAGTCATTCTCTCTGGCTTAAGAGACCCTGTTTCCAAATAAAAGTATAACATAGGTCTGGGAGTGTAGCCTGGAGGTAGAAGGGTTTCCAGGAACCCCAGTATCATAAAAAACAAAACTTACCTAAAACACTAGTATTTTCAAACTAGTAACATTAGAATTTAATGGCTACAGAACTGGCTGGAAGTTTATAATTCTGAGAATAATTCACATTAGGAGCCTTATATATTATGTTGGTTGTACTTATCTAAACTTTCATTTTTGAAATAAAAAAATTAAGCCAAAAAACCCCAAATATAACTAATTTCCTACTCCTCTGGTTGGACTTTAAGGGGATGGAGAGATTTTCCTTTGCCTGTAGGACTTTTGCCTTTTGCTGTGTCTTTCTTTTGTTTACTTTTGCTATTGTCTGAAATTTGCCTACTATTGCCTTTTTACAACATTGCCTGGAAAGGGAAAATACTATTGATAAAAACTTTGCAAAAAATTTCTCAGAAGAAAATCAACAGATTATTTCACTCATATAAACAATTTAAGTGTCTTATATTTTTATCATTTAAAGCTATATAGTATTTTCTTGTAAAATAAAATAAGCTGTGGAAGAAACTTTCCTTCCTTTTAAAAATTTCTAAATTTTTTTGTGTAAAATTTCAAACAAAAAGAAAATTGCAGAACATCACATACAAGATACCTATATTAACATATTGGCTATGTTTACTTTTAGCTATTTTTTTTTAAAGAAATAAAGCTATAGATCCATCTCTCCCAATCTATTTATCTCTCTTCCAAGAAAAAAAATAGCATCTAAAAACTCATATCATCCCAAAACATAAAAATATTTTCTATCCATATATCTCTAAAGCACATATTATGTTTTTTGTCAAGTTAAGTATAAGGTCTAAGTGTTGTCACTCTTAATTTAATACTTATAGTTAAAAATTTTATTTACATTGAATTTTAAGAAATATAACCCCCTTTTTGTGGTAGAGATTGTACCCAGGGGCATTCTACCTCTAAATTACACCCCTACTCCTTTGTTTTTTTTTTTTTTTTGAAACAGATTCTCACTAAATTCCTGAGGCTGGCCTTCAACCCGTGATCCTCTGTCTTTGTCTTGAGTTCTGGGATTATAGACATGTGCCACAGCAATCAGCTAAATCTGTGTTTCTTCATATTTATCTACATAGTAATAAATAGTAAATTCTTAACTTCTGCTCTTTGCCTTCTTTTTTGTGGTATTGAGGATGGAACCCAGGAGCATTCTACCTCCAAGTTTTACTAACAGCCCTATCTTTTATTCACTAAGTAGCTGAGGCTGTCCACAATCCTCCTGTCTCAGCCTCCAGAATGCTGGGATTATATTGCATTATATTAGCAATTTGAAGATTTGGGGTACTTTGCATAAATATTTATCTTATCATTGATGTGTTTGTTTGCAAGTCTATTAATTTGTCTGGTGGTCTTTCTTTTGTAAGTAATCTGCTAGATCTGATTTCTCTTAAGATCTGTTTTTGATATCTAAGATCTTATCTCTATTTTTAAATTAGGACATAAAAATAGTTATTAACTTATTCCATTAGTGATGTTTTGTCCTTTGTTGGGGTCTGCACAACCGCGGCCTGAAACCACGAGAACTTCTGTAATGAAAATGCAACATGTGGCCCAAAAGAGCGCTGAGCGAATATGGGGAGGGGGTAACTACTCCCCTTGCCCCCGCTAGCCCAATTTTGTAATGAGCTTTTTTGGCTCATATAATGCTTCCGTGCTTGTGAACCCCTCGTGCATTGGATAATGATTGGCTGAAAGTTATGTGCTTTGCACATGCAAGAGTGACCTTTAGCATGATAGGTTAGAATAGTTTCCTGTTGGAAATCCCCCTTGCGATTATTTGCTTTAAATTTGGTTGCCTGAGAAAAATAAACGAGATCCTGCTTGACTCGACTCCTGGCTCCATGTGCTTCTGTTCAGGCCGTCGGCACTCATCATCCTTCTCAGCCCCATCGCTGATGAGCTGAACCCATCAGTCCTTCTTGAATCTAAGCATTTTTATTATTCATCACATCTGCAAAATTCTCAGCCATCAGCTTATTATTCACCATTTCTCCAGTTCTTTCTAATCTCTTCTAGACCTTGGATTTATATATTCAATCTTCCTTTCTTTCACTCATAGCATTAATCTATCTTTCATACTTTCTATTAACTTACCTATTTATATTATATCTGGCCAATTTCTTTAGAGATATTTTCCAAATCACTAATTATCTCTTCACTGTACACAATATATTCTCTGACATATCTTTCAAAATTTGTATTTTAATTTTTATGCTTCTGACTTTTCAAACATTATTCTTTTTTATCTTCTGATGATTCTGTTCTTTTTTATGGTGCCCTATTCTTTTATTAAGGTTTGTACCTTTTTAATATATTCATAATTGATAAAATTTAAATTTAGTTTATCAGATTGCTCAAACATATAAAATTTGTAGCCTTTAATCTCATTTGCTTGATATTGTGTCTTATCCAGGATTGATTTTTGATCTGGTTTATTTCTGCCTTTGTGTATGAGATTTTCTCTGAGACTGTGTTGTGAAAATGTTCACCCAGATTTTTTCTTCAGCTAAATTCTCCAAGGTTGTGCTCCGATTTTTCCTTTTGAAAAACTTATGATTTCTTTTTTCAGGGGTTCTAGATCTTATGAAGTCCCATTTGATAAAATATGCCTCAAGAGAAATTGGAGTAGTTGTCCAAGAAATGTTTTATGTATACAATTTAACTTTTGCATTATCTCAACAAATCTGTCAGATATTGTTATAATCATTCGCATACTGGAGATAGGAAAATTAAGGATTATAAATACTAAGAAAAATGTTTCAGGCTACCCTTCTACTAAGCAAAATGTGCAAAACTCAAACAAAGACTTAAAATTTTAAAACTTATATTCCAAAACTATGTACTTTTTTTTGCGGTGCTGGAGATGGAACTCAAGGGCTTTCTACCTCTGAGATACACCCCTAGCCTTATTTTTTATTCTTTATTTTGAAACAGGTTCTCACTAAATTGCAAAGAGCCTTGCTAAGTAATGGAGGCTGTCCATGAATCACGATCCTTCTGTCTCAGCCCCCCAACTGTTGAGATTTCATGCGTCCACCACCATGCCCAGCTCAAAACTATATCCTTAATCATGGCACAACACTTTGCTACTGATAAGGAAAATTTTAGCAACCTAATACCTCTCCATGCCTATAAATCACCCCTGGCATATTCACTAGATTATACATAAACCATTAAGTTTATGTTTAGGTTGGATATATATATATATATGCAATGTATATGTAAATTCATAATATATATTTAAATAATTGAATGATCATTTCACAAAAATCAGAAATCAGAAAAGGGATAATTATTTCTAAACAATTATTAAATTTGATATTTGTTTTTGCATTATGGTCATTTAATTATCTCTCCATATTTATATATAAAAGTATCTATCTATCTATCTATCATCTGATGTGTCTCCATGCTCTGACCTCATTCAGTGTGAGCCACATACCATTTCAGGCTGTATTTCATGCCCTCTTGCCTAATGTTTTTCTCCAGTGCTGTTTGGTATCTTTTGCTGCAAGTAGTAGCTATATTATGAATAGTAGCTATATTACATCTCATTCTAAATATCACCCCCTTCATTCTTATTTCATTCTCTAGCCAGAAATACACTTCTTCATTTGATGTACCAGTTTCTTTTATTTTCCTCTCATATTATCCATTATTTAGTTATTTTCTAAGGTGCTTTAAAATAATTTGTACTAAATCACAATATAAAATTAAATTGTGTTTTCAATGATGCTGTGTACATATAATCATTTGCTTCTGGACTTTATCCAAAGTTTCTTTCTTTTTTTTTCTTTTTTTTTTTGGTGGTACTGGGGTTCCTGGAAGCCCTTCTTCCTCCGGGCTACACTCCCAGACCTATTTTATATTTTTGAAACAGGGTCTCTTACGCCAGCACGGCTGGCTTCGAACCTGCGCCATCCTCCTGTCTCCGCCTCCCAAGCACGGGGATTACAAGCGTGCGCCACCACGCCCGGCAGTTTCTTTCATTTTTGATACAAATGATATAAAAGCAACCCAGCTATATTAATACTATATCATCAAGCATTGATTTGTTAAGATTTAATAAGTGTAGAGTAATAAATAATTTTTGTTGATATTTTATTACCACATATGTAATGAAACTGGCATTTATAGACATTTCAGAGTGTAACTAGTTTACTGTGCACAACAAAACATTTAAGAATAATTTTAATTAGGCTTTGGAAAGTGTGGTGCTCAGAAGAATGAGAAAAACTGGAATGCAGGATAGATATCAGAGTAATTCAAATGCCCCCAGACAAGGTATTAAGTATTGCTCAAATAATTGGACCTTTGATAAATGTGTGGCGATAGGGTAGGTGTTCTTACTTTGAAAATACAAAATATAATTCTGTGACACTTAAATACACATTTTTCATTAAATAAAAACTTATTTACAATGGAATCAGATATGTAAGGAGTTTTTTTTTTAATTTAAGAGATTTGTACTTTTTCAAATTTTAATGATAAATTAGATCAAATATGTAACTAAGTATTTCCTCTAGTGGCTTTCTCTTTTTTAAATCTTTGCTTACATACTCATGTTTTGAAGGAGATGCAGTGACCACTAAAATTAACTTTTGTTATAGTGATAATAGAGTGGTAAGATGTTTGATGAACTATTAAAATATTTCCTAAAACTTAGTAAGCGATATATTTACTAGGTATTATTTACATTGTTAAACTCCAACAGTTCCTTAACATTTGAATAACTAAATAATGATACGGTCTGCCATATGTTTCTATTTAATGAAGCCTTGTATTGATACTTAAATGCTTCATTAAGTCACAAGCTGACAAAATAAATAGTTTTTCTCTTGTCATAAATGTGACATGGTTTAACGAAAAACTCTTGTCATTTTAAAAATTAAGAATGCTTTTATTCCGCATATGTTATAAGCAACATCTCTCTCAATATTTCAGGTTTAGATACAAAACATTTTTAGGAAGCTGACATTGTAGTTTGGGAATTTTTGTGCACAATTTTCTTGTCAGCAGAAGGTTGTATGGGTTGTTATAACTATCATCTCATCATAAACTAAACAAAGTTTACATGCAATTTTCAAAAGCTTCTTGAAGTGACACCTGTTTCATTAATAATAATAATAATAATAATAATAAAGCTTAAAAAGTCCTAGTCTGAGCTGTAAACACCAAAGAAAAAACTGTAATTTCAACAGAATCATATTTTTCAAGGCATCAAGTTACTTGGAAAATGACAAATTCAGAAAATGACAAGTTCAGATATTCTGAAATAATGTGTGTATCTTGGAACACTAATAGCAAATTTTGCTTTCTACTTTTTCAGTGAAATACCTAAGACAGACATTATGATAGTTTTTGTGCATGTTATATAAGGTCTAACTGATGCTAATTTTAAGTAAAAAGAAAGCTTTGATATATTGTTTTCTATATTAAGTTCGATAGGACAAAGTTCAGGGATGAACAAATGATGATTTTCACATGACTTTTTAAGAGACAACAAATTATATATAGTAGTTAACAAACTAGCAAATTTTGTAAAACTTAGACTTGCAGAAGAAATGAGTGACCATCTTATATCAACACTTGATTTTTGATGCATTTGAGTATATAACAAACATTACTTAAAATTTTAAAAAATATGTGATTAGAAAAAATTAGGAGACTCAAGTTTAATCATTCCCCTCTCAGTTGTAATTTGGTTTAATTCAGATCCCCAAAGAAAATATTTTTCTAAAAATATTGAACTATACATTTGTACTTAACCTACATGATAATATTTACTTTATTTCTTTTCTTTATATGTTCATTACAACAAATTAACTTTTAGCCCTACTAATATAATAAAATACAGTGCTTGCTTATATAAAGAGGAAAGATAAATTATATGGGTGAAAACTCAATTTTTTTTATATAATCAGTAACATACACAACTGAGAGAATATAGAAGGGTCTATGGCTGAATATTCCACTTAAGCACTCAAAACCCACAGAAGACCAGCCAACCACAATAATAAAAAGCCAACAAAACATATCTGTGGCTTAAATTGGAACCCACTTGCCAATAATCTTTAACCTTTAATCTTTAATTTAATGAATTAGAGGTTCATAATTAAAACACTGAATATTAATATATAATTTATCATCACAATACCATATCTCATACTTTTTAATACAAGTATAATATAGTTCGCACTTTTTCCCAGGTTTTATTTTCATTTAATTTTCTTTCTATACCACAAGATCTAAAAGGACCTATAAGTTGTAAAAAAAAAAAGGTAAATTACAGAGCAAAAATAAAGGCACACTCTTTTGAACAAACACTAGTATGTTTCTCAGTAAGAGTCATAAAATTCTTATGCAAAGATTTAAGAATAATACTTCAAGTACTTAACAATGGTATGTTATAATGCACTCAATTGTTTTGCTATATTTGGAGATATTTGAAATTTATTAGAAAAGACCAGGAATCTTGAATCTACAAGTTAATTACATTCACCTGGGTCCTATTTAAAACTGCAGCCTTGGCTTTGCTGATTCAAATTTAGTAGATGGAAGGTATCAAAATTTGTACATAGAATGTGATTCCTAGTACACATGACATTTAGTTTGGCTGATAATAATTTAGAATCACTAGAATAAGGCTTTGATTATTCAAAATGTGTTAAAAGATTATCAGCAAAGCATCATCCTGGAACTTGCTGGAAATGTAGAATCTCAAGTTGGTTCAGTAATGCAAGTCACCTGGGAGGCTGAGGCAGAAGGATCATGAGTTTGAGGTCAGCCTAGACAACTTAGAGATACTCTAAGAAAGGAAGGATGGAAAGAAAAAGAAAAAAGAGAAAAGAAAAGAAGGAAGAAAGAAGGAAAAAAGGAAGGAAGAAAAGAAGGAAGGAAAGGAAATCTCAGGCTTCACCATGGATCTACTAAATCTGAAGATGGCCAAATGGTTGTCAGGTGATTTGTGTGCACAGGACAGAATCTAATGTGCTAGAGTAAGATGTTAGAGCTAGATAGATCCTTAATGGGATTGTGAATAAGAGTTGCTCTTGCTAGATTTCAGGAGTGATGAAGGACTGACTAAAGCTAATTAAAACAGGCTCAAGTTGACTCCAGAATACCAGTATAGTAGTTTACCATGAAAAATGGCACCTTTGACAAAAGCCAGACTATTAAAATCAGCAGAACCAGTATCTTACTGTAGAGAAGTCAAATTAAAATCAAAAGAATTTAGAATATCTCACTTGGTGGCATCTGGAAGGTAGCTCATGTAGTCACTGGATGAGAATAAGTTTTTTGTAGTAGATTTCCTCTTCTCTGGACATTGTGAATTGCGTAACATCAAGGACTTTTACCTGATCTCCCTCTTGTTGGTGCTCTTCTATTGTTCATGTATGAATAGCTTCATTATTTTGCTTTAGTTGTATAGTTTAATAGTCTGGTGTGGCTTATAATTTTAATACTGATGACTTGCTTACTACAGATGCTTACAAATAACCAAATAAGAAATTGCAATAGACCTATAGACATTTTTTCAAAGAAGACCTCCAAGTGACCAATAGGCATATGAAAAATGCTCAATCTCACCAATCATCAGAAAAATTAAAATCAGATCCACAGTGAGATATAACCTCACCCCAGTAATCAAAAGATAAAATATAGGCTGGGCTTGGTGGTACATGCTTGTAATCCCAGCATTCAGGAGGCAGAGCCTGGAGTATCGTGGTTCAAGGACAGCCTCAGCTACTTAGTGAGGCCCTCCACAACTCAGTGAGGCCCTGTTTCAAAATAAAGAATAAAAATAATAGGGCAAGTGGTGTAGATCAGAGGTCGAATGCCCCGGGGTTCCATCCCCAGATTCGCAAAAGTAAATAAATAAATAAAATTACCATATGATATGGCAATGCCATTACTGGATATATATATCCAAAGGAAAATGAAATAAGTATGTCAAAAACATCTGCACTCCCATGTTTTTTGAAGCACTATTCACAAGTTGTTATAGTTAGATACAGAATATCCCCTGAAGATCTCATAAATTGGTGTTCAGGTTATGTAATGGAGTTGTGAGGGTTGTAATCCCAGCAGTGAACAAATCCATTACAATGAGTGGTGTCCTGGGCTGGTAGGGTGTGACTAGAGAGAATGAGTCCCTGAGCATTATATATTGTACCTCCTCCCCTTGCTTGGCTTCTTGCTTCTGGATTCCATGATGAAAGTGAAGCCACAAGTGAAGCCTTGTGCTCTTCTTTTCTCTCCTTCCTGCTTCCATGACCTGAGTAACCCAGTCCCCAGTCTCACATGAACTGAATCCTGAGTAAATACCTCTTTTCCTATGTTACATGGTCAAGTCTTTGGACTATAGCAGTGAGAATATTGACTAATACTCAAGTCACTAAGTGGAAACAATCTGAGTGTCTGAAAATGATTTCCTTCATAAGAAAAGTGTGGAAGATACAGATAATAGAATATTACCCAGTCATAAAATAAATTAAATACTGTAATCTATAACAACATGGAGGGAGCTGAAGATAATTGTGTTAAGTGAAATAAACCAGGCACAGAAAGGCAAGTGCCACATGATCTCATTTATATGACAAATCTAAAACTGTTTAATCCATAGAAGCTAAGAGTAGGGTGGTTCTTACCAAAGAGTAGCGAGGGCAGGGGGCTAAAGGGATTTGGAAAAGGTTTATCAATGGCTGAAAAGCTAAACATAGACCCAAAAATTTCTGATATGCTACTGGACAATAAGATGACTTGATAATAATAGTGATAATCTATGTTTCAAAAAAACTAGAAGAAAGGATTCTAAATATTTTCATTATAAAGAGATAACAAATGTTTGAGGAGGTAAACATGCTTAACCTGATTTAAAACTTATACAATGTATACATGTATGTAAGCATAACATCACATGCCATTAATATGTATGACCTTTATATTTTTGTGTATAAATAGGCAAATAAAAACAAAAGTATGCTTATAATGTACTCATTTCTTCTTAATTGCAAGGTTTTGTTTCATTTACTATTATCACCTCTGGTTTTAGGATGAGGAAAATAAGAAATAGAAAGATAAAAGGCCGGGCGTGGTGGCGCACGCTTGTAATCCCCGCGCTTGGGAGGCGGAGACAGGAGGATCGCGCAGGTTCGAAGCCAGCCGTGCTGGCCTAAGAGACCCTGTTTCAAAAATATAAAATAGGTCTGGGAGTGTAGCCTGGAGGAAGAAGGGCTTCCAGGAACCCCAGTACCACCAAAAAAAAAAAAAAAAAAAAAAGATAAATATGTTGCCCATTGTCCTTCAATTAGTGAGTGATGGTGCTCATAATTTAAGCGCATACCTCAGAATTTAAGCTCATTACCTTACTGAGTGTAAGACCATAAGATATGGTTGGAGTACACTTGTTGCCAAGTCTAGATCTACCCTATGTCATCTAAATAAAAGAAGTACTTATTTTGCTTTTGATTCCTCTAAGTTCTTTTGGAGCTAGTCCTATTTCACAGTGGTGTTGGTTTTATGGTTTAAATTACATCGTTATTCCAACATTTTGAGAAAAATCTTAAATATAATTTTCCAGCACTAACAGTTATTATCTTTTCCAAGATTATTAACTGCTTACAAAATATTTATTTAATAATGCCTTAAGAATGGATCAAGACATAGTTAAAGAATCTCCGTAATTGGGCAAAATGAAAAGAGTGCGATTAAGTTACTTTAGATTTATTTTTATTAATATCTCCTTTGTGCTGTTGAGTTTAGCAATGAGGAATTTTAAAGAAGAGATCAGGAATGGATAATTAACTATTCTCTATTTTCTTGATTCTGAGGTTTAAAAAATATGTTCTCAGCAACACAAATATTAATTAGATGCTAATTAATAATTTCACCCATGAAACATTTACAAAACAAATATGCAAATCTTCATAAACCAACTTGCACTCTAGTGATGATTAGGCTATCATTATACTCAGGAGCAATTCTGATGAATGCATAAGATTTTAAGAGTATGACCTAATGCTAATACAGTGAAAACTTAAAACATTTTTTTTTATTTTGTTTCTCTCTAGCTCATAAAAGACTACATTTGTAAGACTCATATTTAAATTACTCTTGTACTTTAGTGTTTTCTTTAATTTTTGAGACTGCGGTTACTAATTTGATCTAGATCAATGTTCTTAACATTTTTTTGTTCACGACCCCTTGAAACTATAGTGAAAATTGTAAATCACTCAACAGTAATAATTTATTCATGCAAACAGATGATTTCATGCAATATAAATTGTTCAAAAGCTTCTTCAAATTTGTGTAGGGATTTCATGTGAACAATTGATATAAGTGGGAACTAGGATCTAAGACAACTAGTCTTCAATTAATATTAATGATATGTGACCATTAAGTTTACATCCTTTAGAGCACATTCTATATAATTTTGATCTAGATATTAGAATTGACTGTGTGTATGTGTGTGTGTTACTGAGGATTGAACTCAGGGGAATTCTACTTCTGAGCTATATTCCAGCCCTATTTTATTTTTTCTTTTTCTCCTTTTCTTCTTCCTTCCTTCCTTCCTTCCTTCCTTCCTTCCTTTCTTTATTTCTTTTTCCTTCTTTCATTTTTGGTGATACTGGGGTTCCTGCAAACCCTTCTACCTCTGGGCTACACTCCGAAACCTATTTTATTTTTGGAAACAGGGTCTTTTAAGCCAGCACATGATCCTCCTATCTCCGCCTCCCAATCTCGGGGATTACAAGTGTGTGCCACCACACCCAGCACTTACCAATATATTTTTTTAACAATAGAGATTGGCATTACAGAATACAAACCATAAATTTTACATCCATAACAAAAAAATCTGTATTAAACGATTAAGCAGAAAATTTCTACACAGTCATGTCCTAGGAATAAAAAAAATTATTTTATTTCTTGATAAGGTTACTGGGTTAATTAATCAAATTTCCATCTTAGCACACTATTGGGCAATTTATGTTCTACCAAACTCGATGAAAGAATGAAAAGATTTAGATGAAAGGATAATGAAATTAGTAGACATATAAACAGAAATAAGTATCTTCTGTAGCACATAATTGGGCTCCACATTTGGATCTTCTTTAGTAATGATATACTGACAAGTTAGATGTTAACATAGGTAAAGATTAACTTAGTGGAAGAGAAAATTCAGCAAATGATAGAAACTGGCCTCCAAATTCTTCAAAAGAAGTAAAACTTGACTGATTTTAACATGATACATGGATTTTCAGAAAGAAATATGCCACTTTGTACTTAAATCCTGATATTCAATCATACAGGTATGTGCAGGCACACACACACACACACACACACACACACACACACACACACACACACATTTTAATCCTCCATCCAATATGCTGGAATGTTCTGCCTCACTTCATATCAAAGCAATGGAGTCACCCAACCATGGACTGGAACCACAAGGCAAAATAAATCTTTCCTCCTTTTAGCTTACCTATGGTATTTTGACAGTTAGAAAAGGCTGACTAACACAGTTGATTATCTTGTTGATTTACAGTCTACTTAAAATTGGAATAAAATAGTGAAACACAAATAGTACAATACTTGTACAAGTTGAATTTACATTTCATTCTCTTCCATACATCTTTCCCATGTGCATGTATATGTGAGTGCACATTAATGTTTACAAATATTTAAGCTTTAAGAAAATCCCTAGAAATCACTTGACTAAAATTCTGTAGCCCTGCTTACATCTTTTCAGTTTCTTATAAAACCAATTATGTCCACATGGGAATTGCTGTTCTACTTTCGTGTCTTTAGTTACTGAAAAGTTTTTATTCTATTGTGTAGATTGGACTTGGGAGCAGAAATTTAATTGTGATATAAGTTTAACATTGTCAATTCCATCACTCATGTTTTGATTAAAAGTGCCCTTTCCATTTTCACACCTCAGAAGTTTCCCTCAATATGTTTTAACTTCATTATAAAACTCTTGTACCATCATGCATGACCACTCTGTCTAAGACACTAACTATATTCGATTCACTCTAATTATCCTTGTTAGCACTTTTTTTCTTTGCCTTCCAAGGACGCTGCCATAATGTGGGTGGAGAGCATTTTGCTCACTGTGAATCTCAGCCACTCAGATTGGCGTGCATGTTACATCTACATATCTACTCGCCGCTTCCCTCTTTATTTGAATTATGTATTGGTATGGATTCATTTGAGACATTCAAGGCATTATGTAGAAAATACATTATGAGCATTAAACCACTTCAATAGCACAAAGAAAAATTGCTGGATGGGAATTTGGCTAAAAGGGATCAAGAGTGAGAATCTGTAGGTTCAAAAAGTTTCTGCAGTAAAGTGAAAAAAATAAACAAGAAAAATAACAGTACATTCGTGAGCACATAATGTAGCTTAGAGCTCCAACCAGTGCTCCCTGCAATTGCCAGTGAAGTTTAAACTTAGCAAGCAAGGCACTGACTCATGGACATGAGCTTCCCTTCCAGCTCTGCCTCCACTGAACACAGCTCCAGCCAGACTCCCAGTGCAAGCTCCATGCTTTCTTCCATCTTTATCCTGTCAATGCTGTTCTGGTTTCCAGGGGAAAAAGTAATTCTGCTATGCTATTAGATTTTATTTATTTTAAATTTTGTGTTTGAAATAGAACCCAGAGACAATCTACCTCCAAGCCAAACCCCCAGCCTTAGTCACTTTTATTTTGAAACAGGCTCACTAAATTGCTAAGGGTCTTGCTAAGTTGCTGAGGCTGACCCAGAGCCTGCAATCTTCTGTCTTATTCTCCAAAATAGTGGGATTAGAGGCATCGTATCACCATGCCGGGCTATGGATATTCTATTAGTTCTATTAGAAATACCTATAAGTTTATCCTTTTGTTTTCTTTTTGTGATACTGGAGAGTAAACCCAGGAGAATTTTATGTGTGAGCTATGCTCCTGGCCTGATTTTATTTTTATTTTGAAATAGTATCTCACTAAGTGCTGAGGCTGGCCTGGAATCTGAGATCCTCCTGTTTTAGCCTCCCAAGTACTAGGATTACAGGCATGCATTACCATCTACGTTTATCTTTATGGTGTGTTTTATGTAAACTTTCTCTACACCCAAACATGCTTTTTTCAGATTAAAAAACAAAGGTGGGAATAAAGTGTAAGCAAAAAAAGTTAAATTCAAATACTATCTTGTTAATTTTCTTATGGAATTAGATACATTTTTGCTTTTTAGTAAGAAATGGCAAATAAGCCTTATCTAGTATCAAGTTTATTAATTACATAGTTTTGCACAAAATTTAAATAACTTACAAAAATAAATGCACTTAATTTTATTTTAGTTTTTTTTTTCTCAAAAGAGGTGTGCACATCAGGCATGACAGTGATGGCAGTCCAAGTCATATCCTTCCTTTTTGCACTGGAATTATCCACAGCAATTTACAATGGGAGAAAAAAAATCTATGACAAATCCGGAATAGGAAAGAGTGCCATCCACAACTCACATAATTAAAAAAAAAAATTCTTTCAGATGTAATGCACGTGAGTCTAGTTACAGTGCAATTACTGAGGATATTTTAATCTCTTCTCTCTAAAAGTTATCCAATTCATTAAGATAGTTGCTTTGCAACAAACTGAATAAAGTCTACTGGTTAGGAGGAAGGCTGGGGACAGCGGTAAGCATGATTATTTTACCTGAAGTCTTCTTTGCTTTTTCCAATATGTTCCCATGAAAGCAAAACTATTTTCTATTTGAGTTTCCATAGCAGCTATCTGCATAAAAAAGACAGCAAGAGATGTGCTTCTACACACCTGCAGCTTGTTTTAATGTGTAGAATTAGGGAAATTAGAGGGAGCAGGCAATGGGGCCGAAGGACCACACTACTTAGGTTTAGTTTTGCTCCTATCATTAGGGCATCGACGGTCTCCTTCAACACTGCACCCTGGTCACCTGAAAATAAAGAACAGGGTGTGGTGAGTAACTAATGGGGAGTAACTAACCCAAGGGAGGTCCTGTGAATGCCCCTTAGTGGGCTTGCTGTAGAGAACCAGATTAAATAGAAATATGGGTCAAGCCGGGCGTGGTGGCGCACGCTTGTAATCCCCGCGCTTGGGAGGCGGAGACAGGAGGATCGCGCAGGTTCGAAGCCAGCGGCGCTGGCGTAAGAGACCCTGTTTCAAAAATATAAAATAGGTCTGGGAGTGTAGCCCGGAGGAAGAAGGGCTTCCAGGAACCCCAGTACCACCAAAATAAATAAATAAATAAATAAATAAATAAATAAATAAATAAATAAAAAATAAAAATAAAATAAATAGAAATATGGGTCAAATGTGGATGCACAGCACTCTCACTGTTATCACTAATGAGGTGAACTGGTACAGACACAAGGCTTTGCTGGGAATGTTTCTCATTACTTGGAGGTTTTGGATTGGCTTCTGGGTAAGCTGACTTGGCCACCTTATTTTGCACCATGTAGGTTCATGGTTTAAGATTATATGAATATAGCTGGGCATGGTGGCGCACGCTTGTAATTCCTGCATTCGGGAGGCTGAGATAAAAAGATTGCAGTTTGTGGACAGCCTAAACTTCTTAGTGAGGTCCTTTGCAACTCGGTGAGACCCTGTTTCAAAATAAAGAATAAAAAATAGGGTTGGGGGTATAGCATGGAATAGAAGTCCCCTGGGTTTCATCCCCTGTACCGCAAAAAAAAAAAAAAAAAAGATTATATGAATATATACAAATCTTGCTGAGCATAGTGGGACACACTTGTAATCCTAGTATTTGAGAGGGGAAGACACAGGATTGCAGGTGGCCAGCCTCAGTAACTTTGGGAGAATCTCAGAAATGTAATGAGACCCTGTTTCAAAATAAAGAATTAAAAATAGGTTTGGGGATGGTGCAGCTCAGAGGTAGAATGCCTCTGGATTCAATCCCTAGTGTCTACTTCCCCACCCCACTGGAGATTTTACAAAAATATTTTCTGTCACCATATTAAATCAGGAGGGAAAAAAAAGTCACTGTCTCCACTTTATCTATATGGTGATGTTGCACATGAGATTTGCACTTAAAATCGGCATTGCATACTATGAAGATGAATGACAAACACACTTGCTAACAATTTAAAATTTTACTTTAATTTGCTTAGAATAAAAGACTGACTACAGAAAAAAATGGAAAAGCTTTACATGTTATCACAATTAATAGCATTTTATACTAAATTATGAGCAAATGGATTTTAATATTCATTTCAAAGTAAGTCCTATAAATTACTTATCCACATATCCAGCCTTGGAGGAGGGAGCATGGCTGTGGTGGACTCCATGTGAGTGGACCCTCAAGGATAACAATGATATGCGTTAAAAGCTACCAGGACAACGCATTCCATTACCATCCAAGAGTTCCTGGAAGAGACTTAGCTTCTCTGTCTCTGCGCATGCGCCCCAGAAGTACTGGGGAGTATTGAGACTGAGCTGACATCCGCGTGCAGTGATGTGATGATGTGAGCATCACATTGGAGGTGGCAAAGAAGCTCGTCCTTTGATGACATCGCTGAACTTTTAATAAGACCAACACAGACCCACAGAACGGTAGAATCAATGAAGTCATTTATTTTACCATTATGTGAATTTAAATTTATGAATAAATTTCAAATTATTTCAGTATGGTTTTCTGCTAATTGCCTATTACATGTTAACTTATAGAATATTTAGATAAAAAGAGAGATAGATGCAAGTCAGAGGCAATTTTAAATGACACTAAGAAAAAATGTGAAAATGCTTTTGGGAAGCCAAAATCATATAACAAAACCAGGAACTCCATAAAAAGTTTTTTTTAAAAAAAATAAGAAATATATGCCAGGTAAAGCAAATCAAACTTGAACAAACTTGACATACTATGTGCAAATGTAAAGAAAAAATGGCACGAGTTTTAAACAATGAGAAAGAAGGCAGAGAGGAAAAAACAGAAAACTGAACAGAGTTGTGATGTTTTTCCTTAAAAGAGAGAGAGAAGAAATAATGTTATGTACATATGCAAAATCTCAATGGCATGTACAGGGAAGGGGAGAAAATAGGGTGGGATCTGGAGGGAAATCTACCAAGTGCTGTGTGCATGTATCTTCCTAACACTCTAAACCTCATTTTGATATAAAATTGCAATACACCAATAAAAGTACATTTTTAAAAAGAGAACAGAACACTAAGATTCTAAGAGTAATCTAAAATATTCAGAACAGGAGAAAAACACAAATCATTTTTTAAATGAACCAAATCACAGACAGAATTAGTAAAATAGGTTGGCATCTGAAATACGGTATTTTATGGTTCAAGAATGTAGAATCTCTATTTGTGGTGATACACACATGTAATCCCACTTCTTAGGAGTCTGAGATGTGAGGATAGTAGGCTCAAGGCGAGACCTTCAGCGACTTAGTGAGACCCTATGTCAAAATTTAAAAAAAAATAGGGCTGGGGATCTTGCAACCCTGGATTCAACCCCATTCCCCCCAGAAAAACCCAAAATACAGAATCACATAAAAATAAAAGGAAATAGCATATTAGAAACAAACATTAAAATGAAAGTAAAATTCAACTAGTCTCAGATCTCTGGAATAATAAACAAGAAAACAGTGTAGCAATGGGCAAAGATGTGGCACCACTACACATTTCCTATGTTGCCGCAGGAGCTTGAGATGATACATTCTAGAAAAGTTTGATGGTTTCTTTAAAAAGAGAAATAAATCTTTATTATAAGAATCTACAAACATACTACTGGGAAATTATGGGTTGTCCTTGAGCAGTAAAAACTCACAGTCACCCAAAAGACCTGTGCACACATGTTCAAAGTAACTTTATTGGCAACCAGCTCAGAAGTGAATTCAGCCCTAATGTTTTCCAAAGGGCGAATGAATAAATACATGGAGGTACCATCTATACAATGAAATACACTAAAAAGGAACAAGTTGTTCATGCATCTAAGAACTTTAATGCATCTCACTGGTATTGTACCAAATGAGAAAGGTCAATATTTCACGTCTGCTCTACGATTGATGATTGTGCAGGTGCCTTCTTATATTTGATGTGTGTGTGTGTGTGTGTGTGTGTGTGTGTGTGTGTGTGTTCCTGGACTACTCATGTGCGTTCTACCTGTGAGCCCCATCCCCAGACCTATTTTATTATTTTTTATTATTTATTTTGAAACAGAGTCTTACTAAGTTGCACAGGGCCTCACCAAGTTGCTGCGGCTGTCATTGAACCTATCATCCTCCTGTCTCAGCCTACCAAGTACTAGGGCATGCACCACCACATTTGGTTCTTTCTCTTTCTCCTTTTCTTTCTTCCTTCCTTCCTTTCTTTCCCTTCCTTCCTTCCTTCCTTTCTTTCCCTTCCTTCCTTCTTTCTTTCTTTCTTCCTTCCTTCCTTCCTTTCTTTCTTTCTTTCTTTCTTTCTTTCTTTCTTTCTTTCTTTCTTTCTTTCTTTTGCGATACTGGGGGTGGAACTCAAGGGGCATTCTACCTCCAAGCTACACCCCTACCCCTAGTTTTTATTCTTTATTTTTGAAACAGGGTCTCATTGAGTTGCAAAGGGCCTCACTAAGTAGCTGAGTCTTTCTGCGAACCCCCATCCTCCTGTCTCAGCCTCCCAAATGCTGGGATTACAGGCGTGAGTCTCCATGCCTAGCATCTCTTGGTTTTTGAAAAGTATTTTTTTCTTCTTTTATGACATGGGTTTTTTTTAATATTAAATAGGCCTCCAAAACCAGAAATTGGTTGGAACAATCACAAATTGTCCTAAAAGTGAGAAGGCCCAAAGAATCTAACACTATAATTTGACACAAATAATTGCATGATTATAAATACATTGGTCATTTCTTTTCATCAAACCTGTATTTATAAATAAATAAATGTCTTTTTCAATACTTTCCCCAAACAATAGACACAGAATAAACTAAGCAACTGTTCTTACCCAGACATTATGATTCAAGAGGCATGGGGTTGGGACTAAGAACCTATTTTTTTCTTTTTTAATCTAATGATAGTTCTACCTGTCCATTTTTTCCCAATTTAGTCTGAATGAGCTTTCAAATAGAGCTTTGATTATATCACTGCCTGGATATATTTTTTTTTCTGTCTAGACCTTGCCTAACTTTTCTATTATCAACATTTGGAAAATTTTAGGTTTCTTTTAGAAAGTTTCTCTGACCACATTCTCCTATGTCTCCTTTGTCTCTATGCACACAGCATCCTGATATTTCTACAACTTTCACAGTACTTTCATCTTACAAGTTGATTCTTTTCCACCAAATTTTAAACTTCATGAAGGAGGGAATCATGTGTATTTTTGTGCACTTTATTTCTATTTTGCGTGAGAGTTGATATATTATAGGCATTTAATAATTGCTTGTTAAGTAAGTTGACAATTTATTTGAGTCACTCCACCTCTCTGATTTCTCAATTTAGAAATACTGGTATAAAGTAATCTGAAGATACTGAAAATTAGCTAGGCTTTGAGAAGAATAAGGTTTACTTATTGTTTCAGATTTGGAGTTCTACATCTGCACTCTCTCTTTTGACCCTCCTGTAATATCCTGCTAAGGATGAAAATATCAATGTTCTCATGTTCGCATGAGAGGAATCTTAACTGAAGATTCTGAAAGTCAAGTGATTTGTCCTCTCTGGTTCTACAGTAAGTCCTTGGAAAGTGGAGAGGTTGTCTGGCTTGGGAGTAAAGCCTGGCTTCTTTATATGGCAACTGATGCAACATGTTGGCTGAAAGGTCAAATGTGAAATGAACGGGAGAAGCTACAGGGTCCTCTGCAATATTTCATATTGCTCCTAGAATTTGACAAATGGGACATCTTGTTTTTATTCTAAGAACTTTATAAATGTATAGAGTCATGTACTAAAAACTTGAAAAGTCATCGGACTTCGTGGATTCCAGGCAGGAATGTTTTAGTTAATATCGTTGCCTTTTTCATTTCTTATATTGGTAATTTGTGTTTCTGTGTTTTTCTCTTATCGGTTGTTTTTACTAAACATATAGAAGCTTATGATTTTATTGATGATTTCAAAGAATCAGCTTTTTATTTCACTGATTTTTTATTGTATCTTTGTTGTTTTGTTGTTGTTGTTGTTGTTGTTGTTGTACTGGGGTTCCCGGAAGCCCTTCTACCTCCGGGCTACACTCCCAGATCTATTTTATATTTTTTTTATTTGGAAACAGGGTCTCTTAAGACAGAGCGGCTGGCTTCTAACCTACACGATCCTTCTGTCTCCGCCTCCCAAGCGCGGAGATTACAAATATGCGCCACCACGCCCGGCTTATTGTATCTTTTATGTCATCTATTTAATTCACTTTATCTCATTTACTTGGGAATTAATTTTCTCTTTTTTCTAGTTTCAAGAGGTGGAATTGAGGTATTGCTTTTGTATAGCTCCTCTCCTGTGAGTCATGCTTTAGCTCTATATGAACAATTTTGATATGTTGTTTTTACTTTTAATTCAAAATATTTAATTTTTTTGCCGTAATAGGGATGGAACCCAGGGGCATTCTACCTCTGAGTTATACCCCCAGCTGTATTTTTAATTCTTTATTTTGAAAGAAACAGGGTCTCACTGAGTTGCAAAGGGCCTCACTAAGTAGCTGAGGCTGTCTATGAACCCCGATCTTCCTATATCAACCTCCCAAATGCTGGGATTACAAGTATGTGCCACCACACCCAGCTTAAAATTTTTGACTAATAAATAGTTTAAAAATATTTTATTTTATTTTTTTTTTGATGGTACTGGGGTTCCTGGAAGCCCTTCTACCTCCGGGATACACTCCCACGGGCTACACTCCCAGACCTATTCTATAATTTGGAAACAGGGTCTCTTAAGCCAGCGAGGCTGGCTCCAAACCAGCGTGATCCTCCTGTCTCTGCTTCCCAAGTGCGGGTATTACAAGCGTGGGCCACCACGTCCGGCTAGAAATATTTTATTTTCTAATATTTGGAAATTATATATATTTCTCTTATTAGTTTTTAATTTTATAACATTATAGTCATAGAACATACTTTATATTATTTGTGTCCTCTTAAATGTATTGAGACTTGAGAGGAAAGTTCATAGCATTGAGTGGCCACATAAAAAGAACAGAAAGCCACCAAGCAAACAACCTAATGACACAACTCAGGGACCTAGAAAGACTGCAACAGTCTAATCCCAAAGCCAGCAGAAGGCAAGAAATTATTAAAATCAGAGCAGAAATAAATGAAATAGAGAATAAGAAAACAATTCAAAGAATCAACAAAACAAAAAGCTGGTTCTTTGAGAAGATTAATAGGATTGACAAACCCCTGGCTAATCTAATCAAAAGAAAGAGAGAATCAACTCAAATTATTAAAATCAGAAATGAAAAAGGAGACATCACCACAGACAGAGGGGAAATTCAAAGGATTATTAGAAACTATTTTGAGAATTTATACTCCAACAGACTGGAAAACATGGAAGAAATTGATAGATTTCTAACCACATATAACCTACCTAAACTGAACCAAGAGGACATAGCAAACCTAAACCAACCAATAGCAAACAAAGAAATAGAAACAGCAATAAAAATTCTGCCAACAAAGAAAACCCCAGGCCCCCACAGGTTCCCAGCTGAATTCTACAAAACTTTCAGTGAAGAACTAATACCAATACTTCACAACTTGTTCTGGGAAATTGAAAGAGATGGAACTCTTCCTAATTCCTTCTATGAGGCCAGTATCACATTAATCCCCAAAACAAATAAAGATACTTCAAGAAAGGAAAATTACAGTCCAATATCTTAATGAACATAGACGCAAAAATTCTAAACAAAATACTAGCTATACACATTTAAAACCACATCAAGAGAATTGTACACGATGACCAAGTTGGTTTCATCCCAGAAAAGCAAGGCTGGTTCAACATACACAAATCAATACATGTTATTCACCACATAAGAACAAAAACCACATGATCATTTCAATAGATGCTGAAAAAGCATTCAACAAAATCCAACACCCATTTATGTTAAAAACACTGCAGAAAATTGGAATAGAAGGAACATATTTCAACATCATTAAGGCTATATACACTAAACCCAAAGCCAACATCATATTGAATGGAGAAAAACTGCAAGAATTTCCTTTAAAATCAGGCACAAGACAAGGATGCCCATTATCACCTCTCTTTTTTTAATATAGTCCTTGAGACTCTTGCCACGGGAATAAGACAAGAAAAGGAAATCAAAGGAATTCAAATAGGAAGAGAGGAGCTAAAACTACCCTTATTTGCAGATGATATGATTCTTTATGTAGAAGATCCAATGAATTCAACCAAAAGACTTCTGGGGCTGATTAACCAATTCAGCAAAGTTGCAGGATACAAAATCAACCTAAAGAAATTAGTTGCTTTTCTTTATGCCAACAATGAATCCACAACAAAAGAAATAAAGAAAACTATTCCATTTACTATAACCTCTAAACCAATAAAATACCTAGGAATAAACCTAACCAAAGATGTAAAAGACCTCTACAGAGAAACCTATAAAACATTAAAGAAAAAAATTGAAGACGACCTTGGAAGATGAAAAGATCTCCCTTGCTCATGGATAGGCAGAATAAATATAATCAAAATGGCGATTCTGCCAAAAGTGATCTATAGATTCAATGCAATCCCCATTAAAATACCAACAGCATTTCTCATAGACCTGGAAAAATCATTTATAAATTTTGTATGGAGGAAGAAAAGACCCAGAATAGCCAAAGCAATTCTCAGCAACAAGAACCATGCAGGAGGCATCACAATCTCGGACTTCAAATTATACTATAGAGCAATAGTAGTAAAAACAGCACAGTATTGGCACAACAATAGGCAGACTAACCAGTGGAACAGAATAGAGACACAGAAACAAACCCACACATCTATAGTCAACTGATCTTTGACAAAGGGACCAAACTCATACGCTGGAGAAAAGACAACCTTTTCAACAAATGGTGCTGGGAGAACTGGCTATCCATTTGTAGAAAGTTGAATCTGAATACCTACTTCTCACCATGCACAGGAATCAACTCGAAATGGACCAAAGACTTAGAAATTAGACCAGAGACTGGGAAGTTATTAGAGAAAGGCATAGGATCTACACTTCAACATATAGGTACAGGGAGCAACTTTCTCAATAAGACGTCCAAACTGCAGGAAATTAAAGCAAGAATTAATAAGTGGGATCTCTTCAAACTAAAAAGTTTCTTCTCATCAAAGGAAACCATCAAGAACCTAAAGAGGAACCCTACAGAATGGGAGAAGATCTTTACCAGCCACCACTCTGATAGGGGGCCAATATCCAGAATACACAAAGAGCTCAAAAGACTCTACACTAGCAAAACAAACAACCCAATCAAGAAATGGGCAACTGAAATGGATAGACATTTCACATAAGAAGAGATACAAATGGCCAATAGATACATTAAAAGATGTTCAACATCACTAGCCATCAGGAAGATGCAAATCAAAACTACACTGAGATTCCATCTAACCCCAATCAGAGTGACAAGCATAAAGAAATCAAACAACAACAATTGCTGGCGAGGATGTGGGGAAAGAGGGACTCTTTTACACTGTTGGTGGGAGTGCAAAGTAGTCCAGCCACTATGGAGATCAGTATGGAGATTCCTTAGAAAACTGGGAATAGATCCACCATTTGATCTAGCTATACCACTCCTGGGTATCTTTGCAAAGGGTTTGAAATCAGAGAACTACTTTAACATATGCATACCCATGTTCATAGCAGCACAGTTTGTAATAGCCAAAATATGGAACCAACCTAGATCTCCATCAACAGATGAATGGATTGCAAAATTATGGGAAATACACACAATGGAATTCTATTCAGCTATACAGAAAAATAAAATAATAGCATTTGCAAGAAGATGGAAGGAACTAGAGAACATTATGTTAAGTGAGATTAGTCAAGCACAGAAAGAGAAGGGACATATGTTTTCTCTAATATGTTCAAGCTAGGGAGTAGTGGTAATACCAGAGGGACTCCAGATGATGGAGGGGAAATCTCAGCAAAGCTTGAATGGAAGGATAGGAGAGGAAGAAAGCTGAGTTTGTTCAGTGGAGGAGCTACATATGAATATGTGTAATAGCATAAATACAACTTGATTAACCTGGACACTCTCTATTGGGGAGGAAGGGAAAGGGAGGGGGAAGGGCATGAAGCACAATGTAAATGTACACCACTCTCAATATGTTCCACTTATAAAAAATAAAAATTAAACTAAAAAAATAAAATATAAAAAATGGCTCAATAAATAAATAAATGTATTGAGATTTATTTAATGATCTCAAATATGAACTATTTTAGTATATGTTATACATGTGCTTGAAAAAAATCTTTCATTGTTCAGTGTACTATTCCATAAATTCTGGTTAGTCATGATTAGTTAATAGTATATTCAAGTTTTGATTTTGTATCTGATTGTTTTATTTCTGACTATAACTGTAGATTTGTCTATTTTTTTCCTATCAGCATGGTGTCATACATTTTGAATTTCAGTTGTTATGTACAGAGGTTAATACTATGATGTTGCCTAAATTAATGAGTCACTTTGTAATTTTGAAATGACTATCTCCACCCTTACACTTTCTTTTTTTCTGATATCTACCTTGGATAAATCAATGTTAAATAGTTCAACATAATTTTATTTATTAGTAGCATAGTATATGACCTTATGTACTTTATTGACCTTTTGTATGAAGATATGCATCTTCATACTTAAAATGAAATTTTTTTATAAGTGGCCTCTATTTGAGTGTTGCATTTTATCCACTCTAATAATGTTAACTTTTGATTTGGAATGTTTAATTTATTTACATTTAATGTTGCTTTTTATGTGTTTGGCTTAAATCTACCAGGCACCGTGTGTTTTCTATTTGTCCTACCTTTTTTCTCTTCCTCCTTGTTCTATTAATTTTTTATATGTTTTAAAAATATTTTATTTTTGATTAACACTCACTGATTGTACATATTAATGCAGTTCCATGTAGTGTTTTAACACATGCATTTGATATTGCACACACTGATCAAAGCCAGCCCCCATTGCTCCTCCACAGCACTCTGAAACTTCTTAACCTCTGGTAATCAATCTTCTCCATCCAGTTCCACATATTTTAGCTTCCACTTTTGAGTGAGGATATGCAATTCTTTTCTTCCTGTGTCTGGCTTATTTCACTTAGCATGATGCCCTCTAGTTTTATCCATCTTGCTGCAATTATAGGATTTCATTCTTCTGTATGAATGAATAAGATTTTATAAGTATACTTAAAGTAACACGTTTTCTTTATGCATTCTTCTGATGATGGGAAAGTAGGATGGTTCCATGTCTTAGCCATTGTAAACAGTGCCACAATAAACAGCAATGTTCAGGTTTAGTAATCACTTTATTATTCCATTTTTTATCTACTTCTTTAGCTTATTAGCTGCAATCCACTGCTTCACTTTTTAAGTGATTGCTTTTGGGTTTACATTTCAAAAATGGCTTAAATATCAGCTGGGATTTCAAGGATGAGTAAGATTTTGATGGTAAGATAAGAAATAGGCACTCTTAGTGAAAAGAAATTTTTGTAAAAACAACAATTTGCGTGTAGAGCAATTTGACTGGATGAGTTGGAATGTCATTATACCAGAATGATGACAAATTCAGCTACAAAGCAGGTGAGCACTTGATTAGAGAGCATCACTCCAACAAATAGCCAGCGGAGAATCAGAAAGTGAAGTGGTTCAAAGAAAAGTTTCTGAAGTTTAGCTTAAAAACTTAGGCAAAAGCCGGGCGTGGTGGCGCACGCTTGTAATCCCAGCATTTCGGAGGCTGAGACCTGGAGGATCGCAGTTCGTGGTCAGCCTTAGCTACTTAGTGAGGCCCTCTGCAACTCAGTGAGACCCGGTTTCAGAATAAAGAATAAAAAAATAGGGCAGGGGGTGTAGCTCGGAGGTCAAATGCCCCTGGGTTCCATCCCCAGACCCGCAAAAAAAAAAAAACTTAGGCAAAGCTAGACTTGGTGGCACATGCCTGTCCTCCCAGTTCTTGGGAGGCTGGAACAGGAGGATTGAAAGTTTGAGGACAGCTTCAGCAACTTAGTGAGACATTGCTTCAAAATAAAAAATAGGGCTGAAGATGTGGCTCAGAGGTACAATATTTCTGGGTTCGATTCCCAGCATTTCTTTCTCTCCAGAATGGATACATGATAGTCTAGAAAGACAAAAAGAATACAGGCAAATAAAGCCTTAGAATTTGAGAATTGTTAAATATTGCAATGATTGCATAGTTTATGCTTTTGCTCTTGCTTTTTTTTGCAGTTTCTGTAAGATTTTATTTATTTTTTCTTTTTAATACTTTGATCAGTACACTATACTCTCACATCAAAATGTAGTTCATGGTGAAGGTGACATCTTGCACACAACACTTGGTGGGCTTTCCTCCATCTTCCTGCCCATTTCTCCCTTCCCCATATAGGATATTAGGTTTGGCATTGGTATTCTCATATATGCACCTAGTATCATTGGAGGTATTTCCTTGATTAATTCTCTTTCCTCCTTCCCTGTCCCTCCCCAAGACCACCTTTCCTGCTTCACTGGAGTCTCTCCTCCACTATCAAAAGTCCCTCTGGCATCTCAATTACTCCCTAGCTTCTGCACATTAAAGAAATTACATGACCTTTCAACTTTCTGTGACTGATTAATCTCACTTAACATTTTTTTTTTTTTTTTGGTGGTACTGGGGTTTCTGGAAACCCTTCTACCTCCGGGATACATCCCAGACCTATTTTTTTAAATATTTTTATTTGGAAACAGGTTCTCATAAGCCAGTGAGACTGGCTTTGAACCTGCTCAGTCCTCCTGTCTCTGCCTCCCAAATGCGGGGATTACAAGCGTGTGCCACCACGCCTGGCTGCTCACTTAACATAATTTTATCTAAGTTCATCCATTTTCCTGCAAGTGCCATATCTTGTTCTTCTTATCATTGAGTAGTGTATATGTGCCATAATTTTGTAACCCATTCATCTGTTGATGGACACCTAGGTTGGTTCCATAATATGACTATCATGAGTTGTGCTGCTATAAACATGGATATGCATGTATTGCTATAGTATTATGATTTCAATTCCTATGGAAATGCATAAAAAATAGTGGTAAACTAGATTACAGGGTGGATCCATTCCAATTTTCTGAGGAACTTCCACACTGATCTCCATAGTAGCTGCATTAATTTGCAGTCCCACCAACAGTGGAGAAGAGTTTCAATTTCCCCACATCCTCAACAGCCATTTATCGATGTTTGACTTCTTGATGGTTGCATTCTAATTGGGTTTAGATGGTATTTCAATGTAGTTTTAATTTGCATCTTCCTAATCGTGAATGCTTTTTCATTTAGAGATGAAATCACAGGGTTTTTGTGATGTGGCCTCAGTAGAGCCCAGGTGGCCTGCTTTCTAATCTAGTGCTTCATCTATAACTCTTTTCTATTAAAATTAGATTGTGTTGGGCTATAAAAGATAATTGAAAAGGATGAAAAGCAAAGGACTATGAAAAGTAAATCTAAGAGTAAAAAATAAAAACAATATTTGAGAGGCATTTTTTTAAACAATAAGATAATCATAGCAAACCTCCCCTGGATGATGTACTTAAACGGAATAATGATGCCAGTCAGAAAGAGTCATGGGAAGTTTAACGGAAGAAAGTTACAAGCAGGATATACATTCCAGTCCGAATTTCTGATACAGAAACAAGGAAGAGGGCTGTGCTATACTACCTTTAGCTGATGAGCAAGGGGAAAGCTATCCAAGATGAGAGAGATCAATAGGCAGAAGCCAGAGGATGGGGATCCCACGGGGCTAGGAAACCTCTTTAAGGAGTTTGGCGTTGAAGTGTAATGAAAACTCACTGTTTAGGATTTGACCAGAATTGTAACATGAAGATACACTGTCAAAAATGTTCATTATTGAGCCAGGCTGGCGCACGCTTGTAATCCCAGCATTTGGGAGGCTGAGACTGGAGGATTGTGGTTCGCAGACATCCTCAGCTACTTAATGAGGCCCTCTGCAACTCAGTGAGACCTGGTTTCAAAATAAAGAATAAAAAATAGGGCAGGAGGTATAGCTCGGAGGTCAAATGCCCCTGGGTTCCACCCCCAGACCCGCCAAAAAAAAAAAGAAAAAGTTCATTCTTGCTATCTATGAAGAATTCACTATGGAGAACCAAGAGTGGGAGGGAGTTTAATAATTTATAGAATGACTGAAATATCTCAGGCAAGGAAGGATCAGAGCTTAGACTAGCATAAGAATGGCAGACATAGCAAGATGTTATGGTTCTAGATATATTTCTCAATTAGCACAGCTGGGTATCTATGTGGCATTTACTGATGTAAGCCTGGCATATATCAATGGAGAAGAAATAATTATGAATTGTCACAATAATTTTGAAAGGACTATGGTGAACAGAATTAGATTGTAAAAAGCAACCAAAACACAGTCTCAGTCATTTCAAGAATGTTTATTGCAGTTGTGATCAAGATAGGTCCTTTGTTAATTAATATCCTACACAATTATAGTATTTATGATATGTGTATGTGTGTGTGTGTGTGTGTGTGTGTGAGAGAGAGAGAGAGAGAGAGAGAGAGAGAGAGAGAGAGAGAGAGAGAGAGTATGAATTATGTGCAGTCCATTTTCCATGGAGCTCGGATGGCTATGTCTGAGTTTCAAGTCTAGGTCAGTAGTAAGTCTGGTCCAGGTTTTCAGACCTGACCTTAACCAGTGTTCAAACAGGAGTGAAGACTTGCCCAGTGGCCACCAGCAGAGCTGGCTGGATCAGTCTCATTATTAGTGGTGGGAATGGAAAGGTAGCAAAGCTCCTTGGCAGAAGAAGCTGTGGGTTTTCAGTCTCAGATAATGACAATTACTAGGTCTCGGGTATTGTGCCTTGTGCCTGGTGCCTGTGTGTTGCCTCTGACACCCTCAGTGAGTTATTCCATGCTTGTATGTGCTGCAAGAGTTATGCTTGCATGCTGCACAACATGTATGAACCACACCCACGTATGCTTTGGGAGTTAAGTCCCTCTGGGAATTTAATGGAACCCTTAAAAAATATGTGTTCTATGTATTCTATTTAAGGACAATCCCTGATCTGAAGACATTGAGACCATATGTGTCTAGGAATCTGATTTTTCAGAATACAGGAAGGCAATATTATTCAAATCACATATCCGTAACAAAGTCTGGGATAGTATCTCTTAATTCCTTCATCAAGAACATTAAATTCTCTGCAGCAGAAATACTTCTCCTAAATGAGATAAATTAAGATAACAAATAGCTCAAATCAGTTTGAGTCATATTCTATCCAAAAAGAGAGTTCATGGAAGAGCATTTTCGATTTCAGAATTGCAGATAAGGGGTACATGAATCTATCATATTTAACCTGTAAGGGTTTGGTTTTTTGATGAGGAATATAATATGTGTGGAATGTTTTCTAACTTTTAAAAAATATTGTATACTAAAAAAAAGTCTTCCCTTGGAATTGAAAGAGGCCACTCTCTGGACGCACTACCTCTCAGTAGGGGCAGCATACTGGCTAAAAATTTGGTAAAGAGAAACTGCAAGATTACTATAAAAACATTGGAAGACTGTTGGTCCATTTCCTGAAATAAAAGAATCTTTAACAAAACATTGCTGTTTTCAACAGCAGGGCTTCCACAGGTAGTGGTAATTATGGTGACTTCTCTATTGATCCCTATAGGAGGGAGCAATTTTTTTTTCTGTAAAATGACAGAAAATTAATATTTTAGGATTTGAAAGTCTGAGGCTCTGATGCAACTACTCAACTCTGCCACTTTAGCACAACAGTATCCATAGACAATACCTGAAGTAATGAGCTGACTGTGTTCATATATCATAAATTCATATATCACATGATATTTACATGCTACTAATATTAATCTCTTGAAAATTTTTTAATTATTTAGTGATATAAAATTCCTTGTCACCTCAAGTACCATACAAAAACAAACAGCAGTTCAGAGTTGGCTAATGGAATTGCTGACTTTGGGACCAGAGGGGAAAGTTAATCTCTCATATGTGAAGTGTTCATATCCCAAGGTCTGGAGGGAGAGGCAAAATCAGAAAGATAATCAGATTAAGATTATAAGAAAGGAGAGAGGAAGCCAGGAGTAGAAGCAAACACTGGTAATTCTAGTACTTGGGAGACTAAATAGGAAGATTACAGATTTAAAGTCAGCCTCAGTAACATGGTAAGATTCTGTTTCAAAAAATAATAATAATAAAAGGACCGACCATGATGGTAGATACCTGCAATCCCAATGCTTGGGAGACAACAGGATCACAAGTTCAAGGCCAGCTTCAGCAACTGACTGAGGCCCTCAGCAACTTAGAACATTTCAAAATATAAAAAATAAAATAGGGATGGGAATGTACTTCAGAGGTAGAATGCCCAAGGGTCTATCCCCAGTACCCCCAAATCAATAGATCAATCAATAAGATAAAATAAAAAAGAGTGCAAGATGACAAAAAGGAATGGGGCCAGGGGGAAGAATTTTTTTTTTTTTTTGCAAATCCACATTGCTTTTGTATGCAGTCCTCACTCAGAACATTAAGACGAGGTTTCCATGACACCATGATATTCTATCACTTCCTAGACATCGCAACCTCCATTCTGAGAATCACTGTCTCCTGTACTCTAGGGATCTGCCAGCCTGCCAGTATGGTCTGAAGACTTAATACTGTAGTTAGCTTCATATCTCCTTTCTTTCAGTAATCTTTTAGCTACAAAAATCAGCTAGAAATTGTTCTTATAAAACCTTTAGGTTTTACCTTACAACAGGTGAAAAGAACCTCGTTTCCAAGAGATGTTGACATTCCATATCATGAGATTTTAAAATTCACCTTTTCTCTATGTAAATACTTAAATTCCCATAGGATTTTCTTCTATAACTTTTTGGGGGAGGGAGAGAGAGAGAGAGAGAGAGAGAGAGAGAGAGAGAGAGGGAGAGGGAGAGGGAGAGGGAGAGGGAGAGGGAGAGGGAGAGGGAGAGGGAGAGGGAGAGGGAGAGGGAGAGGGAGAGGGAGAGGGGAGAGAGAGAGAGAGAGAGAGAGAGAGAGAGAGAGAGAGAGAGAGAGAGAGAGAGAGGAGAGAGAGGAGAGAGGGGGGGAGAGAGAGGAATTGAAGAAAAAAGACTTGAAGCATTGTATCTCACAGGTGATGGAGAGTAGAATAAAGAGACCTAAATTATCATATCCTTCTCTATCTTTGCTACCTGCTCCACTTTATTTTATGACAAAGTCTAGAGGATTATGATAAAGATAGAATGCTTTGACATTGAGGTTTATGAGGCCATGCATTCGGCTTTTCAATATTAATGATTATGCCATAGCCTTAGAGGTTTCTGCAAATTATTAAATAAATTCTTTTTAGAAATACCATAAGTTTATTTAAAATTTTGTGTGTGCTGTGTGATATTTCTGGTTTCCTTTCACACCTTAAACTCTCATTGAGAATAAAATAGTTTCTCTGCATTAAACTGTAACATGATTTGGCATTTATATATCCTGGAGAAGATAGTGAAACACTACCTGCTTTAAATCGGGATTTCTAGGAGGGTGTCTGGATTTAGTAAAACCCTAGATACGCAAAAAATAAATAAATAAAGATTTTAAGATTGCTTTGCCAAGTCTAAGATTCATATGTCTATTTTTACTCAACACCAAATAAAGGTACAATTTCTAATCCAAGAACCTTATTCTCTCTTCCAGCACACTGACATTTTCTGCAGGCATTTCCTGTTTTACTTAATGCATTTTTTTCTTGTTTTCTTTAGTATGATGTGGAAATTTGTTTTGCTAAGTATGTATTAAAAGTTTAAAATTATGGTTAATTTTGGCTATCCCCGCACATTGTCAAAGTAGCGTTTACTATTTTCAGCACCCTGTTTTACTTGCTGGCATTGATTAAGAAAATAAATAATCTAAAGAAAATTTCCAGGAACACAATTTAGGGAATATTTGTTTTGTTGCAAAATGAAATGGCTCTGCATGTAACATTAAATGGAACTTTCCAGCACTGCAAGAGATTTTTATTGCCCTCCATATGTAACTGGGTAAAGCATAGTTTGGTCTAAAGGTGAAATTTTCCCAAAGCTGTAACATGCTTAAGGATAATAAGATTTCCCTAAATATAAGTGTATTTAGTTATTTTGTAATAGTTTGCACATGTTCATTCATCTCTGAATTAGAGTAATTCATCCCATTGTATGTTCTACCACCAAAGGCCAAATTATATCTTTCACAATTATTTTGTATTCATAGGTTACTGCTTTCAAAGATCACTTACTTGGCTTCAAAACATAAAACATAGTTACAGGTATATTATTATTATGAAAACAAGGTTTTAAAATATTTGATTTCACAAGCTCACAAGAAGGCAAAGAGGTTTTCCTTTTATATTGGCTTTGTGTTTGATTTTTCCCCAAATTACAATAAAATTTTCTGATAATTCAGTAAGTTTATTTTCTGATATTTCAGATACCCCAGTAATTTCTGTGACCTACTGATCTTTACTTTGCCTTATTTTCTTCATGAAATACAACCAAGAGTAATTTCTTACTTCATGTGTAATATATACTTTTCCCTGTTAAAGACCCAATTGAAGGATGAGGCTTAAGCTAACAAATTTGAAAGCTTAGGAGAAAATGATTAGAAACTGATACGGGGGAAACTAATAATATCTGGTTAATAAATTAGGATAAAATAACTGGATATATTCACGCTTATTGGGCAGGTCATAATCTTCTACCATTCGCCAAAAAAAAAAAAGCTCCATTCTTGGATTAAGTGACAGGTCTGCATTTTACCACTCGTTTAGAATAGCCTGTTGGCTATATCATTTTCCCTGTCTGATTAAATAATATTTTAAATAAAAACAGTTTCAATAGCAGCCTTGTCATTCCTAACTCATAATTCATAATCTGCAAAGGAAACATAGAGGTAAAGGTTACAGAAGTGTTTTCTTTGCCACACCGTGAAATCTGTCCTACTTGTGAGTGAAAAGGCTCCTGTAGAACCCTTTCTTGCCATCAAGAATCCAAATTAGCAACAGCTTGCAGTGATAATCAGTTCATTTCAGTGTACTCAAAATGGGCTCATTATTATTAATTTTTGCCAACTCCCAAGCAATTCATGAACCATTTTTAGATTTTTCAAAGAGCAGTTCATGAATCAGACAAAAAAAAATTTTTAAAAGGAACCCATCCCACAATGAGATGATGACTCAGAGTCCTGTGCCGTAGCGATGTCAACTGCCGAGCATGTGAAATCTGATGAGCACGGGCCTGATGGAGAAAAGGCCATGATGAGCCGGGAACAATGTGTCGAATTTACATGTTAAAACTTCTTGTTGGTTTTGGCAATTTTGCTGAGGATTATTGAGAAATCCATAACATCTGGATGTGGGGGAGAAGCTCCACTAAAATGAAGGAGTTTATATTGGTCGACAAGACTATAAATGGAAAAGAAAAGTAGTTTCTTAACACAGCTGTTTCCAATTTTGTTAACATTTTAGGCCAAATTCATTTGAGGAAAAAAAGAGAGAGGGAAATAATATAAAACTCTTATGTTTCAGATATACTCTACAAGCCTGCCTTAATGTACACATGCTGAAGATATTCTTGACTCAAACTAATATATTGAGAGAACTGACAAAGGAGCCTGTGGTCCTCCGGCTGGAGGACCCTCTCCTGTCTTTGAAGTGTTCAGTAGGGTTAGCCTTGTAGCCAAGAAATTTGGATGATTTCAGAATCAAGTAATTCCTCTGGGTTAATTTGGTTTTATGTGAAATAAAACCATCAAACTCTTGACGCTACCTTAAGTTGCAGTATGTATAGTAGTGCTTTTTATGCTTTAGACAATAATTTGATTTAATGGGTAGACTGCTGATTGAATCTCTTAAGAACTGGATGTTCTCTCTGCTGACTGGGTGACTTACTCATCACTCTGTGTACTTTGTTTTCTCCCACTCTAAGAGAATTATGCAAGAAGACAAAGAAACTATATGAAAACACATTTCCTTATACACTTCAAAGGAACAGTGAAGAAATCAAATACACTAAATATGTGGATACATTTGCATAAATACACATACACACAGACATGTGTTTAAATTGAAGCCATTTTGGCTTACTAGTTCTCATGTTCTTATTATTAGTTTCCTGATCTCTCTCTCTTTCTGTATTTTATCAGAAAAACTGAGGATTGAAAACTTTCTATTCCATTTTTCCCCCTTGCCTCTTCTTCCTTTCACGTTTCCTCTCCAATGGCCCTCAACTACCTTTCTGTTTTCTCACACAAAGAACCAAAGTGAAATAAGGACCCCCCAAATAAGCAGTCTCCACTATTGTTTCCTTTTGGGGGGGCTCCAGAAGTCATTATAAGGCTGAGTGAAATGAGAGCAGCATCTTTGGAAAACGCTCTGTTAGCTTGTTGATGCCTTTTGGCTGGGGATGACTCTTAAATATTGATGACAATTACAATTTAGTTCCTATGCTTTTATTTTCAGAACTCGAGATTTGGTAAAGGCATGCATGTACCAGTATCAGATAGATTCGTTAATTCCCCTTGACATAAGTAAAGTCTGGGACAGCAAGATGTTTTAAAGATCATCAACAATATGATCAATACAGATTGCCAAAATCAATTCTGGAGCCTTACTCTGCCTACTGTGAGCAGTTGTCACAGTGTTCTTTTAGAAAACTGGCAAGAAATGACGAGGATTCTGTCAACAGACACCCGTCAATAGAAAATACACCCCTACAGAACTATCATGCTCCTGTTGCCTTTTCTTTGCAAATAGGTCATCAATAAGGAAATCCTCACTGCACTTTGTGATTAGCTGAATTAAAAGGAGATCTTGTCTAAGATATTTCTTTGATTTGAATAGATTAATAACACTAAATAGAAAATACATTTCTCAATTTATAACTCCAGAACTCAAATGTAGCACTGACTATATCAAGTTTGTTCAAAGCCTCTAGAAGTAATTTTCAAATTCAGCAAAGTCTATTCCAAAAATCTGATGGTTTTGGAACACTTGGATGTTTGTCAATGGAATTTGGTGAGGGTCATTTTTTTTTTTTTTTACATTTTTAACCACATATAAGCATCTGCCTATTTGTTTAACTATTTCACTTCTGGTTTTATAGGTTTTCTGTTTTTCACTTAGAACCTGTGATGCTGAGAAAACTTGGATTCTGTGAATGGTCTTCAGAATGTCTCTAAAGTTCCTAAATTCAGCAAATATATTTCTGTGTGATTATATACTTGTTGCTGATTGGGAAGGGAATTTACACAATTATTGGATTTTTTATTTAAATATTTATTATGAAATATTTAATATTTATCTTACATTCCCTTATTTATTCTTATAAGTTAGAACTATTCTAAGTTATAATATAACTACTCTTAACAAGTTCTATAGAATAGAAATATAAAAAGTTCTATTTTTATAGAAATTATAAGAATACTTTTTTTTTTGGTGGTACTGGGGTTCTTGGAAGCCCTTCTACCTCTGGGCTATACTCCCAGACCTATTTTTACATTTTTTTTATTTGGAAACAGGGTCTCCTAAGCCAGCGCGCATGGCTGGCTTCGAACCTGCGCGAGATCCTCCTGTCTCTGCCTCCCAAGCGCAGGGATTACAAGCGTGCGCCACCACGCCCGGCTTAAGAGTACTTTTAAAAGACAAAAAAAAAAAAAAAAGGCGAGAGGGAGGGCAAAAGTAACCTAGAATATGATAATTTGTTAAAAATTGTTTAATTGGTTATCTTTCCATTACATAGGCATTCATTTCTTTAAAATGCTTATTACGTGCTTACGATTAGTCATCAAAGAACCATAACAATAATGAAATATGCTCCACCTTCAAAGTTCTTCTATTCACATGACAGGAGAAAGCAAATAAAACATGTTAAGTGTCAGGTGATACAGACCTAATCCATAACTGTCTCCAAGAACTTCATATTACAGTGATAGGAACTGACATTAAATGGCTACACAGACTCATAATTTTAGCAAATATCTCCTAAAATTCTCTATCATTTCTATAAGATTAGCACAAGTACCTTGTTCTATAGCAACCCCCATCCTGGTCTCTGCTGACATTAAAGCCAGACAGTTATTTGCTCTGAGGAGTTCTCCTGTGTATTTGTTGAGCCGCATCCCTGCCCTGTACCCACTAGATGACAGTAGTACTCATTCCCAAGTCGTGACAGCCAAATGTGTTTCCAGGAGTAGCCAGTGTCCTCACCGTTAAAGTCACGGGAACTGAGAAGCACCACTCTGAATGATCCGACTGTTAATAGTTCAAGCCCATGTTGGGGTGTGTGGTGACGGATGTATGTTTTCATTGTCACAGAGGGGAACTTTACACTGCTGTGGAGAATTCTAAGTCTCAAAAGAACGGAGTTTGGAATTCATCCATCTACAAAGCACACACTCAAGAGTCAAACTTTGTCCTTGAGAGATCTTGTTTTCTTTCTCCCTCTCCTGGTTCTCTTTTTCTATTTTACTTACTTAGCACCTTCTTTTGACTGTCACTCTGGTCCCTGTAAAGAAATATCACAAGTTTAGTACAATGACAAAGAAAACAAAGAGGATATTAAAATGAGCAGAGGAAAATGAAGGAAGCCAAAGGAGAAAGGCAGGTAGGATAGAAGATGAGAAAGACCAGCTGTGAAGTGGGAACAAAGTCGGCAGGAGGACTTCGGAAACACACAGCATTTGTTCATCTTGATGCTTTTTATCCTTGTATTGACTATTTCCATCCTTTATTCTGTTGTCTCTTTTGCTATCTGACCTCTGAGTGCTCAAAGAGTTCTCATGCAATTGTGTTTCTTATATTATTTATGGTCACAGTACTTGTGTGCTCAAGTCGATTTTGCCATTTTGAGTTTCAATTTCAGCATTATGGAATAAGGATGAGTTGGTGGGCCAGACAAATATTATTTATCTTCCATATAGAACCCATTCTATGGGTAAGGTGAAGGGGACATTAAATCTGAGCTGGAAATTTTACTCTAATTCCTTTTTTTGTTGTTGTTGTTTCAGTTAATCTTATGAAGAATCTAATTTAAGGTCTCAAGGAACTCCATACTTGGATTCAGAATAACTTGACCCTTAAATTCTGTTCCTGAGACCAGAACTAAAAACTCATGAAAAAAAGCAAGAATCATGAAAAATAAAATAAGCCCAATAAATAAAGATAATCAAAGCACTATTATTTATAATGAAACAGAAGAGACCTTAATTCCCAATTATAAGGGATTAAATAAACAAACAGTGGTATGTATATACCATGCAGCCATTAGAAATATTTATGAAGACATAAAAGTTTTCACAACTGAATAAAACATAATTGAAGAAAGCAATATATCACACAGTATTAATCAAAGCATTTATTTAGAAAAAGATAAAAATATCCAGGCATGGTGGCCCATGCTTATGTAATCCACATTTGGGAGGCAGAGACCGGAGGATCATGGTTCACAGATAGCCTTAGCTACTTAGCCAGGCCCTTTGCAACTCACCAAGACCCTGTTTCAAAAAATAAACAGACTAAAACAAATTGGGCTGGGAATGTAGCTCAAAGGTAGACTGCCTCGGGGTTCCATCCCCCGTACTGTAAAACTAAATAAATAAAACTTAAAAAAGATAAAAATAGTGACAGAACTTTTGCTTGGTTTCCATAGAGTGGGTACCATTTTGACTTTCAACTTTTCTATATTTTCCAGATTTGTAAATAAAGTAAATAAAAATAAAAGTGATGGTCAGTGAAGGAAAATAATTCTGAGTTTAGGAGAATAACAATTGCTACCACAAAATTTATTTGTTTGTTTGTTGTGGTACTAGAGATTGAACACAGGGACATTCTACCTCTGAGTTACACTCCAAACCTATTTTTAATTATTTTTATTTTGAAACAGGGTCATGCTTGGTAGGTTGATGAGAATCGTACTACTTGCTGAAGCTGTCCTCAAACCTGTGATCCTACTGTCTCAGCCTCCACGTACTAGGATTACAGGTGTGAGTCACCATGCCCAGTTTAGTATAAGCTTTTAGAAAATGTTTATTGGTGCAAAACAATAGCAGGATTCATTGTGGCAAATTTGTATATGTATATAATATAACTTTGACATTTACATTCCTTGGGACTTCCTTTTCCTTCTGCTCCCTTTTCCCTAATTCTCTTCTTCTGCCCCACTGATCTCCCTTCTATTTTCATGAGATCTCTTTTTCTCCCTTTTTTTTCTCTCTCAAGCTCTCATATATGAGAGAAAACTTATGATCCTTGACTTTCTGAGTCTAGCTTATTTTACTTCATTTAATTCCCTACAATTGCATCCATTTTTCTGAAAATAACATATTTCATTATTCTCTATGACCAAATAACTCCATTGTATGTATAAAATACATTTTCTTAACCCATGCATCTATTGACAGACACCTAGGCTGGTTCCATACCTTAGCTATTGTGAATTGCTCTGCTATAAACAGCTTTTTTTTTTTTTTTTTTTGGTGGTACTGGGGGTGGAACCCAAAGGCTTTCTATCTCCGGGCTATACTCCCAGACCCATTTTATGTTTTATTTGGAAACAAGTTGCTGAGAGCCTCACCAAGTAGCCGAGGCTGGCTTTGAACCTGCGCGATCCTCCTGTCTCAGCCTCCCAAGCGCAGGGATTAAAAGCATGCGCCACCACGCCTGGCTATAAACAGCTTTTTAAAATAAGCTGTTTAAATGGAGAGAAACAAAAATATGTTCAAATATTTAAAATAGAAAAAATGAGTGAGTGAGTTTGGAAGGCTAGCAAAAATTGTATTTTTCAGAGGGCAAAATGATATTTTATTCCTCTGCTTTATGTGAGTTCTGATACCCAACCCTGAATATGCATTCTCCATGCAAATGGAGAAGAGGTTATCCTAAAGGAGCTGCCAGTTCCTTCTGCCCTTCAGTGTGCTATTTCTATTGACCTGACTTCTAGAGAGTCACTCTCCAAAGAAGATATTAAAATTTCATGCATAAAATTGAATAAATTGATATTTACATCATTCTTAGAAAGTAGACTGGAATAGAAAAAGCATTACTTACTCTTTTGTTATATAAATAATCTGAGTGATATGATATATTGCATAAAAAATCTTTAAAATATAACCCCTAGTCCCTCAGTACCAGAAAGTAACTTTTAAACTTTATATTTCCTATTGCCTTAGAGCAACCACAAAAATTAGAAAGGCACAAAACAAATAACTTTTTAAAATTTTGTTTCGTTAAACTCTCGTGAATGAATATAGATATATCCCAATCTGAATTTTTAACAATGAGCAAGCACATTATCTTTAAAGCTACTTTAAATTACTAGCTTATTAATTACAAAAAATGTGTATTGCTATTCATTCTTTATGTTCAGTAAAAAAACCACACACACACACACACACACACACACACACACACACTCACACTCACACTCACACTCACACACATACACACACAATGTAGCAATTCAGTTACTATGGAAACTACCATATCTCATACTGTGTATCTTTTTGTGTTTCCTCCATAATCACTTGTGTGTGTATGTGTATAACATACATATGTGGTCCTGGAGATTGAATCCAGGGACACTCTACCTCCTACATATACCACTAGCCTTTTTTATTTTTTATTTTGAAACAGGGTCTTTCTAGTTTGTAGAGGTTCTCCCTAAGTTGCTGAGGCAGGCCTTGAACCTGTAACTCCAATATTCCTCCTTATGGTACAGACATGAATAAAGACATCTGGGTTCTGGTTTTAAATATTTTGAATGTCTTAAATCACATATTGCTGATACAAATATTCACTGACTCCTTTAGTTATCTAGCATTAACTATACCTTAAATTTTTACATTTCAGAAATATTTTGAAATATATCAGTGTTCATGTATATCAAATCTGAGAATTGGAAAATCAGAAGTAATATCTTGAATTTCTCAGTGATTTTAGTTGACTTTCTCTGAGCTCTACAGAAATACATAAAGAATGTTTTTTTTTCAAAAAGAATTTAAAGTGGAGTTCCATTTAATACAATGTAATCTACAGGAAAAATACTCTTTATACTTTTCTTAAAACAAAGAAAAACAATAACAGTTTGCATTAGAAATTGACCAGGATATTATTTTTAAAGTCGTTTAAGCTCATGTTACATTTAATGCAGAGTCTATTTATGAAATATTTAAATAGAATATAGATATAAAACATTATTTGTTCACAACTCCTTTTAGATAAAATAGTATGAACCCCTGGTAAGAACTGGTATTTCTGAAAGTCTTGGGGACATACACCAATGTCCCACTAGGCACAGAAGGAGCATTGATTCCTGTTTCTTCATGTCTCCTTGGCTTCCTCTGGAAAAATTCAAGGAGAAATAATGTCTCGGAAAATTTTACCTCTTTGTAAATAAAAGGACCTACCCTGTTGGTTGCAGATAAGACCTTTTTGTAAGAATTTAACCTAACTGAAGTATGGTTAACTTTTTTGCTCTCTCTTCCCCAAATAATTAAACAGGATATACAGTGAGTGAAATAAAATGGAAATTTCACGAATTACAAAATGATTTTAATCATTACAGATGCCTAAGAGTTTTGTTTGATTTTTTTGACCTTCCCTTGAAGAAAGAAGGGCTTTATTGCATTTAATTTTTAATGGAACTGAATTTAAATTAAATTACTGTTACAAAAATTTAATGGCATACCTTAGGATAATTGTGTATGCCCTTCATTGTTGCAAAACCAATGTCAGGAATCAGTACTAATAAGAAAATATTTGAATGTTATACTGAACTTTTTAGTTTTCTTCAATGCCAATTTAATGGTTCCTGAAAAATGCTTCTTTTATTCTTTCACTAGCTATCTTTTGTACGTGTGTGTGTGTGTGTGTGTGTGTGTGTATAAAAAGATAGAAAGAGGTTTAAGTTCCACCTTCAAAAACTTATAAACTCTTTAAGTTTGTATTATTGTGTAGTTAACCAACATTTTTGCAGATATATACATTTTAAGGGAAAAAAGGAAAAAAAACAAATCAAGCATCTTAAGTATGGAAAACTCTGGATCAAGGTATTTTATTTTTATTTATTATTTATTATTATTATTATTATTATTATTATTATTATTATTATTATTATGGTACTGGGGTTCCTGGAAGCCCTTCTACCTCCGGGCTACACTCCCAGACCTATTTTTACATTTTTATTTGGAAACAGGGTCTCCTGAGCCAGCGTGCGAGATCCTCCTGTCTGCCTCCCAAGCGCGGGGATTACGAGCTTGTGCCACCACGCCCGGCTCCAAGGTATTTTTAGTTTTGTTTTGTTCTGCGGGTCTGGGGATGGAACCCAGTGGCATTCAACCTCCGAGCTACACCCCCTGCCCTATATTTTTATTCTTTTTATTTTGAAACCGGGTCTCACTGAGTTGCAGAGGGCCTCACTAAGTAGCTGAGGCTGTCTGCGAACCGCGATCCTCCCGTCTCAGCCTCCCAAATGCTGGTATCACAAGCATGTGCCACCACGCCTGGCTTCCAAGGTTGTTCAATGATACTTCTCTGGCTCCTTTTTTTCTTCTGAGATATCATGCATTTACTTTTTTTGCATTTATATAATAATTTAGAGTTTGCATATACCTTTCATAGCCATGATTCCATATTATCCTCACAACACAGGTAAAGTTTATATTAACTTTAAAGAATATTTTTACCAAGGCTTAACAGGGTAAAATAAGGGGAGAGAGATGAGGACAACAATTAGAGATGGAGTAAAAAGGAATAAAATAAAATAAAATAAAATAAAATAAAATAAAATAAAAAGAAAGCTGAAAGAAACCAGAAACACTATTCTACAAGTTCTAATCAGGTGGGTGAAAAAACCATCACAGGAGGCTCCTGTGGCAGCAGTGTCTGTGCAGGAGGAAGCAGAGATGCCATGGGTGTGCAGGACCTGAGGAAAGACAAAGTCCAAACAGCCATCGGGTTCCATGGGAAGGAAGCACATTGAGAAGAGCAGCTTTAAAAGGGAGGGACCCGCCCTTCTCAGTCCCTGGCCAATGCAGGAGCCAGCATCCAGAGGGTCTGGGAGGCTGAGGCAGAAGAATTACAACTCATCAAAACTGCTTTCCAGCACAAGGCCTCACGGTGTGGAGAGACCTGAGGGGTGGAATAAAAAATAAGAAGGATCAGGGGTAATTAACTAACCGAGGCAGTGGACCTTCTCAGCCTGTTAAGTAGCCAGTAGCCCCATGTGGCTAATGAGCACTTCGAGTTACTCTGAGTTGAAATGTGCCATAAGTATAAAATATATACCATACATTAAAAATTCAGATAAAATGTAAATTATCTCATTAATACTTAAAATATTTAATTTCTATTAAAATGTAATATTCGGGATATATTGAAACAATTTTCAACACACTTCAAACACTATTTTAAGCTAATTTAAAATTGCACTGGACCTCATATTTGAGACTGTTACTGTATTTATATTGGAAAAGTTGGTTTAGAGCAAAGAGGTAGGAAAACTATGGTTTATGCGACAAATCCAATTTACCATTTGTTTTTGTATAAAATGTCAGGTTAGAACATATCTATTCTCACTTATTTAAACATTTCCTATAGAGATGATAGAATTAGATATTTGGACATAGAACATATAATCTACTAAGCCTGAAATATATACTATCTGGACTTTTTTTTTCTTTTTGGCAGTACTAGCGATGGAACCTAGGGGCCTTCTATTTCTGAGCTACACCACCAGCCATATTTTTTATTCTTTATTTTGAAACAAGGTCTCACTGAGTTGCGAAGAACCTCACTAAGTAGCCGAAGCTGCCCTTGAACTGTGACCCTCCTGCCTCAGCCTCCCAATGCTAGGATTACAAGCAGGTGCCACCATACCCAGCTCTATCTGAACTTTTACAGAAAAAAAAATGTTTACTTAACCATACTACAGACCAAGTAGAGGAAAAAAATCCAGAAAAGTCTGCCAAAGCAAGCCAACCTATTCTGAATACAATATAAAAACAGTAAAAGAAAAACTTCCTAAGCAACACTTTGTTTTAAAAATTTGGTAAAACAAATTTCACGCAAAAAATGAACAAAAAAGAATCAAAGTCAAATCTCATACAAAATTATTATATAAAGAAAGAAAATAAAGGGCAGGATAAAATCCCACATCAGAAAGGCAAGCCACCAAAAACCAAATAATCTGAAATCACTATTAGAGAGTGAGCTATAAGACATCAAGTAAATGACACAATATTAAAAGAAAAACATCAGAATTAAAAATGTTCAGAAACAATGTGTGACTGAATCAAGGAAATAATTGAGAATAAAAGGGAAAAATCACCTTAAATTATATATTATATATTCCTTAATATATGTTAGTATATAAGTATAAATTATATATAAATAACATTTTATACAAATAAGTCTAACTATAATATATTTTCTATATAAAATATAAACTATATGCATATTTAATATATTTATATATTATAATTTTATATAATTAAATTTTTATATAACTACATATGCTTATATGTAATTATAAAATTTTATATATATATATATATATATATATATATATATATATTCCTGAAGATTATATCTCGGTGTACTCTATCTCGGAGCTATACATCCCCAACCCTTTTTATATTTATTTATTTATTTATTTATTTATTTATTTATTTATTTCTGGTGGTACTGGGGTTCCTGGAAACCCTTCTACTGCCAGGCTACACTCCCAGACCTATTTTTATAATATTTTTATTTGGAAAATTTGGAAACAGGGTCTCTTAAGCCAGCACAGCTAGCTTCCAACCTGCGTGATCGTCCTGTCTCCGTCTCCCAAGTGCAAACCGTTTTTATTTTTATTTTAAAACAGGGTCTTGATAAATTGCTGAGGCTGGCCTTGAACCTACTACTCTCCTGTTTCAGTTTCCCAAGTACTGGAATCCCAAGTATGTGCCACCATACTCAGCCACAGGGAATATATTAATTGCCAATCAGGCCAAGGTCTATACTCATGGACAAGCAAGGCTGGTGTAGGGGTCTGGATGACTAGAATGCACCTGAGATATTAAAAGAGAAAGAACCAGAGAAGAGGGAGAGAGAGGCAAGGAGGCCATGAGGAAGACTTTAGGAATGGGTTGAATTTACTTGATGTATCCTCGGGTAACCTTTGTTCTCTTTTGAATGCAATATAATTTTACAATCCTTCTTAAAAAATAACATTCATAATTTAAAACTAGAGATAGATCCTGAATAGCACAGAGCACAACAAATGATCAGTTTTGGTCATTAGGACACTATATTTTTCATAGATAGTAGAATTTTAGAATAAAAATGTTTTAGAACAAATTAACAAATACTCAGTTCAATGCTTACTCCTAGAGTTCTTATTTTACAGGGTAATATATGGGGAATCAGAATCCAACAACTTGCAAAAACCTGGTAGCTATGTAATAACAGTATAGGGATGAGACTGTATGTTCCCAAATCACACAACAGCCTCCTTAACTAATTCAAAGATCAGGTTAATTTCTTCTAGGATCGCAGGACTCATATAGAGTTTGCGGATAACTAAAAACTCTATTTTTGTGTTTCATTTTAAATTACGCCAACCATTTGCTAAGTACTTTTAGTGGTTACCAAACTACTACAAGTAGTACTAGTACTAACAGTACTAGTAGTTTTAGTTATTGGCTTTATATTTACTTTAATTTAAAAAAAATGTACTTTTAAGGCCAGGCGTGGTGGCGCACGCTTGTAATCCCCGCACTTGGGAGGCGGACACAGGAGAGTCATGCAGGTTCGAAGCCAGCCTCGCTGGATTAAGAGACCCTGTTTCCAAACAAAAATATAAAATAGGTCTGGGAATGTAGCCCAGAGGTAGAAGGGTTTCCAGTAACCCCAGTACCACCTCATGTGTGTGTGTGTGTGTGTGTGTGTGTATGTGTGTGTGTGTGTGTTAAAATCAGGCCAGGTGTGGTGGAAAACAACTGAAATCCCAGTCACTGGGAGGCTGAGGCTGAGACAGGAGGATTGCAGGTTCAACAGCCTCAGAAACATAGCTAGACTGTCAGCAACCAAGCAAGACCCTGTTTTCAAAGAAAAAAATAAAGAGCTAGGGTTGTAGCTTGGAGGTTGGATGTCCCTGGGTTCAATGCCTAGTACCAAAGCAACAGCAACAAAAAGTAAAAATTACACATGACTACAACAAGTGCTGAATCACTTGTCTACAACTATTTATAAATGCAATTACACTATAAATTAATATCTGGAACATATATTTGTTAATACTAATAAGCTTAGTCAAACACTTTGTAACATTGTATTTATTGTGATAGTGGCATCCCTGGCAAAGAATCTGGATTGCTTTCTCGAACTTTAGAGCAATGCCTTATGTCACCAATCTATCCTTATCTGTATACATAATACATACATTCTAAATCTATGCTCTCCAGTTCATCGGAAAACAATACACATGGAAAACATGTAATAATCGAATTCTTTGAGACTAATATAAAAACCATGAATATACCCAAGTTTTTTCCACTCTAAAACATGAAAATGGCCAAGTCTTAGTTAACTCTGACCTAGAACTAGTTTCTCTGATTACAAATAAATTTTTAGATGTTTCTATAAAATTAAATGCTATTATAAAGCTTATAAGGTATATATCATATGATGCACTAATAATACAATAAAAATGTAACTCCTGCGATATTTATAAAGCCTCAAAATAGCACCATATTTATTTCAATTCTTTTTCATTGTCTGTATATGAGATATGAAGGATCTTGTGGTTTTTATTTTTTTATTTACTTTTATTTATTTATTTATTTATTTTTTGGTGGTACTGGGGTTCCTGGAAGCCCTTCTACCTCTGGGCTACACTCCCAGACCTATTATTACATTTTTATTTGGAAACAGGGTCTCCTAAGCCAGCGTGCGCGGCTGGCTTCGAACCTGCGCGATCCTCCTGTCTCTGCCTCCCAAGCGCGGGGATTACAAGCGTGAGCCACCACGCCTGGCAGGATCTTGTGGTTTTTATATCATATATACATGTATGTGTTTGGAGGATAGTGTGTGTTCTGTTTTGTTTAATTTATTTTTTTTTTTATTTTGGAAACAAGGATTGAACCCAGGGGAATTCTATGTCCAAACTACACCTTCAGCCCTTTTTAAATTTTTTTTTATTTTGAAACAGGTTCTCAGTAAATTGCCTCAAATCTGTGATCTTTTTGTCTCAGCCTCCCAAGTACTGGGATTACAAGTGTGCACTACTGCACCTATCTAAAGAGTCTGGGCATCTTTTCCAATTCTGTTTTTTGACATCTCTTCTTATGGGAGCCAATCTCCTAGATTTTCTGTTCATCATTTTCAGGTATGTTTTATATTTCTACATTCAGTAGTGTTTTTGTTGTTGTTGTTGTTGGTATTGGGGTTCCAGGAAGCCCTTCTACCTCCGGGCTACACTCCCAGACCTATTTTATATATATATTTTTTTATTTGGAAACAGGGTCTCTTAAGCTAGCGAGGCTGGCTCCCAACCTGCGCGATCCTCCTGTCTCCACCTCCCAAGCGCGGGGATTACAAGCGTGCACCACCATGCCCGGCCATTCAGTAGTTTTAAAAGCATAAATCATATAAATGCATATTTTAACATGTATATACATGGTGTCATACTTTACATACCATTTTCCAGATTAATTATATTCATTTAATATTATTAATATTATTTATCCAGGTAAGATTTTTCAACTTTGATACATATGACACAAATTCATTCTTTGGATCTGCTGCATAATAAAGCTTTGAGTAGACTAATCATGCATTATTTTTTTAACAGAATTGATATGCTAGGAATTTTTCACTATTGTGAACAAGATCACAAATGAACATTCCTCTATACTATTCTAGTCTACAATAGAATATATGCAAGCATTCTGCAACTATTCCATATATATATATATATATATATATACGTACATATATATACACATATATACATATATATATATACATATATGCATATATGCATATACGCATATATACATATATACATATATACATATATACATATACATATATACATATATACATATATACATATATACATATATACATATATACATATAAACATATATACATATATACATATGTATATATGTATATATACATATATACATATATACATATATATACTGGGGTTCCTGGAAACCCTTCGCCCTCCGGGCTACACTCCCAGACCTATTTTTTTTAATATTTCTTATTTGGAAACAGGGTCTCTTAAGCCAGCCAGCTGTCTTCGAATCTGCGCAATCCTCCTGTCTCTGCCTCCCAAGCGTGGAGATTACAAGCGTGCGCCACCATGCCCGGCTACTTTATGCTATTTTTAAGCACCAGGATTTAAATTGTCTGGGCCATAGGACATAAGGAAATTCGATTTCTCTAGAAATGGCTAAATTGCTCTCTCCATCCTTGACCAAATAGCACTAAATGCTCATATTCTTCTCCTCATACAGTTAGTCCTCTGTATCTCTGGGTTCTGCATCCATAATTCAACCAACTGTGAGTGAAAAAAAATTGGAAAGTTGGAAAGGTAGATTTTGTTTCTTGTCATTATTCCCTAAACAATACAGTAGAATAATTATTTACATTGGGTTTATACTTTATTGGGTATTATAAGTACTCTAGAGATGACTTGAAGTGTATAGGAGGATGTGCATAGAGTATATACAAATACCAGGTCATTTTTTAAAAGAAATTTGAGCATCTATGGATTTAGGGAGGGTGGTAGTGCTGGAATCAATCCCTCCTAGATACCAATGGATGATTGTACTATGATTCAAACATATTTCAAAGTAATATATAATTCCACTTTAACACTTCACATTATGATACGTACTGATTTTTAAATATGTCTTACAGATGCATGCTTACTTTCTAACAGAGGAGAAAGGTACACATGATAATTATGGCAAATCTTGAAATTTATGAAAAATTAGGATTGCATGGTTTACTAAAAGCAAAACCAATCTAGAATTTTCTCTGGATATGCTTTGAAGAAGAGTTAAATCAAAGCTTTTGTTTTGTTAATTACCATTATTATCTTTAGTTTTGGATATTTTCATATAATAAAACATAATTAAAATAAGATATAAATATAAACATTCAATTCTACATAAAATTGTATACATAAAAGCACTCAGAAATTATTAAAACAGCATTTATTCTGCACTTAATATTCAATTCTGTAACTAAAAATTTAGTAAAAATTTACCTTTAGATATGATATTTTATTGTGAATTTTTTTCATTTTTATGGTATATTTTTCACAATGAGTGCGTAAGAAATAAAGATGTAGACATTATAGGTTTAGAAGCCTCTCTCTGCTTAGAAGAGACAGGAAATGAGAATACCATAAACCAAAAAAAGAAGTTTTCACAAGTGCTGTGAATAAAGTATAGGATTCTTTTGCATTTATATGCTTGGGAAATGATAAAAACATTAATTTACTATTCTAGGCAAGCTTATCCTAAACAATTTTTCCACCTTCCCTTGCTAACTGCTCAAAGACTCACATGCATAATTTTCTCTCTATTATCTACTCTTTCAGATATCATCATTCAAGTATCTTGAAATGATTGTAATAGAAAATTGCTGATTTTTAAAAGTTAAATCAGTTTTAGTTTTTGTAGTGTCATCGTGTTGGAGATGTTGTATACATGCATAACTCAGATATTTAGACCATAGAAACTTTGCTTCTTCTTACTTCTTTTCTTTCAATGTAATATAATTGTTCATTCAAGAAAGTATTTTACCTGTTATATTTTATCTGTGTGGTGTAATACTTTAAGTGTTTTTGTCTTTCTGTTTTGCTAAAAATCATTGTTCTCAACTAGTAACACAAATAACTTCAGTGTGTCTCCAACCACTTCAGTATCCTCTGTGATAGTGGCTACCATTCACTACTTTTAGTTTTTTTTCTTTATTAAACCAGAAAGAGAATATCAATATTCTCCATTCATAGTACAGGTGCTATTTCTCCCATTTCAGGTGTGCTCAATTATCACTACAATTGTAATGAATTTTATAACAGAAAATTCAGCTATTTGAAAATGTTAAAAGATTTAATGACTTGCTATAGGGGCTGTATTTTTACAACTTTCAAACTGGTACTATGGTCACCATAGATACAAAAAAAAGGTGAATATTATCTTTGATGATTATCAGACCAATAGAATCTTTTCTCAAATAGTTTGTGGAATGGGGGAAATTTGTCTTTATCATTTTGAATTAAATAAAAATTTTAACATAAGCATATTGAAGTGTGAAAGTTTTATTAAAGTTGTAATTATTCTCTTTTCAACTCAATTCCATATTATATTAAGTAATTTTGATTACCAACTCAAAGTAATACTTAATAATTGCCTAAGTTAAATTTTTTTTCACACTTTAACAATTAAATTTAGAAAGTAGATGGGGCTCATTTCTTTTATGCGTTTGTCTTTAATTATAAATATTTATAACTTGTGGGATACATTGTGAAATGAACAACTGACTTCGTAAGTAACTTTACAAGATTTTGCAGATTACTAAGAATGACAAATTTAAAAGTATTTCCTAGCCAGGGGTGGTGACCCACACTTGTAATCTCAGAATTTGGGAAGCTGAAACAGGAGAATCCAGGTTTGTGACCAGCCTCATCTGCATAGTGAGGCTTTCTGCAACTTAGTGAGACCCTGTTTTAAAATAAAGAATAAAGCCAGGCATGGTGGTTCATGCTTGTAATTCCCGCACTTGGGAAGCAGAGACAGGAGGATCACGCAGGGTCGAAGCCAGCCACACTGGCTTAAGAGACCCTGTTTCCAAATAAAAATATAAAAATAGCTCTGGGAGTGTAGCCTGGAGGTAGAAGGGCTTCCAGGAACCTCAGTACCACAAGAAAGAAAGAAAGAAAGAGAGAGAGAGAGAGAGAGAGAGAGAGAGAGAGAGAGAGAGAGAGAGAGAGAGAGAGGAGAGAGAAAGAAAGAAAGAAAGAAAGAAAGAAAGAAAGAAAGAAAGAAAGAAAGAAAGAAAGAAAGAAAGAAAAGAAAAGTGGGCTGGGTGTGTAGCGTAGAGGTAGAATGACCCTTGGTTCCATCCCTAGCACCACAAAAGAAATAAATAATAAATAAGCAAATAAATAAACAAAAGGTAAATGAGTAAATGTCTCTCCTTTTTGAAAATATCATTTCAAATTTTAACATAATTAATTTATTGGTTATTTTTATTTATTATTTTAATTTTTTTTTTATTGGTGTACTATAGTCTCACATCAAAATGTGAATCTTTGTTGACAATGGCATATATTCACATAGGACTTGGTGCCCTCCCCTCTAACTCATCCCCCTCCCTCCCGAAACTGAGTGTTCAGGTTAACAATGCTATATTTACATCACATAGTCGCATGTGGCTTTTCCATTAATGAACCTCAGCCTTCTTTCTCCCCACTCTTCCTTTCTGGCTTTGCTGAGGTTTCCTTTCCATTATGTGGAGTTGCTCTGGTATCTCTAATACTCCCTACCTTGAGCATATTAGAGAAAACATATGTCCCTTCTCTTTCTGTCCTTGACTAATCTCACTTAACATAATGTTCTCCAGGTCTTTCCATCTTCTTGCAAATGCCATGATTTTGTTCTTCTTTATTGCTGAGTAGAATCCCATTGTGTGTTTCCAATGATTTTGCAATTCATTCATCTGTTGATGGACACCTAGGTTGGTTCCATATTTTGGCTATTGTGAATTGTTTGGCTATGAACATAGGTATACATATGTTGTTGTACTTCTATGATTTCAACCCCTTTGGAAAGATACCCAAAGATAGCTGGATTGTATGGTGGATCCATTCCCAGTTTTCTAAGGAATCTCCACACTGATCTCCATAGTGGCTGAACTAATTTCCACTTCCACCAACAGTGTAAAAGAGTTCCTCTTACCCCACATCCTCACCAACGTTTGTTGTTATTTGACTTCTTTATGCTTGCCACTCTGACTGGGGTTAGATGGAATCTCAGCGTAGTTTTGATTTGCATCTCCCTGATGGCCAATGATATTGAACATATTTTCATGTACCTATTGGCCATTTGTATCTCTTTTGTGAAGCATCTATTCAGTTCAGTTGCCCATTTCTTGATTGGGTTATTTGTTTCGCTAGTGTAGAGTCTTTTAAGCTCTCTGTATAGGCTGTATATCGTCCCCCAAGACTCCGACCCGCAGGGGCTTAGAGAACGACACAGACACCTCTTCAGCTGAAATATGAATTCTTCTTTAATGGATCCTTAATATGTCTCAATATGTCTCTGAATATGTCTCTCTTAATATGTCTGACAATGCGTACAGCAAGCACAATATATATCAGCATCATAATTTCTCCCTCTATTCCCTACCAACCCCAAGCTTCCCACAGCTAGGGCATGCACATTTCTGACTCTCTCATAGGCAGGCTGGTGGTAGCATGAGGCTTTGCATCACTGATCATTCTGCAGGCACGTAGCATGGCACACTGCGCATGCTCAAGGAGACGTCCATCTTGTGAGTCTCATGACTTGGCTGCAAGCCTAGGCGCCACCTTGAATCCACGCTGGCAACAAGCCTGGGTGCCATCTCGGTCCAGCCGAGTGGGCCCCGACAGCTGTATATTAGCCCTCTATCAGAGTGGTGGCTGGTAAAGATCTCCCATTCTGTAGGCTTTCTCTTTAAGGTCTTGATGGTTTCCTTTGATGAGAAGAAACTTTAGTTTGATGCCATCCCACTTGTTAATTCTTGCTTTAATTTCCTGAGCTTTGGAGGTTTTGTTGAGAAAGTTACTGCCTGTGCCTAGATGTTGGAGTGTAGATCCTATGCCCTCCTCTAATAACTTCACAGTCTATGGTCTAATTTCTTAGTCTTTGATCTATCTCAAGTTGATTCCTTCACATGGAGAGAGGTAAGGATTTAGTTCCATCTTTCTATAAATGGATAGCCAGTTCTCCCAGGACCATTTGTTGAAAACTGCCTTTTCTCCAGCATACGAGTTTGGCCCTTTGTCAAAGATCAATTGACTGTAGGTGTGTGGGTTTGTTTCTGTATCTTCTATTCTGTTCCACTGGTCAGTATGCCTGTTGTTGTGCCAATACCATGCTGTTTTACTACTATTGTTCTATAGTATAATTTGAGGTCTGGGATTGTGATTCCTCCTGCCTGGTTCTTATTGCTGAGGATTGCTTTGGCTATTCTGGACCTTTTGTTTTTCCATATAAAATTCATGACTGAGTTTTTCTAGGTCTATGAAGAATGTTGTTGATATTTTGATAGGAATTGCATTGAATCTGTATATCACTTTTGGCAGAATGGCCATTTTGATGCTATTTATTCTACCTACCCATGAGCAAGGGAGATCTTTTCATTTTGCAAGGTCTTCTTCAGGTTCTTTCTTTAATCTTTTATAATTTTCAATGTAAAGGTCTTTTACTTCTTTGGTTAGGTTTGTCCCTAGGTATTTTATTAAGGTTTTGAGGTTATTATGAATGGAACTGTCTTCTTTATTTCCTTCAATGTGGATTCATTGTTGGCATATAGAAAAGCAACTGATTTCTTTAGGTTGATTTTGTATCCTGAAACTTTGCTGAATTGGTTAACCAATTCAATTGGTTTCAGAGTGACCCATAGAAAAACTCAGGAATCAATCACTGTGGTCCTCTCTGATATAAAGCTTACTACAGAAAGCTGACTGAGATGATTTGCAGCTGGAATATTTTTAAAGTACATAGTTTGTACTTGCTAACATAGATAAATGACATAAATTATAAATATATTATAAAATGCTTGATTTGGAGTAATATATTGCCTTAGCAAATCTGCTATAATGAATTTCTAAAGTGAAATATAATGAATTTCACCACCGAGTAGCTCAAAACGTAGACCTGTCTGGAATTATTGAAAAAATGCCCAAATTTAAGAAGTTATCTGAAAAAATATAATTTTATTTTCTAATAGTTTATTCTTTACAACAAATACAGTAGAGATAGTTCTCTTTTTTGTATCTTTAGTGAACAATGATTGGTCATATCAGTAAATGAGATAATATTATTTAGTCTTAACATACTCTTTTCAATTAGATAAGTGGTGAATTCATTATTTCCATTTTACAAAAAGAAAAGATGATGTGGTAAAGAAAAAAGAGTGCAGTGGAATTTTAGCCAGTGACTGAAGATGTTGTGTTGGGCATACATACACTTCTATTTACTGGTTTGTTGAGTTTTCAATGTCTATGTATATAGTAACTGAACCAATAATCTATAGTTTTATTTTTTAATTTTTTTTTTTTTGCGGGTCTGGTGAGGGAACCCAGGGGCATTTGACCTCCAAGCTACATCCCCTGCCCTATTTTTTATTCTTTTTTTGAAATAGGGTCTCACTAAGTTGCAGAGAGCCTCACTATGTAGCTGAAGCTGCCCGTGAACCATGATCCTCCTGTCTCAGCCTCCAGAATGTTGGGATTACAAGGGTGTGCCATCACGCCCGGCTTAGCCTATAGTTTTAAATAACTATGCTTTCTTATATAGAGAGTCACAAGTCTCCTGGTGACAAAAATCTAGAATATTGGTTTCTTCTATTTTCATAGCTGTTCTAGAACAGCCGTAACTGAATTCTAAATAGCCATCAGTCAGAAAGTCTTAATAAATTTTCAGTTTTAAATCAAAGACAGTGAGTTCCTAAATTAAGTCACATATGTGTACATTACTTACCTTGGCCTTTTGTAGGCCATACTGCAGTGTGCTTCACCCAAATCAATCACCCACTTGTCAGAAGATAGATTTTACTAATGTGCATAATGCTTCTCAGCTTTTAAAATATATTTTGCACTGTGACAAATAAGGATATTCAATCCAATTATGCTATAGAAATATGATCCTAGGATTCCTCTGGAAACTTTTAAATTAAATTTTAAACGTATGCCTGTATCAAAACACTTAGATTTCATTATGAAATATGTCTACATACAATATAATAATTTTCTAAATATATGCTAAAACATCTAATCCTTAGTTACTCCCTCTTCCTTCTTCCCCTATACTTTTTTAAACACAGAGAAGTGAAAAGCAACTACACTCATGAAAAAGCAGATCAGCAGTGAAATTACAAAAAACTACCTCAGCAACAACCCTCAAGGAGTGGAAATAGAACATTTAAATTTCAATAATTTTAGAATTTTATTGAAATAAATTCTACTTAAGATGTGTTTTTGGATGTTTAATAAAATATGTTCAATTAAAACAACCATTTTGGGTGAGAAAACATTAAAGATCAAGTTTATTTTAACATAAGCAGGCCTTTTAAAATTTTTATTCAAAGATAGTGCAAGCACAAATGATTCTGCCGCAAATGAATTGCTGAATATGGACAAACACTGTATCGTAGTGGGATATTTATGTTAGTATAAGAAGAGAGCTACAGTGTAATTGGGGAAAAACTTGCTTGTGAGGGTAATCAGTCAATAATATTTATTTGTCAATAATATTTATTGACCATCCATTATATTCTTAATACTGAACTTATGCTTTTCAGTTTAGGGAATCGAAAATAGAGGTATGGGAAAGGTATGGGATGTGAGATCTACTTTTAAGGAAATTCAAATCTAGCTTTTTGTTAACAGCTCTGTATAAACTCCACTCTTTAAAATAATTTTCAATTAAACCCAATCCCTCAAAAAGTTAAAAAGAAACAAGAAGAGTTAGAACACCAGGAGATTTAGTAGCTGTTCTAAATAGTTAATAAATATTATGATCTGGTTGAGACATGATTAAAGCCCAGTGTAGGAAGTGTCTTTACTCACTGAAGCAGTAGTTGTCACATTGCCATTTCTGACACAAAATAGTATCCCATCCTTGACAACAGCCCCCTCCATTAGCAAAGGTACCGCTCGGCAACTTGGACATGGTTATGCAACTCTTTGATTCTAAAAGAAGAATCGCAGTTCCTGTTTTCTTTTCCTTGAAAAGAGGTGAAAATCTGACAGCTCAAAATGAAACAAAAATTCAAGATAAAACAGACACCATTTTGTGCCCACTCAGTGTTCTTTCCAGGGTCATACATGTGTAAGTAGCTGTTTGTTTATAGTCGAGACCTTCTGTGGGTAAATCTGGCAGGATATCAAAGACATTTAGCATAGATATTTCATTTTAAATGCATATGTCTATTTTTTCCCCTGTTGATGAACCAAATATAACACATGCCGATGATTTTTAGGAATTTATTTTAAATCGTGTTTCTTTTTTCTTTTTCTGAATGTTTCCAGTAGCTGGGAGACAAGTGTTTACTTACCACTCTACTCCCGACATATCATGAAATGGTTGGGTGGAACTGAACACAAGATATGGTAGTCTGTGTTTCCTTCCATTAGCATCTCTGTCACTGTATTTTATTAATCTGTTAATCATAGATTTATCAATTTATTAATTTTCTATCATTTTCTTATCTATATTTTAAAATATGGACTTAGGATCCTGTAAAACACGAACAGAAATCAGGGTCTTCCCCTTTTGCTAGCTATATGGTATTAGTGAAATCATTTAACCTGAGTCTAGTGGGTTTATCATTAAAACCAGGCAATAAAATATTTATTGTATTTCCAATGTTGTGAAGAGTAAACAAGATAATCTATGCAAAGGATTTACTACACTGCTTGGCATATGACATATATTCGATAAATATCAAGAATTATTCTTATTTTATTAATCAGATTTACAGGTCATAAACTTAAGGTAAATATCATTTCAAAGATTTATGTTTAATATATTTAACAATATACCTCATGACTTTGGTTCACTCTAAGCAAAACTGAAAGAACTACAATTTTTCTTGATTCTTTCATCTTCCCATTTCTGATATTTTTCTTAATCAGAATGACTTATTTTCCTAGTATCTCTACTTTTTAGTAGCAAAATATTTGTATTTATAGTTGATTTGACACTCTAAGTCAATATTACCTCTCTGTGATAGTGTTTGACTCTGTTTGCTTTAAAATGTTGTCTTGACCCAGTCTGAGGCCCTGGATAGATGCTAGTCAGTTCCCCTTGCTGAACAGCTGATCAGAACACACTCCAACCCCACACCAGGGACACTACGCACCTGCCCTAGTTACCCCAGTGCCAAAGTACCAGATAATAAGGATAGATATTCTGGGGCCCAAGAATTGGAAAATACTCAAATAGCCAATCCACAGGGAACCTGAAGAACTTAGAAAACCCCACCCCATTTGTCATTCATGAGCTGCCCCTCCAGCTCCAGCTCTCATCCCTCATCCCTGGAGACAACCCCCTGCCTCCCAGTGGCCCTGCTTGGAAGTCCTCTGTCTTTGGGAGTTGTAAGTAACAGATAATTCTGCTTCCCATCCAATCACGTGGCACTGTGTTGTGTTCCACCAACACCAAAGAAATCTTTACAAAACATCCCTGCAACTGAATTTTTAATTCAAAGCCTCTGTGTTCTGTTATCAGAAGCATTTTATTGTAGGTGAGAAGACTTTATTTTCAATGCTTATTTTGTAATTATTTTCAGAAGTATTACAGAGTGATGTTAGGACTTTGTGAAAAACAAACAAAAATATTCTAAAACAAAAAAGTTTATCAACAAGCCGCTCAGTAGTTAACATTAAAGCTTAGTAAATTGTTAATAGTTGGTATCCATATATTTATATTCACAAATGTATATCCATTTATAAAGGGATATATCCAAGTCTATATATATCCAAGTCTATATATTCATATATATATTCATTTATTACTATATATATTTTTGGTGGTACTGGGGTTCCTGGAAACCCTTCACCTCGGGGCCACACTCCCAGACCTATGTTATACTTTTTATTTGGAAACAGGGTCTCTTAAGCCAGTGAGGCTGGCTTCGAACCTGCACGATCCTCCTGTCTCCACCTCCCAAGCGTGGGGATTACAAGCATGCGCCACGACGCCCGGCTGTATATTCAATTTTATCTACATTGATAGACAGATATGGGTATATATTTTATTATTGTACAAAAAGAAATCAATTTAAACAAGTCAGAACCTGTATATTTTCTATACAATATATATCATGGTATAATTATACAATTATTTTGGAAATTACTTACTAAAGGCATATAAGCCTAATTTTATTTCAGAAATACCATGAAGGTAAAAATTTAGACTGCTACATACATTTTCCTAGCAAAGTTCCTGACAGCCAGTGATCCATGAATATTTGTTGAAAAATAAAAATAACTCAGGCCCGATGTGGTGGTGCATGCTTATAGTCCCAGCATTCGGGAGGCAGAGACCTGAGTATTGAGCTTCGTGGATAGCCTCAGCTACTTAGTGAGGCCCTTCCAACTTTGTGAGACCCTGTTTCAAAATAAGAGACTAATATATAGGGCTGGGGGTGTAGATTGAAGGTGCAATGCCCCTGGGTTCCATCCCTGGTACTACGAAAGAAAAAAAAAAAGAAATGAAAAATTTTTACTTTTAGTTTTTTTTTTTTAATTTAAACAATCCTTTTCTGCATATCTTCCAAATTTATGCTATTTCATAGTGATGGTATTTGTTAAACAAATATAAAATATCAACAGTAAGCAGCAGATCACTATATCATACCACAACGGTACATTGTATTTTCCTATGACTCTACACTTCATTAGGATGAATAATTACAATTCAGCAATAGAATATTAAAATGCATGGTAGTCAGCAACTTCGCCTTCAAAGGGTTCCTGGCTTGTCCAATGGACTTCATTTAGTCTGATGGGTGGAGTAGAATGTGAGACCATTTTCCCTGAAATGGTGATGTTACTTGCAAAAAAAAAAAAATGTTTACATCATACACAACAAAGAGAAACAATTGACAATTATTTACTTATCTGAAATCATAGTTCAGGAATAAAATGTCTCATGTTTAGGTAAACTAGTCTGTGGATAAAATTAAGGGGCTGATTGTCAGAGTTGCATATTGACATTGCAAAGAAAGGGAGAAAAGAGCTCAGAGAGAACATGTATCTCTGTGAGATTAAGAGAGGGAAATATCTTACAAAGATTATATCAATCATTCAGAGTTTGCTCAATCTAAACCACTGTTGTTCAACAGAAAGTGGGCCCTGGCTAATACATGCAGAGCTGCATGCTCTATCAACCTCAGAGTATTCTCAACCTTGTTAGGAATATATATACACACACATACATATATGTATATTTGTATAAATATTTATATAATAAGCATATATACTAAATATATATTAAATATATAATAAATATATATAAATAAATATCTCAATTAGTAAAAACATCCTATATATGCATACACTCAATTAGTAAATATTTACACTGAGTGGAATGAAAGTAACATTTTCTGCAAAGGCATTATTTGAGTATTTTCTTGTTCATGGAAAGGGGAGTAGGAGTGTAAATCATGTACTGATAATGACATAAATAGACAATGAGAGATGTAAAAATAATTTGGATGTGGTGGCACACACCTTATAAATGTATTATTTGGGTGGCTGAGACAGGAGGATTGCAGGTTTGCAACCAGCTTCAGCAACTTAGTGAGGCCCTCCAGAATTTAGTGAGACCCTATTTCCACATAAAAAATAAAACAGGGCTGGGCATGTAGCTCAGAGAGAGAATGCCCCAGGTCAATCCCCAGTAAAACACACACACACACACACACACACACACACACAAACACACACACACAATGTACACCAAAGGATGTGTATCTATACTGCTAAATAAGTGTCTAGAGACAGATATCTTAAGTATATAGTTAGTGCCAACATTCTCCAAAAAACAATTTTTCAATTCATACTACCAATAGTTCAAGGGTAAGAAACTCTGGACCACATCAGTGATCTCTAAAACAAGAAAGATGTCTGAATCAAACTGGTGGGGGGAAAAAATCATCATAGTTCAAAAACAAAACAGGAACATTTTATAATTGTTTTATTTCATTTAAAATTATTTTGAAAATAAGTGTGGTAGCATGCAAAGTATATTTTGTGGTATATATTCTCAACTTCTAAATATATCTCTCTATATATTTTCAGTGCCTGCCCACCTCCCTCCCTTTTCTCACTAACAGAGTAAAAAATATTTGTAGACCTTTGCTTTAGAACATAGGGAAATTATAGAAATTTAGAATTATAGAAATTTTATGAAATTATAGAAAATTTAGGCAGGTAGATTTTAGAAAAGCAAATGTGATAATGTGGGATAATTTAGAAGAACAGAGAAGACGCTGAGGCTTACAGAACAGTTAGGCATCGTAATATTCCAGGAAAAGAATCAAAAAGACAAGATTTAAGTCATTGTGGTTGGAAATGAAGTAAGGAGTCCACAGGCTTTTGAGGTTGAGTCAATAAGAATTTTGGAGTAACAGACTGGGTTTGGAAATTGAGAAAGAGAGAAAGAAGTGTTGGGTACAAACTCCATGTCTTCCATGAAGTTCCAAGGCTTGTCATTCTTTTTGTCTTATATTCCAGAGGACAGTTTGCAAGTCTCTCTGACTTCTGTAAAGGTGGTGCTAGAGTTTGAGTTATCTGGAGATGTGAGTTGGAGATAAATTTATGACAATTACATGGTTACTGAAAGTGCTCTCAGAGATGAGAAGGTGAGAGGACATGAAGTAGATTTCTTTGGGAGAGGTATGTGTTTGGTCAGGTTGCTTTGATATTGTCCTCTTCCCTTTGTGAACTTCAGTAAAGGCATCAGATAAAGATTTTGAGACTACTTTATCTGCTTAGGTAAAACCTAAAAGGAAAGGTTTGAGAGAGCGACTAAGGACTCATTGTGTATGCAATGATATACTTGTAATGCTTTGAATTCTCTTATAGAATCCTCATGCAATTTTCTTTGACTCACACAAAGTAACCAAGGTGGGGGGACACTCTTTGGACTAATCCAGAGCTAGAGAATGAAAATACTGATATGGGAAAGAATAGTAAGCTTAGAAGTTATGGTAGAGTCAGAAGGATCAGCAGGCATGATTTCAGGCTATGGCAACCGGAAGGACATAAAAAGAAAAGATATTTTTGTGGTACTGGGGATGGAGCCCAAGGGCTTCTCCATGATACACCTCCAGACCTTTTTTTTTTTTTTTTTTTTTTGGTGGTACTGGGGTTCCTGGAAACCCTTCTACCTCCGGGCTACACTCCCAGACCTATTTTATACTTTTATTTGGAAACAGGTTCTCTTAAGCCAGTGGGGCTGGCTTCGAACCAGTGCGATCCTCCTGTCTCTGCCTCCCAAGCGCGGGGATTACAAGCGTGTGCCACCATGCCTGGCTGAAAAGATTTGTATTACGTAAGATAATACCAGCCCAGCGTGTTAGCATACACCTGTAATCCCAGTACTTTGGAGGCTGAGACAAGAGAATCACAGGTTGAAGGACAATCTCAGCAAGTAGTGAGACTCTCAGCAACCTAAAGAGACTCTTTCCAAATAAAAAATAAAATGGGCTAGGGGTGTAGTCTGGAACTAGAATACCCCTGGGTTCAATCCCCAGTGTGTGTGTGTGTGTGTGTGTGTGTGTGTAAGAGAGAGGGAGGAGAGAGAGAGAAAGAGAAAGAGAAAGAGAAGAAGAGAAGAGAAGAGAAGAGAAGAGAAGAGAAGAGAAGAGAAGAGAAGAGCTAAGCTTTGGAGGAAGAATAGATTCAACTGAAATATTGGGGTGAAAAATTTAGGGGTTGTGATCCAAGAATACAGTTTCTGGGTTTACAAAGTCAAGTTTTACAGGAAAGACTACCATAAATAGCAACATACCTGCACACACAAAAAGCCAATAAAAGTTATAAATGAAATGTAGAAAAAACTACTCTTTACAATGAATGAATAGAAAAAATAAATGAAAGGAATTTAATATTTGGTTTTCATAAATATCATCTACTGAATTTTTTCTACACAATTAAGTAGCTCTAAGCATGTTTTGTCTGGCCCTCCATATCTCTTAATACTCCACCAAAATTCTTTAAGGCCAATCCTGGAACTGTATTTTCTCAAATTGAGATGGAATAAAAGAGAGGGAAGGGGGAAAGAGAAATTCATTTCAGACACATTTGCTAAAAAAGTCTGGCAGATGAACAAAACATGATTTTTTGAGAGGATCTGTAATGGATAGTTCTTTTTCTCACTTATGTACTTATGTGAAACGAGGAAGGATAGCAAAGTGCAAAAAAATCTACTAACTTAAAAAAAATTACAAAATCTTAGTAGCTTTGACTGCAGCAACTTATAGTTAAGTTATCCAAATGCTCTTAAAGCTGCCTTTTTATTTCCTTTCATTTTGACACCATAATATAATGTTTCAATTCTCAGAATCAGAATGTGAATCAGAAAGATACAGTAAATTGATAAATTCTACATCTGTGATTTTCTCTTCAGTAGTAAAAATAATGTCATGTCTTAAGGTCAGAGATTATTAATCATAAATCATTAAAATTACTGCATATCAAATATTTTTCCTGTTTTCTAGGGGAAGAAGCCAAGAAGCATATTGAAAATTTTTCACATTTCCTCCACACGTTAGTTGGGCTACAATTTTTATTTCCAAGGCATAATTAAACAAATATGCCCACTTTGAAAAGATCCTATAAGCCATTCAATTCAGTTTAGATTAACAAGAAATTCAAATCCATAATAAAATATGCCATTGGATTTTCATTGTACTTACTATTTTCTTTATAGCTTTTTGCATATTTTGTATACTTCTGTCACATTATTTTGGAAGAGGAAATACAGTAGAAATGGTTTTTGATGCTAACAAATAAGCTAAAATCCTTCTGGTATACCCAGGATGGCATATTTAAGACATTTTTTTTTTCATAATAACATCCATTGGTAAGCACTCAAACATCTTGAAAAACTCCATAGAGATATATACCATGCCCCCCAGGACTAGGAAGACTACAGGGTTGTGTCATAGACAAAGGTCAGGCTTTTAGCCTTGCTCTCCCAAATTGCTACACCCAAAGTATTTTTCAGAGTTGTGGGCTCTAGACTATATGATTGCCAAAGACTAATTGTTCTGGTATTCATATTGTGTTTTTTTGCACATTGCTTCATTAAAAGAGGCTTCTTTGAGACAAAGAAATCTGTTTTTTTAAATTCCAGTGTTTGTAATATTTCTTTTAATGAGATGATCAATTCATGGTTGAGGTTATGAGAAGTGCTTAAACCCTCTCTGTTGAAATGGGTGTTTCCTCTTTATGTCCAACAAAGTCCTTTTGGTTCTTTTGGCTGTAAACACAATTCAAAATAAAACTCTGAGAGAGTCGAAATGAGTAGTTCTCTGGAGATTTCTTGGTAATTTTGCTTCTCTTTTCTGGGACAGGTCTGAGATACCAACCCCAGAGATGGACCTTGAAGAGAGTCTGTACAAATATAATCATAATTAAGTTAGATTCTGAATTTACAGCCAAAAAGATAACATTTCTCTTCAACAGATTGGACATATTGAAATGCAGTATATATTGGGAAAATGGAGGGAATTATGAAACAAGAATGTTCTCGGATCTTTCAAGATGAAGACGTTGAGATTCGGAGGTTTGCACTTTCTTAAATAGATGGCATGCCGTGTTGGCTTGTCAGGGACCACCTGAATCTGGGAGCATATGGAGGTACATAAACTAGTTGTTATTTTGAAATAGGTCTCCTTGAACCACAGGCCTAGCTGGCTGAAGAAATATTTGTTATATACGGATCCTTCTTGTTTTCTCTTAAATATACCAGAAAAACAAAAAATGATATGGAATGGAGCCAGGTGCAGTGGCTCAGCTCTGCAATCCAGGCACTTAAGAAGCTGAGACAAGAGCAACCCAGGTTCAGAAACATTCTCAGAAATTTAAAGAGACTCTTTATAACCTAGAGAAATCCTGTTCAGATCAAAAATTAAAAGGGCTGGGAGTATAACTCAGAAGCAAAATGTCCCTGGGTTCAATCCCAAGTACAAAAGGAAAGAAAGAATGAAAGGAAGAAGGAAAGAAAGAATGAAAGGAAGAAGGAAAGAAAGAAATTAAGGAGAGAGAGAGAGAAAGAGAGAGAGAGAGAGAAAGAAAGAGAGAGAGAGAGAGAGAGAGAGAGAGAGAGAGAGAGAGAGAGAAATGGAGGGAGGGAGTGATGAACATATGAACATCATGGCATAGCTAGTAAAAACAGATGTGTAACCTTCAACAGTAAATAGATTTAAGAAGAAAAAACTGGATAAACCAGCCATTTTATCTTGTCATTAAAAAAGATACTGAACAGCCAGGCGTGGTGGCGCACGCTTGTAATCCCAGCATTTGGGAGACTGAGACCGGAGGATCGTGGTTCACAGACAGCCTCAGCTACTTAGTGAGGCCCTCTGCAACTCAGTGAGACCTGGTTTCAAAATAAAAGAATAAAAATTAGGCCAGGGGGTGTACCTCGGAGGTCGAATGCTCCTGGATTCCATCCCCAGACACCCCCCCAAAAAAGATACTGAACAAATTGTCAGATTTCAGAAAGTACTAAATTTCAATTTTGTTTTATAAGTTATAAGTGACTAGGTTTGGTTTTTCTTTTCCTCTTTTTCTTCCTCCTCCTCCTCCTCCTCCTCCTCCTCCTCCTCCTCCTCCTCCTCCTCCTCCTCCTCCTTCTCCTCCTCCTCCTCCTCCTTCTTCTTCTTCTTCGCTGTGCAGGGGATCAAAGCCATTGTCTCTCACATGCTAGGCAAATGCTCTACCACTGAGCTATATTCCTGCCCCTAGGGATTTTTTGGGGGAAATTATTCAAATATTAATACGTTAAGGAAGACAAAAGCGTTATTTTTTTTCTTGTGTGAAGGAATACGCAAGAACAGCATGCCACATAAATGCTAAATGAAAGCAACAAAGGAGCTATTAGGTCCAAAGGAAACTTTTTTCCCAATTAGTTTAGTGTCAAGATTGAATCATTTCAAATATTCACAGAACAGGACTTTTCTAATCATGATGAAGGATGTTTTTGTCCAGGGGAACCCATATACCTTTCCAGTTTCCAGATCATCATTGCATAGATTTTTAAAACTACTGTCTATTAATGTCTACAATTAGAAAAATAACACCCGACAAAAATACTTGTAGAGTTTTACAGTTTTGTTTTCTGTTTCTCTTTGTCCACATTCATGTGCCCCCTATCATAGTAGGGAGGATAATCTTTTCAAAATTGTGTTGAGTAGCAAAGAGTATACTTAAAATTCATGAAAGGCAATGTCTTAGAACAGCATTCTATCTTCTTTCTTCTCCTCCTTCTTTTCCTCCTTCTTCTCCATCTCTTTCTCTTCCTTCTTCTCTTTCTCCTTCTCCTTCTCCTTCTCCTTCTCCTTCTCCTTCTCCTTCTCCTTCTCCTTCTCCTTCTCCTTCTCCTTCTTCTTTGACTTTCCCTTGTACCTGGATTAGGAATTTGGACACTTGGATTCTTTCATTTTGGAAGTCATCTAAAAGATGTTTTCTGTTTAACACTTTTTAAGCACATTTTCTCTTTTCTAGCACCACTTTAATGCTGGAGAAAATCTATCATTGTTTCTATTTTTGTCTCCTTGGGAATTAAAACCAGGAGTGTGCTCAATGGCAAAGGTAAATAGCTCATTATATTGTTTCTTTGAATTGTATGGGAGAGCTTTAGAAACCTTTTGGAGAAGTTTGGTAGAATGTAAACAAGGGTAAGTTAGATGAAATAGCTCATAATTTAAACCTGGCATCTCTGTATACCAATTTGGTTACTAGACAAATTCAATTTTCTCATCCACAAAACCTGGAGCTATACATACCTGTTAGTAAACCAATAAATATGAAAGGACCTTGCAGTTGATACACACACACACACACACACACACACACACACACACACACACACACAGATGTATTTTGCACCATTTTGCAGGATCCAAATAATCACATCAGCAAATATTTTTCTATGGTTTCTAAAACAGAGCTAAGGTTTAAATTTGATTAGGTACAATCTAAAATATTTTCCTCTTTTATCTTTTATTTTCTCTGGCAAATAATTTGCATATAAAATGATCTTTTTAAAATACTCATATTTCCATTTAATGTAATCTCTGATCCAAATATGTCTCATTGGGTGTCTATACATACATATATATATTTATAATTTAAAATAATTGAAAAAGCTACAATCAAGGCAGAAAGTAGGCTTGCAGTTTGTCTCTTGTCCAAATCCACTGAAATGGATCCACTGACATTCCTGCTTGCTAATATTTTCTAATAATTTGCAGAGTTTTGTTCTCCTTTTGTTATGTTTGGAAAATATGAGCATTAGATAGCGTGACTATGTTCAGACTGCCAAATGCCATTAGGAGCAGACTGCACAGCGAGAGAAGTGCGTTTGTTTGACAATGTGTTATACACTATTGATAATGATTTTGAAATGGAAATTGGTACTCTTGCCTTTTGCTCAGTGATATGAAGTTTTAAAATTATCTTTAATTTCAATGAAAGAGCAATGGTTAGTGCCACTGTTTATGTTCATCACTCGTGTCAGTGGATGGATATAATTAAAGCATGAAAGGGTTCAGTCTCCCAAATGCTTTTGAATTTTTTCCAGGAAAACATACTTCTTAAGGTATTTGCATTCATTAATTAAAGACTCTTCATGATGCTGCTTGCTTTTTTGGCTAACTGGAGTTTGCTCATAGTTCCCTAACTCCTCTGTTCCTAATTTTGAAATCAAGACTAGTCATCTCTATAGCCAGTAACAGAGGGTAGGATGAATACACAGGACTTTGAGATTTCCCTCCCTCACAGCATCTCCATGCTATTAGTTCCTCATTTTTTGTGTGTGATACTGGGGAAGGAACCCAGGGGCATTCTACTTCTGAATGACACCCCCAGGCCTGTCTTTCCTTTCTTTCCTTCTCTCTTTCTTTCTCTTTCTCTCTTTCTTTCTCTCTCTCTCTTTCTCTCTTTCTGTAGTACTGGGGTTCCTGGAAGCCCTTCTACCTCTGGGCTATACTCCCAGACCTATTTATATTTTTTTATTTTTGGAAACAAGGTCTCTTAAGCCAATGGGGCTGACTTCGAACCCGCACGATCCTCCTGTCTCTGCCTCCCAAACGCGGGGATTACAAGCGTGCACCACCACTCCTGGCTTATTCTTTATTTTGAAACAGGCTCTCACTGAGTTGCAAAGGGCCTCACTAAGTAGTAGCTGAGGCTGGATTTGAACCGATGACATCCTTATATTTCAGCCTCCCAAATGCTGGGATTACAAGCGTGCGCCACCACGCCCGGCAAGGTACTCAAATTTTTAATGCTCATATTATGAGTTAGAAGAAATGTTCAAAAAAAGTCAAGGTTCTGGATTTCTGGCAGTGTGTCAATTGGTTAGCAGTTTAGAAGTATGAGATTTTAAGAGTGAATGATTTTTATTTTCATTATACTGACTCTCTAGTTATTAACTGAATATCATTGTACTTGTTTAATATTCCATTCCAATATCTGTGGTGATTCAAAAGCTTGTGGAGAAGCAGGTGAAGAAAGATTATTGATTCAAATATGTATCTGTATTTGTGTTCATTAACTCTCAGGAAAAAGTTAGGACACCTAATCTAAACTAATTAGAAGAACGTGACAAATTTTATTGTGCTTGAAAGGGAGAATTTACACGTAAGTTTGTGTCCCATAAATCACTGCACTGGCAGTTTTTGGCATGCTGAAGGTAATTTTAGGTCATCATCTCAAGTTTGAGGAAATTAAGAAGTCTACATTAGTTTTGTAACATGTTATAGACATATTTAGGAAATATCTAGCCTCCTTTAAGAGGGATCTGAAAAGAGAATCCTAGCATTAAAAGGGGCTAATAATTAAGAATTTCTAAGGATCTGGCAAGGAGAATAAGGTTTCACTATTGAAGTTGTATTCTCCTCTTAGTACAAAAGACAACTTAGAATATGTGTGAAATATGCACCAAATTAATGAGAACTTTTTATAGGAGAGCTTACTAACTAGACAGCCATTTTCATTTAGCACACCTATGTGAAGAGGCATTTGATGTGCTTCTCTGTCATAAAATAGAAAAAAAAATCTCATAAGAAAAAATTCTTGCTCATGCCTTCTTCCCAGCTTCCCATCTGTGAGCATGGCAGTCCTAGAGCCTGGAACCAGGATAGCCATTACAACTCCAAGAGCAAAAGTTCCATCCTGATACTGAGAAAGCAGAAGGACAGAAGGAGCCTGTGTTCTTAACGGCATCGTCCGGCCACTGTGCCATTAATGGTCTGCCCTTTCTGAGAATTCTTGTTGTTAACATAATAAACTCCTTTCTTGTTTAAACTACTGGTGACCAGATGTTTTATTCCTACAGCTGAAAATAGTTCTATAAAAATAATCTCCAGCACTCAGTCTTGTGTCTATACCAGTGGATTTTAGACTACAGTATGCGTTACAACCACCTGAAGGACTTTCTGAAATGTGGGTTGCTGTACTCTGGAAGGTCCACAGCAGCACCAGAGAATCCACTTTTCCAAGTGTCCACCCGAAGGACTTGCTGAAATGGGGGTTGCTGGGCTTCGGAAGATTCACAGTAACACCCAAGAATCCACTTTTCCAAGTTTCCAGGTGATGCTGATGTTGATAATCTGGGGACTATACTTTGAGAACCACAGCTCTACAGAATTAGTTTTCTAAAATACAAAAATGATAGGCCGGGCGTGGTGGCGCACGCTTGTAATCCCCGCACTTGGGAGGCAGAGACAGGAGGATCGCGCAGGTTCGAAGCCAGCTGCGCGCGCTGGCTTAGGAGACCCTGTTTCAAAATAAAAATGTTAAAATAGGTCTGGGAGTGTAGCCCGGAGGTAGAAGGGCTTCCAGGAACCCCAGTACCACCAAAAAAAAAAATAATAAAAAATAAAAATAAAATAAAATAAAATACAAAAATGATACTCAGAAGGTACACAGTGTATTAAAACATCATACTGTACCCTATAAGTATGCAAAATTATTATGTGTCAATCAAAAACAAAAGTATAAAAACCATTATAATGTACATTCGTATTGCCTCCAGACCTTTCAGCTGCTTGCAATGGCTTCTCCAAGTGCTTCTCCAACTTGCCTCTCATAGCTGGCTCCTAGGCTCCAGACACACTAAACTGTGATGACTGCCCTGATCCCTTTCTACCTTCTGCAGTCACTTTTTAACCTATTTCCTCTCTGTTCTTGAGACATCTAAATAGTCCTTCAAGACTCTGTCCTCACTTGGCTAAAACACTGGGCCTCATAATTCTACATTGTGAAAGAATAACATACTTTTCAGTGGGATCCATGTAATTGTCTTATGACATTTAGACATTCTTCTCCATATCCCCTAGCACTGGCAGAGGTGCTGAAACAGAAAGTATTCAGTAAGAAGGCTGGCAGAGGGAAAGATTACTTGTGGATATTACATGTTTCCAGTACAGGTCTATCTATATTTTTTAAATTTTTTATTGGTGCATTGAAATCATACATATTAGTGGGATATCAGATGGTAGGGGCATATATGCACACATCACCCAATTAGCCCTTACCCAATTCCTGCCCCATTCCTTCTCCCTCCCTCCTTCTCACGTTTGCCTTAGTGATTGACTTCAATATGTTTGTTAAATTACATCATGTGCATTAGATAATTTTCCTCTTCCCAACTCTCATCTTCTCAGGTCAACTTATTTGCTTATCTATAGAATCTCCTGCTTTGTCTAGAGTTCCTCCTATGACCAATTTTTCTCTAGCTTTTGCATATTAGAGAGAATTAATTTCTTATTTTTTGTGACTGACTAATCTCACTTAGCATAATGTCCCCCAGTTCCATCCATTTCCCTGTAAATGATGTAACTGTGTTTTTCTTTATGGCTGAGTAAAATTCCATTGTATACATAGCCCACAGTTTTGTAATCCATTCATCTGTTGATGGACATCTTAGCCAGTTCTATAGTTTGGCTATGGTGAGTTGCGCAGCTATGGAAATAGATAGGCATGCATTTTTTTGGTAGTTTGGTTTCCTTTCTTTTGGGTAGATGCCAAGAAGGAGAATTGCTGGATCAAATGGTAAGTTTGTTTCTATTCTTCTGAGGATTCTCCATACTGTTTTTCAAAGTGGTTTCACTAATTTGCAATCTCACCAACAATGTATTAGAGTTCCCACTTCTCCAAATCCTCACAAGCATTTGCTGTTGTTTGTGTTTTGAATGCTTGCCATTCAAGTTGGAGTTAAGTGAAATCTCAGGGTAGTTTTTATTTGCATCTCTCTGATTACTAATGATGTTGAGCATTTTTTCATGTATTTATTGGCCATTTGAATTTCTTTCTTTGTGAAGTGTCTTTTTAGTTCATTTGCCCATTATTTGATTGAGTTATTTGCATTTTTAGTGTTGAGTTTCTTGAGTTCTCTGTATATTCTAGATATTAGTCCTCTATTGGAGGAGTAGTTGGCAAATATCTTCTTCCATTCTGTTGGCTTTCATTTGAGGTTCTTGACAGTTTCCTTTGCTGTACAGAAGCTCTTCAGTTTCATGCAATTCCACATATTGATTCGCCTTTTAATTTTTTGTGCCTTTGGGGTCTTGTTGAGAAAGTATCTATGTCTATGTGTTGCAGTGTTGGACCTATACCCTCTTCAAGGAGCCTCAAGGTCTCTGGTCTAATTTTCAAGTCTGATCCATCTTGAATTGACTCTTGTGCAGGGTGAGAAAGTGGGATTTATTTCCATTTTTCTGTGTATGATTAACCAATTTTGCCAGTACCATATTTGAACAGACTGTTTTTCTTCCAGTGTATGTTTTTGGCTCCTTTGTAAAAAGTCGTTTGGCTGTAAGTGTGTGGATTTGTTTCTGAGTCTTCTTTTCTGCTCTTTTGGTTTATGTATTTCTTTTTGTGCCAGTACCACGCTGTTTTTATTACTATGGCTTTGTAGTATAGTTTAAAGTCAGGTATTCTGATTCCTTTGCATGGGTTTTATTGCTGAGAACTACTTTGGGTATTCTGGTTTTTTGTTTTTCCAAATGAATTTAGAGAATGATTTTTCTATTTCTTTCAGAAATGATCTTGGTAATTTAATGGGTATTGCATGAATCTGTAGATCACTTTTGGAAGTATGGCCATTTTGATGATATTTATTCTGCCTATCCATGAACATGAAAGATCTTTCCATCTTCGAGGGTCATCTTCAATTTCCTTTTTTATGTTTTATAATTGTCTTTGTAGAGGTCTTTTACCTCCTTGGTTAAGTTTATTCCTAAGTATTTTATTTTTTGTGGGAAATCCTGAGTGGAAGTGCTTTCTGAATTTCTTTTTCAGTGGATTTATGATTGGTATACAGAAAAGCTTCTGATTTTTTATGATTGATTTTGTATCCAGACATTTTGCTGAATTTGTTGATCAGTTCGATAAGCCTTTTAGTTGAGTTTGTTGGGTTTTCTAAATATAGTATCATGTTATCTGAAAATAGTGAAAGTTTGAGTTCTTCTTTCCCTATTTGTATTCCTTTGATTTCCTTTGCTTGTCTTATTGGCTAAAGTCTCAAATACTATATTGAAGAGAAGAGGCAATAATGGACATCCATGTCTTGTTCCTGTTTTTAGGGGAAATTCTCAAAGTTTTTCCCCATTTAATATGATGTTGACTGTGGGCTTATTATAGATTGCCTTTATGATGTTGAGGTATGTTCCTTCTATTCCAATTCTCTGCAGTGCTTTTAGCATATATGGATGTTGAATTTTGTCAATTTTTTTTTTTTTTTGTGGTACTGGGGTTCCTGGAAGCCCTTCTACCTCCGGGCTACACTCCCAGACCTATTTTATATTTTTTTATTTGGAAATAGGGTATCTTAAGCCAGCATGGCTGGCTTCGAATCTGCGCGATCCTCCTGTCTCTGCCTCCCAAGCACGGGGATTACAAGTGTGCGCCACCACGCCCGGCTCAAATTTTTTTTTTTTTTTAGTGTCTATTAAAATGATCCTGTGATTTTTTTATTTGGTTCTGTTTATGTGATGAATTACATGGATTGACTTTTATATGTTGAACCAGACTTGTATCCCTGGGATGAGCCCTACCTGGTCATGTTGTATGATTTTTTTGATGTGGTTTTGAATGCATGTTGCTAGTATTTTGTTTAGCAGTTTTGCATCCAAGTTCATCTGAGATATAGGCCTGTAATTTTCCTTCCTTGAGCTGTCTTTATTTGGTTTTGGTATTAATGTGATCATGGCTTCATATAATGTATTTGGGGAGAGTCCTGTCTTTTTCTATTTCACAAAATAGATCAAGGTATATCTGGATTAGCTCTTCTATAAAGGTTTTATAAAACTCACTTGGTAAACCATCTGGTCCTTGGCTTTTCTTTGATGGTAAGCTCTTTATTGCTGTTTCAATCTCTTTGATTGCTATTGGTTGGTTTAAATTTTCTATATCTTCTTGACTCAGTTTAGGCAGGTTGTATTTATCTAGAAAGTTGTCAATTAGACATATATCCATTTCTTGGCTGAAATAGAAGTTCCATATTTTTGTATAAACCTATTGCTTCTTGTTTGTAAAATATACAACTTAATAACTCATTATAATTATTTCCATCCTAGTTTAAAAATAATTTTGGTTGGTGATCTTTGAACATCGTCTTTTAAAAGGGGGAAAGTCATCATTTTATCTCATTTTGGGGGAATGTAAGAGAAATCAAAACCAGAAATTTCCTCACAGAACAGATGCCCTTGCAATTGAAAAGCATTCCCTCTAATAATGCTTGGCATCATTTTTGTTAGGTTTGTATCTCTGGTATAATTACATGATGATTTTAATGGAAATTATAAAGAAGTATTTTACAAAGGAACAGAATATTTTATGTGCAGTTATATGTAAATTCACTCATAAATATGCAAGTTTTCTTTTTCACATGGGTATTTGCTTAAGGATCACTCTGATAAATGCAAACAAGACTCATATTATTTATTAGAAGATTGCTGAGATATATAACAGTAATTGTCATACCACTCTGTAGAATTCACTCCCAGACTTTGCTGTTGTTCCTATTGACTGATAATGTACAGCAGAAGTTGCCACATTTACAAATTCTGTTGAGATATTAAAATATCCAAGTTTTTTCTTTTCTTCAGATGCACGTTGCTACTTTACTATGCCCATTTGGCTTTCAAAAGAGGCAAAAGCTCTAGTTTAGACTGTGTGATTTTTGTAGGTATTATTCCCGTCAGTGTTAATGTAACAATAGATAAGAGGATCAGCTTCTCCTCACCAGTGGAGCCTTGTTTTATATGATACAAAATCTCAAGAGTACAGCAATTTTCCACTGCTAGGTGTGTTTTCCCAAGATTAAGTTTGAGGTGTAAATAACACTCGTGTCCTTTTCACAACATGATATATAATACTGTATTCTTCTTTCTTATAACCTAAGTAGCATCATTTTCATAAATAATGATTTAAAGCTTGGATTCAGTTTTTTTCAATTAATAACAACAGTCATTGAAGTCTTCTACTTCACTGGTACCATTTAGATACTCTGGGAAGCACATGGAAGCAGGAGATGCTTAAAGACATAAGGTAAAATTATATTGCAATGTTTAGCATTTGGGACAACTTCAGGAGAGCAATGTGTTGGTTTTAACCATGGCCAGTGTCCATTGTTTATTCACTGATTTTTGTGTGTGTCTGTGGGCACCAACATATTTAATGCTTCACCCAAAGCATAGTGGTGAACATGTGTAATCCCAGTACTTGGGAGGCTGGCACAAGAGGAGCACAGGTTCCAGGCTATCCGCAGTAACTTAATGAGGCCCTCGGCAACTTTAGACCCTTTTCAAAAATAGCAGTTCCCAGCATTCCCGAGGCTGAGACAGGAGGATCTTGGTTTGTGGACAGCCTCAGCTACTCAGTGAGTCCCTGTTTCAAAATAAGGAATAAAAAATAGGGTAGGGGTTGCGTCTCGGAAGTCAAATGCCCCTGGGTTCCATTCCCAGACCCCCCCCCCCCCACACACACACACATACACACAAAAATAGCAGTAAAAGGGGCTGGTTGTGTAGCTCAGAGATAGAATGTTCCTGGGTTCAGTCTTCAGTGCATGCGCATGAGCACACGTGCGCGCGCGCACACACACACGAACAAACAAAATAATGTTTAGTGATTCGCAAGATGTTATTGTTTTCTCGGTAAAACCTAAGACATGCTAGACCTGCTGAGTGATTTTGAGATATTTTAATATAGACTTTCTTTAAATAATTATAACTCTGAGATACATGGTCCAGAAAACTTAAATCACATCTTTGTTGGATTCCATGGAATAGATACATTGGCTCCCTTTTTATGGGTTTCAAGTCTTGCTACCATATTGGAATAACCAGGTAGCACATTTATACTTGAGACAGGAACTTTTCAAGGTTTTGCTGGTATGGTTGACATCATCCTTTTAAAATAAATATGACCCAAATTACATAGGGTCAGAGTCCTTTCCAGGTGAGAACCAACAGAGGCATATCTTTAGGACTTGGTTACAGTGATTTCTCAGGCAAATAAGTCATGATGGGAAGTAAGGAAATTAGGTTAGTGCCTTGCTCCATGAAGACCTGGAGCTTAGACACATATAAAATCTTTCCAAGTTACCAGGCTAGTGAAACTGTTGTACTATCTGTCTCATATTACTAAGTTTGTGTGTTCCCTCTATCCAACTTATTTCACAACAGTTACTTTAAATCTGACTTGCATTTTAAGGGATGGCCTGTGCCTGACCAGCCTCTTGCATGATACACAGATACCTCTCTCCCAGTCGGGCTCTGAAACACGCTGCCATTTGCACCCTGCAATGCCATTCCTTCATGATACTTGACCCACATATCCTACATTGTGATTCTTGTAGCCCTTTACTCTCCACCACAGCTTTATCTTATGTCTGTCAGACTGATTTATTTTAGAAAGTAATGGCATGGGAAAAAAAGAAGAAAATGCTTTTTAAAGTTCCTACATATTTCTATATCTTAAATTTACTGATATTCAGTCTTTGGAATAAATTTTTAATTGGCCCTTGGAGGACAAGTTTCCAGCAGAGATGCATGTTTCAACCTGTTCTGTTTTTAAATATAAACAAAACAAAGAGCAGGGTTGGGATAATAAGACAATGTTACCTTTAGTTTCATTCTCAAGTCACAGAGAAGTGAAGCATAGAGAGAGAGAGAGAGAGGATGCTTGTTTCAGTTAAATCACCCGGAGGTTACAACATACTCAGGAAAATACAGACAAGATCTATACTTGTCCATTGAAAGGGACAAAAACCTAACTGGTTCAGTTCTAATGACCCAAAATCTTGAGTTCTTGATAGATTTAAATACTTCCATGTTTTTCAAATTCCACACATGGACGTCAAATGCATTTTAACAATAGCATTCACAAATTATTGGTAGGTAATAGGTAGAATACATTTCAAAGTAAATACTTTTTAAAGTGCACGAGAATTTTTAGATTCTTCTTTTAAATGCTCTGAATTATGTGGATAAGATAAGTGTAATATGTCAAGTGCTATGACAGTATTTTCTGGGTACATATACAATCATCACCTAGTGTTAGGATCAGCCAAGCCTCCCAGAAATGTGTATTAGAGCAGAACATTGAGAAATCATCAGGTGAAGATAAGTCACTGGACCAGCATGTATGACAACCCAAAGCTTGAGAAAACAAGTTTGCAAAATTGGGCCTTGTTTATTGACTCAGTCTTATCTTTTAAAGTGAATAGTTGTGGTGAGCAATATTCTTTAAAAATGTCCTGGCAAGACTTGTATACTTTGTCTATTCAATCAAGAATAGATGCTAACATCGACTTTACAGATGGCAATAAGAATACATATCTGAAAATGGAGGCATCATCCTGGATTATCTGGATGGACTCAATCTAATCCCTGGAGCTACTGAAAGCAGGGGAATGTCTCCAGCTACAGTAAGGGATATCAGCCGAGAAGTGAAGCAGATGCCTAAGTCAGACAGGTCTGGAACATGAGAAGACACCGATTCTCTGTTGCTAGCTTTGAAAAAGAAAAGTCATGTGCCATGAGCTATGCACATGACCTCTAGAAGCTGAAAATGACTTTTAGCAGGCCAGCAAGGAAATGAGGACCTCGGTTTTACAGACTCAAGGAACTGTGTTCAGCCAATAATTTGCATGGGCTTGGAAGCTGATTCTACTGAGGGCCTCTTAATAAGAGTCAAACTAGCCAACATCTCATTTCTAATGTCGTGACACCAGCCTCTCCATCTCAGACTTCTGACCTATGGCTGTAAGATCATGCACTGATATTGTTATAAGTTGTTGTAGGAATTTTGTTCTGGGAACATAATATTAGGTGGCCATACCATTGGTGATGAACTTGTATTTAAGAACAAATACAGAAGTAACTGTGAATAAATGCAATGATTCACAGTTGTGTGTGATAATATTCACACAAAGGCCATTTGGCAATGACCAGAGACACTTTTGTTTATCACAACTGGTGACAGAGGGGTTGCTACTGGAGTCTATGGGTAGAGGTCAAGAATGTTATTAAAATATTATAATGTACAGAACTCCCATACACACAAAACAGGGTGTTATGTGATCCAAAATATCAAGAGTTCCAAGGCTGAAAAGCTCTAAACTAAAAGTAGGCAAGACATGGCCACATGGTCAAAAGTCTCGGAGACCTTGACCCAAAGGAGTTTTCATGTTACCTTCAGGCTACAGACAGCTGTGAAAGCTTCTTCTGTGCTCTTTTCTCTCCCAAGCTTGATAAACAATGTGTTATCTTTCTTTTGTTGATGAAAGGGCAGCAAATATGACTGAGGTAATTACTAGAAGCAGTTCTATTATTTCACAAACACCAACTGAAGAAGTAGCTAATAAATTAAATTACATCATTTTTTTGTTCCTGGCTTATCATAATCATGTGTCTGTGTAAGTGGTCACTTAAAAAGTAATAATAATTGCCAAAAAGATAACTTGCAATGATGAATCATCCTTGAAACTGGAAGCTTAATGATATTTTTGAAAAAATATTAAGAAAACACCAGAAGGAAGCATTCACCTAATTAATTTTCTGTGTCTGTGGTTGTGAAGATGTGTCATCGTGTTAGTGATTTTTCTATTCACTTCAAATCTTGTGCTTTGTTAGGTCATTGTATAATTAGGCTCTTGGACATACACTTTCTTTAAATTCCTTTGTCTTATGGTTTTTTACTTTATTTTTTATTTATCTGCAACTTGCATTCCATATATAAGCCCAGGACTTTAATCTACTTTCTATATGTGGCGTACATCCTAGACATAAAATATGAGCCCCTTCAAGCTCCCTTATCAAACTCTCATGAACTAATGAGCATATTTCAAGTTGGTGAGAATGATCAATAAAAGTAATTCAAGCCAGGCTTGTTGGCACATATTTACCCAGCACTTGGGAGGCTAAGACGGGAGGACTGTAGGTTTGCAGCCAGCCTCAGCAACTTATCGAGGTCCTCCATGACTTAGTGAAACCCTGTTTCAAAATTAAAAATAAAAGTAGGGCTGAGGTGTAGCTCAGAGGTAGAATGGCCCTGGGTCCAAGCCCCAGAATGCCTCCTACACACAAGAATAACTCAAACTGAGAATATTTTCAACCATATATATTCAGTGTGTGCTTGACTGAACCTGTCACAGATGAGTTTCTCCTTTAAAATAGCAGCTCTTCCCGACTTGTTGATTACCAAGTTTCATTATTTTGGGCTATTATATTTCTTGGTTTAGTAAAACCTTATCATAATGGATTCATACAAGAGCATCTTTCTTCTTTCTGTTGACAACATTGATGCTAATATTTTTGATAGATATTTCTAATTCACATAAATGTCATTGAGTTACAGATTTCATTTTTCTCCCACTGAGCACTCTGCTTTAAGCTCTATCAATATTATTCTATCTGAATCCTACAGACACATTTTAACTGTTCAGACAATGCCCCCCCCCCAGTGATACACCCAACTCCAACAACTAATTATGCAAATGATGCTACTATGACATGTTCGTAAGTAAAAGTACATAACTATCTAAGTGTTCAGGAACATGCCAGAACTCTTAGAATCTAGATTGCACAATGAGGAGAGACAAAAAAAGGCCATCTTAAGGAAAAAAATTAAAAGAAGATGCAATTTACTTTTGGTTTAAAGAAATGTTTAGTTCCTTAATAATCTACCATGAAGTTAGTTGCATACTCTCATAAAGATCATCTGATTCAGAAAGTATGACTTAATTTGCTCATACAATAAAGAAAAATTATATCTTTATAACCCTAACCCTAACCCTTGAAAGCAATTATACCTTAACTCATAACAAAGAATAAAGTTACCCAGAAAGACCAAGTTATTCTAAGTTTTTATTTGAATGATTGCTTAACTTTTGCTAAACATCTAATACGAACTATGTCTCTGAGAATGTGCCCAGTTTATTTTATTAAAGACTGTGATAATTTTCATTTTTCTCCACTAATTTCATTTATTGTTCATTATACTTCAAAAGATGCTGCACCATTGCACGCCATACTGCAAGTGATGCTCATTTTACATTTGAGGAAGTCATTAGTATAATATGTTGGTGAGGATGTTGGGCAATAGGAACTTTTCTCCACTGTTGGTGGGATTGCAAATTAGTATATCCGCTATTATCAGTGTGAAGATTCTTAAGAAAATTGGGAATGGATCCACCACACGATCTAGCTATACCATACCTTGGTAATTTTACAAAGGGATTAAAATCAGAATATGATAGTAATGTATACATATCCATGTTTATAGCAGCACAATTCACAATAGTCAAATTATGAAACCAACCTAGGTGTCCATCAATAGATGACTGGATATAAACACAATGGAATTCTACTCGGCAGTAAATTCTACTCAGTCAAAATTATGTCATTTTCAGGAAAATGGATGGACTTGGAGAACATTATGTTAAGTAAAATTAGCCAGTCACAGAAAGTGAAGGGTCACATGTTTTCTTTCATATGTAGAAGCTAGGGAGTGATCATGATATCAGAGGAGCTTTAGCTAATGGAAAAGAAACTCCTGTAGAGTTTGGGCGGTGGTTTAGGGGGAACAAAGAGGGAAGGAAAGTGAGAATGAATGAAGGGATCACTTCCATTGAAATGATGTACATATGTAAGCATGCCAATGTCAATCTCAATATTCTACATGGGGAAGGAGGGGAGTGAGGAGGAAGCTGAGGGAAAACCCACCAAGTGCTGTGAATACGCATGCCACAATAACTAAATCACATTATGATATGAGACTATAATAGACCAATAAAAGTATCAAAACAAGTAATTATGGACTGTAACTTATTGGTTCCCATATTGGAAAGTACGAGGTCTCCACAGTTTTAGTTGTACACCACTCAGCAACCTCAGGGCTCCGATTCAAGCACTTTCCCCATCACACTTTGCTTGTTTCTTTGTTCAACATAGGAACTACCCGTAAGGAGCTAACTAACATGGCTATCAGCCACTTCAAACAATCGCCCTGATTGAATTAGCCAGCCTGGATGGGTCTCAAGCCCACCAGGTGCAAAAAAGGTACATTCTGTGAACTTATGAACTCAGGAGGAGAAGTTCTTCAAAGGAAAGACAAAAGAATGTCACCAAAGAAGAAGCAAAAGAAGAAGCCAAGCAAGAATAGACAAGGGATATTGAGTGTAATACTCTTAAAGGTTAAATCCATCTCCCAGGGTACAGAACTTGGGTGTCATAGTAAATAGTCAAAGGCCTTGATCTTCCCATTCTAGGTCAGGTGCTTGTTCATCTACACCATTATTTTACCTGATTCAGGAGGAATTTTATGCTTACTTTTTGGAATACATTAGGATGGTGGTTTACAATTTATAGAATGTTTTCATAGTGCTATCTTACTTGAGGAGGCGGCAGGATATGTATGGTATCTATAATTTCCATTCTGATTCCTTTAGTTGTTCCTGGCAGCCTTCACTTTGTTAAACCTACTATATGAAGCTGAGTAGCACTCAAAATCAGATCGACATTCTCTCAACTTTTTTTCTGTAGCAAGAACATGTAGTTAAGTCATTATATTACATTCCTACTGTGATACAGTCTGAAGGTAAAGCAAAAATAGGCAGAGAGATTGGCGCAACCAGAAAGAATAAAGCAGAATATGTGCTTTCAGCAGAGCATATACTACAGAGTTATTGATAAATGTTGATACACAATTTCTTACCATATAGATAGTCCAGTCTGAGATAACCAAGGGTAAATTATATATGCAAAATGAGCTATAGCTTCATATTCCCAGTCAAGATGCTTGACAATGAATTACTCTATAGTATAATAAGAGGACTATTTTAACCCAGCAAGAGTACTTTATTATAAAGCAATTCAAAGATTGAAACCAACTTATTACACAAGGCAAACCTACATGCACAAATGAAATGACAAGTAATGCAAAAGGATAAAATTTTATATTCTGTATATAATGATAATCATTATTACATTAGTAGATTGAATTCAGGACTCAGAAATATTTCTTTATTCTAATCTGAATGTAATTCCTTAAGGTTCATTCAACAACCTGCAGTAAATGATGACCCATTGAAAACAAGTTTGTAATAGCTTTATGACCAGAATGTATGATTTCTGCAACATTTCCTTTTCCTTGCCTTTTATATAATATTTTCTTTGAATTTTTACTTAAAATATTTTGGAATTTTTATAAATGTTAGTTCTATCTTGGGGAAGACTCATGTTTATTAATTTCTTTCCTACAAGAATGGCTGTCATTCATCACATCATTTGCAATGATCGAATTTTTTTAAATTTAAAGGTGCTTTGGGGAATGAATAATAGGAACTTGGCACACATTTTTCTTGAAGATAACTTATTATATCATGATGAATATGAAACCTATGCACAAATAGCTGATTCAGTGCAGAGTATATGGAAATATAGCTTGTATTTGGAGAAAGAAATGATTTAGGGTTGGTGGCGCCAAAGAAAACATAAGGAGAAGATATGGAGAAGAAAGCATCTCAACTACATTGGACACATGGATATGTAGTGTGAAAACATATGACAAGTGAATTAAGTAGACACTTCATGAAGGAAGAAATTCAAATGGCCAATAAATGCATGAAAAAATATTCAACATCATTAGTAATCAGAGAGGTACAAATTAAAACTACCCTGATATTTCACCTAATTCCAACTAGAATGGCAATTATTCAAAACACAAACAACAAATGCTGGTGAGGATGTGGAGAAGTGGGAGCTCTAATACAATGTTGGTGGGATTACAAATTAGTGCAAGCACTTTGGAAAACAGTATGGAGTATTCTCAGAAGAAAAGGAATGAGAACACCATATGATCCAGCAATGTCACTTTTGGGTATTCCCAAAAGAAAGGAAACCAAACTACGAAACTAATGTATGTGTATCTATTTTCATAGCTTCACAATTCACCATTGCCAAACTATGGAACTATCCAAGGTGTCCATCAACAGATGAATGGATTACAAAACTGTGGTATATGTATACAATGGAATTTTACTCAGCCATAAAGACTACAATTGCATCGTTTAGAGGGAAATGGATGGAACTAGAGGACATTATGCTATGTGAGCGTAGACATACAAAAAAATAAGAAATCAGATGCTAGGGAGAAATGGGTCATAGAAGGAACTCTAGATGAAGAAGGAGATCCTATAGATGAGCAAATAAGGTGACCTGAGGGGATGGGAGGGAGGAAGAGGGAAATTCTGTAATGCACATGATGTACTTTAACAAACATATCAAAGTCAATCACTAAACCAAGTATGAGAAGGAGGCAGGGGGAGGGAATAGGGCAGGAATTGGGTAAGGGCTAATTGGGTGATATGTTCATGTATGTCTCTACCATCTTGTGTCCCATTAAGATATATGACTACAATGTACCAATAAAAACATTTAAAAATAAAGTAAATTAAGCCAGACACTGAAAACAAAAACAAAACATATGACATTCATGAAATGACAAGAGGAAGATCTTATTCCTACTCTCTGGGCTCATACTCTCTCTCATCTGCCCTCTATGAACATTATACAACATCCAGGTCCCTAAACATGATTTGTTCTTTAAGAGTTCTGCTCATATTAATGCCAAGAATGCCCTTACCTCTTCTAAGAGTTCACTGTCTTCAAAGCCTTATCTCCAAAGTCACCCTCCCTGGAGAAACTTAAAGGTCTTTGAACAGTACTGTGAAATGATCAGAACTGTACTTTAGGAAGTTTAATATCAAAGCAGAGTTGAAGACAGCTTGAACCATGGGGGCAGTGACAGGAAAATGGGATTTTGTTAATGTAAGTGTGATAACAGGCAATGAGAGTGCCTAAGTGATTTCTTTAAGATAAACTGGAAATAAGGTAAGAAGGGGAAATGTTTGAATAAAAAACTATTAGCTAACCCTTCTGATTTTGATGGTTGAAGCATTGTAGCATAATGTGGGCTATCAACGCAAGACATTAAGATACACCTTAGCTAAAATAAATTTGCTACTTCACCACTGGAAGAATTGGACATAAGAATAAAAGAAACCAGGACTGATCTACATTGCTAAAGGCAAACAATGGCAACTTGGACCTGCAAATCTGAATTAGAATTCCTTTACTTTCCACTCAATTGTGACAGAATGAATCCTAGATTTTAGGGTTGACTATGGATTATGTATAGAAATTGAGCTATTTCAGACTGAAAAATGTTAAAGGTGAATCATGAACAAGATAGCTCTTTGATTATTAGTAATTATTCAAAAATCAATATTCAACAAGCCTCTCCTATATGTAAGGCTCTGAGTTAAGAAGGGTAAGAAAATATTAAGGTAATAGTACTAGACAGTCTAAGGTCTAGTACTAGACAGTCTAATGTCTAGTAGTGATACAGATAAATAGATAAACTTGAGACTATAGAAATCAATACTACCTAAGATTACTACAAAAGTATGTAAATACAGGAATTCTACTAAATAAACTGGGGAATCTCAAGAAATACACCAGAGCAGATGACATTTGAAGTGAATCTTAAACAATACATATTTTCTGGCTAAAGAAGTTAGGGGAAAACTAATACTAATAAAGTATAGAGTAGTTAATAATAGTAGAATGGCTGCTACTCATTAAATAATGGATGCCACTCAGACAGGCTATTTTATCTCTTTAGTATTCAGGGCAGCTTGGGGACATTTGTCAAAAGCTGTTTTACAGGTGCACAATCTGATGCTTGGAAAGGCTGTGATTCACCAAGTTACTGAAGCTACAAGTGAAGTCCTGCATTTTTTATTATTCATTTTTGTTTTTCTTCAAAAAAACACCTGCTCTTTCCATATACAATGATTACTCTAATTTGTTCTGAGAAGGGTGTGAAGTGAGGTGTGCCACATGCATGGGCGTCCTAGGGAACGTTTTCATGGGAATCGAAGAGGCCAGATTGTGAGTGTCAAGGCCTCTGCATAAAGTGGTGAGAGAAAAGGAAGGAATTAAACTTTGAAAAAAAAAAAACCCTGAAGTTTATTGAGATGGCAAATCGTTCATCATTTAGACATACAACTTTGTTTTCTTCAAATTATGGCCCCGAGCTCTTCAGTGTTACAAGTAAAGACACTGAGGCTCAGGTCAAGATCATAATTCAGGCTGAAGTGAAGGTTTCCCTAGTTTCACATAAAAGTTCTAGGGGGTCCGTACTTCCTGTGAGTGTAGGTGGTACAGGGCTGGAGTGGGATAGTGAGACAAAGTAAAGCTATTAAGACCATGAACCCCAGACTGAAATCAGAAAGCTAAGTATTCATACCTCTTTGATTTTCTAAATAAAAATCTACTAGCTAACCTTTATGATTTTGATGGCTGATATCTCAAAGGATGTTTGTAGCCTGAAAGAAGAAAACAGATTTCTCAGATCATTCATAGCATGAAGTTGATGTGTAAATGACCAATAAGATATCCTTCAAAAGTCCGTTACCTCTGCATGCTCCTAAAATTATAGTCTTTAACACTAGTGAGACTTTGGTGACTACAACTACAAATAAGTCTGGGAAAAATTTGTTTGTCTATTAACTAAAGGCTTTGTCATCAAAGAGAAATTGTGCTGATTACAAGTTGACCATAAAAAATCAGAAATATAAAGAAAGAGAGGAAGGAAGGAAAAGATAAGGAAAATGACCCTCAGCTGTGTCCTAACTGTAGACTTTTCATTACTATTGACAATGAAAATGAGAGTCATAAAGAACACAGCTGGAATTTTAACTCTTAAGTGGAGATCAAAGATTTGGCAGTTATAAAAATCATCCTTTGATTTGTAAACAAAACAAATCTTATGTGGATGTGAGAATACAGTATTTCTTTTTAAAACAGTTCTTTTGACAAAACCGTACTCATTGTACCTATTAGAGAATTTAAGATAAAGTATTTATCACTCCTATTGCAATCATAACCTCAGACACAATTATTTAAAATAAAATAAATATATACTTAGAAAACAAAGAAAATATATTACTAATTGTCCACTAGGCAGTCAATTGCCAGTTAGAGTAGCCACTTGTGTAAACTCTGTCAAACATGCTGACCCAAACACGTCTCTAGCGATTTTCAACATCTGGCTTAAAAGCTTCCCTGTAATTATTTTCATTTTGCATAAGCAAAACTCACTAAACCCTGCATCTGTGGTGGTGATATACAAAACATATAAATTCGGAGGGATTCATTAGATAAAGCCAAAGAAAATGCACCAAAGTCTCTATGTCATTTAACTCCTGCTCTTTTGATGAATTAGCCAACAGGAAAGGCCTTTATTTCTTCAAACGATTATGCAATGCTAATTGACTTGTTTTCACGATAAAGTATTTATGGCATATAAATTGACATACAGCAAAGTTACAAAGATGCAATTAATTTTTCTAGATGTCCTTGCTATATTTTATTTTATACACAGAGGTAGATAATAAGATAATACAGATATCAGATATATGATATGAACAAGAGGTACTATCTAAATTTTTTGCTATTGCAAAACCGTGTGTCTTTTTTTGGAACAATTATCCTTTGGACAATGCTTACAACACATTTACTGCATTTTTATAAAAAATACGAAATTTTAATTCTGCACAAACATATATTCTCAAAATATATCAAATCTTTTTCAATCATGAATTATAGATGCATATATTTGTGAATAGAGTATGGGTATGATTTTTTTTTCTTATATCAGCAAAACCTCTTCATTATCTCATACTTTTAAGAACATTGTCTCTAATTGTATGTCATAATGCCACAAAAATACCACTCAATTATACTTTGATTTATTAACCTCAGTTAAATAAACTCATCCATATGAAAATGTTCAGAACTGTTTTGAATATATGTTTATTTTCTTAGTTCTCATCTTTGCTTGGCTATTTCTCTCAACCTGCTCTAGGGAAACTGGAATAGTCTAGGTTGGATGATGTATATTTATTAGCTTCAGAATCACATCTGTGTGCTCAGATTGGAGGAAAGGTCATAAACACAATGAATGTTGCTAGGAAACCATGCCTTTGAGTCAATTTAGTTGTGAAGATAAAAGGGATTTTTATTTTTTTTTGGTATCAAGATGGGCTATTTGTATAGTACAATGAATAATCATTTTATTTTGATCTTTGAATTTATCATTTAAAAAATAACACTTTTCATTAGTAGCTTTTCCTATTTATTACTTGCTTAAATTTAAAATGTTTGAAATTCAAGACATGACTGTAGCTTTTTATGAAAAGAAAGGTTTGTGGCAATTTTCATTTAAAGGAAATAATCTTGTTGGTGAAATTTAGTGATATCTAATCCTCGGAGCAAAGCCTATGAATCATAAAAGATTAATAATCAAATAATAAAAGCCAAGGAACAAGTAGCTAAGTTCCTTGAAATAGCCATTAAAAGGATTTTCAAAGCTCAAGTGTTATAAACAACCCTGACATTTCTTTTTGTGTTTCAAAACTACAAGACTGTGAACTTGGCAACTTTTCACAAAGATTGATCTAAAAGAAAACAGACATGTTTTACTGGTCAACAATGATTAGACAATCTTTGGACATAACTAAGCACTCAAATTCCACAGGGCTGTATTAGCACTCTTAAGTACTTAATTAAAAGCTTATGTTGGCTGTGTCTGTATATCTATTTTAAATAAAAATGTAATTTTAACCAGGGACATTTTATAGGATACATTTAAGTCAAACATATAAGTAGTATTTTGTGGCACATCTTTGCTCGTGGACTGGATACAGGGTATATGATTAATCTAGAGATCAAAGATGACTTCTAGGTTACTTGAACACATAGTATGTTTTTGTCATTTAGTGCATTGGAAAAATAGAAGGAATAATAAGAGGTATAGTTAAAAGTTCTGTTTTAAGTTATTAAACTTAGGAGTTCTCCAAGTGACAGTGTTAATGACTTTCCAATTATGACATTTGGAAAGAAAGAACCAGTATGTACATATATATTTACACATGTTTTTAAATCAATCACAAATAATTAATATTTATATTCATAGAACTAAATGAGACTACCTAGGTAGCATGTATGGATAGGAGAGAGAAGAAAGGACTGTAGACCTATTTAAACAATGTACTTAAAATCCATGAGATGATTATATCTGTAAGCTTTCTGTTACTGTAACAAACATCTTGTGATAAAACAATTTAAAAGGGAAAAGGTTTCTTTTTGGTTCAGTTTTGGAGCTTTCAGTTCATGACTATTTGGGCCTGTTGCTTTGGGCCTGGGGTGAGTCAGAACATCATGGCAGGGAGCTGTTCACCTTGTAGCAACTGGGAAGTAAAAAGAGAGAAGGAAGAAAATCCAGGGTCCCAATATCCTCTTCTAGGGAACATCCCAATCTGAACAAGTAGGAGATTCTTCTCAAAGGTTTTCTCACCTACTGTTAGCATCATGGGTTGGGGACCAAGCTATTAACATATGGACTTTTTTTTTTTTTTGCAAGTCTGGGGATGAAATCCAGGGGCATTCATCCTAGCTACACCCCCTGCCCTATGCTTTAATTCTTTATTTTGAAAAAGGGACTCACTAAATTGTGGAGGGCCTCACTAAGTAGCTGAGGCTGTCCGCAAACTGCGATCCTCCGGTCTCAGCCTCCTGAATGCTGGGATTACAAGGGTGTGCCACCACGCCCGACTTACATATAGACTTTTATAGGACACTTATTCAAACATAATATTGGGTAAGGGTAATTGAAATCACCAAAGAAAATACCACTGTTTTACACTTTCTTTACAAAATTGTCTTTTGTTTTATATCGTTCCCCAATATTAAAATCAAGTGTTTTAAGCATTCATAGAAGTCTATCCATATGACTGTATAGATGAGAAAACTGTGAACTGAATGACTAGGTGTCCAGACTTAAGTCCTCACTCCTAGTAAGCTATGGAGTTAGTACTAGAACATAGATCTTCCCATCTTAATTTATGACTCTCTCTTGTTTCACATAGGAAATTCTACTTGCAAAGATACAAGACCTTAGGGATATTACTGAGGCTGTTTTTCTCTATGCTAACATCTTCAGTTTACAATGATCTAGCTCCCATGTCTAATTAGTTTACTATCCTAGCCTTTGTTCTATTATGCCACTTCTTGCTACAACCTGCCTCAGAGAGTTTCTCCCTCTAGTGATCTACTGTTATTGTGCTGTGAGCTGTGAAAATAGATAATCAAGACATGGAATTATTATGTATATGTTAAGATAGTCTTTGAGAGACTCTGATTAGCTATATGCCATGACCCTACTGTATTGTCTAGAAACATATATCATGACTATTCAGGGCCTTTGACTTTTTATTATCTCTTTATTTCTTTGCATTTGTGTTATGAATGGAATAGCTTATCAAATGAATGCTGATGGCTAGTGCAAGCTTTAATACTCATGTATCTTTTTCCTGGGACACATTGCTGAGTGTCAGTTTCATCCTAAGTTTTTCAGGTATCTGTTATAAAAAGTCACAATAAGGTTTTGATAGTCCTCTTTGAGGAATGAAACATATAAGAAAACACTCTTAAGCTACATATTAACTAAACAGGTTCTAGATACTTTATATATTTTTATTGGTGCATTGTATTCATACATCATAATGGGATAACAAACTCATGTAGACATGCATGCACACATCGCCCAGTTAGCCCTATCCAATCACCGCCCCATTCCTTCCCCATCCCAGAATCCCACCCTTGGCTTAGTAGTTGACATCAGTATGTTTAAGTGAATCTTGTCCTTTAGAGAGTTTCCTTCTTCTCCCCTTCCATCCCCTCAGTTACATTGCCTTATTTGCTTCTCTATAGGATTTCCTTTTTCATCTAAAGTTCCTCCTATGACCCATTTCTCCTTAGCTTTCACATATTAGGAAAAGCATCAGATTTCTTATTTTTTGTGACTGACTAATTTCACTTAGCATAATGTCCTCCAGTTTCATCCATTTCCCTGAAAATAATGTAATTGTGTTTTTTTATGGCTGAGTATAATTCCATTGTGTATGTATCCCACAGTTTTGTAATCCATTCATCTGTTAATGGACATCTTGGCTGGTTCCATAGTTTGGCTATACATTTTGCAGCTATGAACATAGATAAGCATGCATTGGTTTGGTAGTTTGGTTTTCTTTCTTTTCGGTAGATACCCAGAAGTGTTATTGCTGGATTGAATGATAAATTTGTTCCCATTCTTCTGAGGATTCTCCATACCGTTTTCCATAGCAGTTGCACTAATTTGCAATCTCAACAACAATGTTTTAGAGTTCCCACTTCTCCACATCCTCGCCAACATTTGTTGTTGTTTGTTTTTTGAATTATTGCCATTCTAGCTGGAGTTAGGTGGAACCTTAGGGTAGTTTTGATTTGTATCTCTCTGATTGCCAATGATGTTTCATTTATTAGCCATTGAATTTCTTCCATCGTGAAGTGTCTATTTAGTTCACTTGCCCATTATTTGATTGGATTATTTGTTTATTTTTTTTAGTTTTGAGTTTCTTGAGTTCTCTGTATATTCTAGATATTAGTTTTTTATCGGAGGAGGAGATGGCAAAACATCTTCTCCCATTCCTTTGGCTCTCAGTTGAATTTCTTGATGGTTTTTCTTTGCTGAACAGAAGTTCTTCAGTTTAACACAATGCCATTTATTGATTTACCTTTTAGTTTCTTGTGTCTTTGGGGTCTTGTTGAGAAAGCTTTTATCTGTGCCTATGTGTTACAGTGTTAGACCTATGCCCTCTTCAAAGAGCCTCCAGGTCTCTGGTCTAATTTCTAAGTCTTTGATCCATCTTGAATTGACTCTTTTTCAGGGTGAGAAAGTGAAATTTATTTCCACTTTTCTGCATATGGTTAACCAGTTTTGCCATCACCATTTTTTGAACAGACTATCTTACAATGTATTTTTTAGCCCCTTTGTGAGAAATCGATTGCCTGTAAGTGTGTGAATTTGTTTCTGAGTCTTCTATTCTGCTCCATTGGTCTATATATCTTTTTTTGTGCCAGTACCATGCTGTTTTAATTACAATGGCTTTGTAGTATAGTTTAAAGTCAGGTATTGTGATTCTTCCTGCATGGTTTTTGTTGCTGAGAACTACTTTCTGTTTTTTTCTTGTTCAAAATTAATTTAAGGACTCATTTTTCTATGTCTGTGAGGAATGATTTTGGTAATTTAATGGGTATTGCGTTGACTCTGTAAATCACTTTTGGAAGTATTGCAATTTTTTTTTTTTTTGGTGGTACTGGGGTTCCTGGAAGCCCTTCTACCTCTGGGCTACACTCCCAGACCTATTTTTTATTTTTATTTGGAAACAGGGTCTCCTAAACCAGTGTGCGCGGCTGGCTTTGAACCTGCGCTATCCTCCTGTCTCCGCCTCCCAAGCGCGGGGATTACAAGCGTGCACCACCACGCCCGGTGCGGAAGTATTGCCATTTTGATGATATTTATTCTGCCTATCCATGAACATTGAAGATATTTCTATCTTCTAAGAACTTCTTTGATTTCTTTTTTCCATGTTTTATAATTTTCTTTGTAGAGGTCTTTTACCTTTTGGTTAAGTTTATTCCTAATTATTTTACTTTTTTGTGGAAAATCCTGAGTGAAAGTGTTTTTCTTTTTCAGTGGCCATATGGTTGGTGTACAGAAAAGCTTCTGATTTTTTAAGATTGATTTTGTATTCAAGACACTGTGCTTAATTTGTTGATCTGTTCTATAAGTTTTTCAGTTGAATTTGTTGGGTCTTCTAACTACAGTATCATGTCATCTGCAAATAGTGAAAGTTTGAGTTCTTCTTTTCCTATTTGTACTCCTTTGATTTCCTTTTCTTACCTTATTGCTCTGGCTAGGGTTTCAGATACTTTTAAAATCATGTCATTTGTATGTGTGAATAGAATCTTCTAGGAAAGAAGATTTTCTCTGTCCATTCAACTTGGGGGCTTGAGAGGGTAGTCATGACTCCTGTCTTCTCAGTCCTTCCTATACCTGATCTTGTGCTTTTTTCCCCTTGTCAAATAGAGATCTGAAGTTTCAAAACTGCATTCCCCTGGATCCTCCCTCAGTCTGGATAACCACTGTTTTAAGGACCACAGATGGCCAGTTCACAATATTTCCTTCCACCCAATAGAACCCCAATCCTGGGTTTGCTGGAAGTTTTCTCAAGCAATCACAAAACAATTTCACTTTTATTCTCTAAATAACAGGATTTTGAAAAGATTTTTTAGCAGATAAGTGACTTAGTTTGGGACAGAGTATGTTGGAAGCCACTCAAATCATTATTTGAAAGGAACTATTACGGAGATGAGTAGGACATTCACAAGGCAAAGACTCAGTGAGAGTGGAAAAGGGTATGATCTGCTCAATGAAGATCAGTATAGACAGAAAAGGACACATCGTAGAGATATTTAGAAGGCCAAGTAACATAATGGGATGTGAGATGAAGGAAAGGAGATAACTAAAATGTTTCCGTATTGGTGGTAGTGAGGTGAGGGGAGAGAGAGAGAGAGAGAGAGAGAGAGAGAGAGAGAGAGAGAGAGAGAGAGAATGAGGACTGCTTGGTACTGATTTAGTTTGCAGTGAGCCTGGAAAAGTATTTTAGATAAGAAAGGAAAAGAGAGAACCACAGAAAACTGGCTTTAAGAGACTGCTAAAGAGAAAATAATTCACTAGTGATAGTGTGAGAACTAGGCATACCTGGCGTCATTCAAGCTAAAGGGAGACAAAGTAAGGAGAGAGTGATCACAATGTTGTGAGCCTTAGTGAGGCTAAGGTGAGGTGAGAAAGTGAGATGTGTTCTTCCTCTTATTTGGTAAAAAAAAGTTAACCAGCTGTGGGAGATTATTCATTGTGTGGTAGCAAAGAAAGAAAGAAAAAAAAAACAATGAAGAAGAAGAAGTTGTAGAATAAATGATATTCCAGATTTAAAGAAAAAAATTACAGCCTAAAAACATAGGCAGAAGAGAAATGGAGAGAGACAGCTCTGGGTACAGAAAGGTCTAAAATTAGAAAATTGTTCATTCAGTATTTTTTCAACATCTGAATAGAAAATGCTCAATTTTGTTTGTGTGCAAAATAGAATGCAGTGGCAAGAAGAAATGAGTTAGAGTGAGGTCTCACAGGGATGGGACCCAGAGATAGGATTTTGCTTGTCTAGAGGAAATGATACCTATATCCATGGAGATCAGAGGGAAGTGAGAAAGTAAGAGTGAGGGCAACAGACATGGGTTTAAGGTGAGATAGAGGTTTTCTACCTCTTTTGGAATAAATTTTCTCAATGAGAAAAGTAGAAGATGAGATCAAGAATAAGCAAAGTTTTGGGTGCTGCACTGTTCCTCAAAGTATCTGTGTATAGTCATACTTAGGTTATACATAAAAATAATTATTTTAACTTATAGATATCAAAGCAATCAACCTTTGTTCTTTTGTTTAATATGCTAGAACAACAAACATAGAAAATTAGGTATCATATCTGTCTTTTCCACAGAATGTTGCTAGTCCTGAATATACTCACAGCTGATTTTCAGTCTGGTAAAGCTATTTTATTACAAGATCTTTGTATCAATAATCAACTAATTGAAGAGTCCAGCTTTGATTGTATTTGCTTTTCAGTAAAGATTAATCAAGTCATAAAATTTATAAATAAGTTTACCTTATTTCCCATTTTAACAATTATTCAAATCAAATAACTAAAACAAGCATCCATAAAAGTAGTTTGTTTCTGATAATCTTTAGTCAGATGAATTTTCATTGAAGTAAATGCGTTCAAGTAGATCTTGTTGTTTATGAGCTGCAGTCCAGCTTTTTAGTTGACTCCCCAAACATATCCAGAGAGCATCTCACAAATTTGAAAACCAAAGCGCCTATAAGTTCTAAGCTTATGTCTGCTGTAATCAAAACCACCACCAACAATAAAAACCTTTCTGAATGACTCAGAGAAGTCTTGAAGTTATTGTCATTAGTCATTTCTGTAGGCACTTTATCAAATATTTTCACAAGTACATAGCAGTGGAGAGATCATCTGGTATTATGATTATAAACAGAGACTATAATGTTCAGTCGATCCAGAGCAGAGCAATCATTCCAGACCTAAAAGTGCATGATCTCAGCTTCCTCCTTTTTGGAAAGAAATTGATAACTATGTAGTGCTTACTACAGTGACTATGGAAGGAAAAGGAGATCATTCGTTTAAAATGTTCATGATAATAGATAATGTATAGTAAGAACTCAAAGGAGATCACTCATTTAAAATATTTATTATAATAGTTAAGGTATAGTAGGAACTCAAATAATAATAGAACAAGTTATTCATTATAATAAAATATCATATTCCTGCCTAGAATGAATCACCTTATAAACTCACAGTATCAATAAAATTATATGGCTCATAATTCATGCTCTTAGTTACTCATGTCCAAATCAAATAGGAACAAAGGTACAATTTTCCAAGAATCCAAGCTGAGCCATATAAATATCCTTTGGTCCTGATTCTGAGAAAATGGACTATTAGAGAAAGGTAAGATATCAGTACTACTGGAAAGTTAGAATAATGTGTAGAAAATGGTGAAAATGTTGTTTGTGAGAGGAGGTGGGGAAGAAATGTATGCCAAGGTAGAATATGTACCAAAATACTATAAGAGATATATGCTAATGAGGAAAATTAGGTTGTACAATTGTTTATGAGACATAGTATTAGAAATAACCTTAGTCTTATCAATTATCCGTAATTAGATTTTCATTTGTTATAATGATGTTTTTATTGCATGCAGTCCACTTTCAAGGTACAGTATCAACTCACTGATTATTCTCAATCAACCTGAATAATACACCTATGGAAAAAATGTGTGTATAGTGTACATATATATACATATATATGTGTCTATATATAATATGTGTATATATGTAATTATAAAATATATAAAATATAGAAATATATTAGTATATAGATAAGATATATAAGAAATATATAAATAAGATATATAATCTAGAAGATATATATTTATAAGATATATAAATGTATATATATAAATTTCCACCATCCATATCCATCATGCCCTAAGCCTAGAATATTTCATAGAAGAGATCGCAGTGAATGCAAAGCATTTATTTACATACAGGTGTCTACGGTTTCTGGAAGAAGAAACTTTGGTGGTAGCTGCAACCTCAACCAGTGCTCTTTGGCATTATAAACAAATTATTATAATCATAGTGCATCAAAACCTTGAAGAATCAGACTTTTTTTCTTCCCCTCTGCATCCTTGTACATGAAATAGTTCCTGGTACACAGGAGGGGCTGGCTTAGTAGATAGATTTATAAAGAATGAGTGATTCTGTTACTCACTGAAGAGAGTGTAGTGAGAAGGGTGAGTACTGGGAAAAAATGGGTGGTAGGAAACAGATTCCCCAGCCAGGCACAATCTCAACAGAGAAAAGACTGGTTTGAAGGGCCAGATTCTCTTAAAAAGAAGGGGAGCAGCTAAGGAAAACACCACTGAGTTCTAGCACTCGAGAATGCAAATGAACACAACTCTAAAAAGACACTAAGCATTAGTACCAGCTCACAGAGTAAATTTTAAAAAGAACTTTACAAATCATGTAGAAAAGTAAGTTGCAGTTTGGTTTCTTTTTAAATAATTTGGGCTATTTTCTTTTTTGAAAGCATTTTTATTTTTATTTTATTTTATTGGTACACTATAGTTTCACATCATAATGTGGATCATATTGACAATGGCATACATTCACACAGTACTTGGTGCCTTCCCCCCACTTTCCCTTCATTTCATCAATGAATGTCCAGATTGACCATGCTACATTCACACTTATACACATATTCAAATGTTGCTCCTCCATTAATCAACCTCAGCCTCCTTCCTCCCCTACCCCTCCATTCTAGCTCTTCTGAGGTTTTCCCTCCATTATCTGGAGTTTCTCTGATATCCCTAATACTCCTAGTTTGGACATATTAGAGAAAACTTATGTCCCTTTTCTTTCTGTGCTTGGCTGATCTCACTTAACATAACGTTCTCCAAGTCTTTCCATCTTCTAATGGATGACATGATTTTGTTCTCTTTATTATTGAGTAGAATTCATTTATGTATTTACTTATTTACTTATTGTGTCACAGGGGATTGAACCCAGAGGCATTCTACCTTTGAGCTATACCCCTAGCTCTTAATTTTTATTTTGAAACAAGGACTTGCTAGGTTGTTGAGAGTCACTAAATGTTCATGTTGGCTGCAAACCTGTAAACTCCTGTTTCAGCCTCCCAAATATCAGGATTACAGATATGCAGCACCATGTCAGGCATAAATAGCATTTTATATTATTTTATTTTATAAGTTTTTATTGGTGCATTTTAGTCATACATCTTAATGAGGTACAAAATGGTAGAGGCACGCATGAACACATCACATATTTAGCCCTTCCCAAATTCCCACCCCATTCCCTCCCCTTTCCTCCTTCTCATGTTTGACTTACTGGTTGACTTTGATATGTTTATCAATGTATGAACATATTTTTCTTTTCTGAATGCCCATCCAAGGTCATTACTGCTCTTTAAAATTATCACAACACATGAGGTGATTACCTTCATCATACAGATTAGAAAATAATAGGCAGCTTAAATGACTTGTTGAAGGTGATGCAGTTAGAAGGTAATGAAACAGGGATTGGACCTAGGTGGTCCTGTTTGAATGTACCCACTCCATCTTAACTGTCTTCACATACAAAAGGTCCACAGGCTCATGAGCAGTACCAAAGAGCTTCACTGTGCTCTCTGTCACCAAGCTGCTGATGGCTGGACAAAGCGACGACAGCGTTTCCATCAGTTCCCTCATCAATGAGATTAGTATTTTTCAGTCCCATCCGGACTGCTTTACTTAGATGTTGTGTGAAATAACTAATCAATAATCATAAAATGCTTTGAAAACATGGAGTGCTAGACACAGGTTCAATAGTATTATATGAGGTTTAC
>NC_137798.1:35685521-35868021 GCF_963383645.1 Muscardinus avellanarius
TTTCACAAAGCAAATTAACAAAAGATTAGGCAGTTATTTAGTGCTTGTTTCTCCAGTTTATATATGACAAATACAGATTTTACTCCCACTTCTTTTTTTCTGTTTAATAAAATAGTAGTGGTGTTATATTCTAAGAGATTTATAAAAATGGCCACCGCAATACAGTAGGTTTGGTATCGCTTATGCAAAATGCTCCTGACCAGAAGTATTATGGATGTTGAATTTGTTCAGTTTGGGGAATATTTGCAGGTTCCTACCGAGATATGTTGAGGCTGTAGCCCACATTTAGACATGAAATTCACTTTTGCTTCATATCCCATAGCCTGAAGCTAATTTTATACGGTATTTTTAATGTGCCTGCGTTTGAACCGTACCCTCTTACATAAAGTCAGGAGTAAGAATATTCATTTGTGGCTTCATGCTGATGCTCAAAAGGCTTCAGATTTGGGGGGGCTGAATTTTCCAACTAGGAATGCTCACCTCTAACACTTAAAAAGCAGTTATCATGTAACTGTGCTAATCATTTTAGAAGGACTATTTCACTTAGTGCTTACACAAAATATTAAGTAAAAAATATTATCCCCCTCTTAGAAAAGAGAAAACTGACTGATGCTTGTTAGGTAATTAGCCAAAGGTGGGTAAGTACAGACCAGGAGTCACACAGCGGACTCCAGAGTCAATGTCAAATGCCTTGTGGGCACAAATACTACTTCCCATCTCATATTCTACCCCTGCCTTTTATTGGCTTGAGTAATTGAAAATAGTGTGACAGTTCTATTTTCACTTTTTTATTGGTGTTTTCTTTGTAAACACACAGTATGTTTTACCTTGATAGCCCTGTGTAGAGCCAAAGAGACGAGTTGTAATTTTAAAATAATTTTGATCAAAATTTGCTGCTTCTCCTTCAAAGATTCCTTTCCCCATTTTCCACTGAGAAGACTGTCTGAAAGCTTGCTATCTCTGTGGCTGGCTTTAGAACAAATTATCTTAAAATCCAGGTACAATCTAGAATATATTTTTCTATAGTCCAGGACTTCTTTTTATATTTTTGAGTGATTAAGGCAGAATTAGGATTAAATGCACTAGGGGAAGTTATAGCCAGAAATGGCTGTATAATACCACAGAGTACCACTAAAGCCAGGACCAAGTAACAACCATAGGCCCGCCACCAGCTTAGCCTGTGGCTCATGAGTGTAGTTACAACTCCATCATGAAGTTCTTTGACCAATAAGAGATCTTTTTATCCATGACTATATGAAGACCTTCAATGGTTCTAAAAACCGAAAAGAGATCATGCACCTCCACACCACAAATAATTCCAATAAATATACTAACTGTATAAAAGAAAGAATGGCAACTAAGTGCCTGTCTTTTGTATACTGCTCTTTGAAAAAAAAAGACTCCAAAATTAAATCATTTCCCAAACTAATAGAAAAACAAAAATTAACCAACAAAAACATTAATTTCAGGTCTCCCTGCTTTGCTGTGGTGTGAAGTACATGGTTGGTTTGCCTTTAAAAATGTAATGGGGTTCGTAATACATAAATCACTGTGCTTTCAATCAACTGCTTTCTCTAATAAATATTCGCCATTAATGCTAAAGATGTTTATTTACCTTTCTTACATCTACTTAAAGAAGTTTAATATTAAACACTGTAACAGAGGTAATCAATTCATTTGTATAAACTCTTAGGTAACTAAGAACCTATTTTCAAGAAAGACAAATTATGATGAAACAGAGTAGCTTAAAATGTTCATTTTTAATGGGCACTTATAATCTACGGCTTTGTCAGGTAAAATCGGGTGCAAGTTCTACATTTTATACCTAATGCATCTATGAGTAGAATCAAATATAAAATATTGTCATTACGTACAGTAATATCCACAGTAATGGTAATTCATGTGAATAATCATAACTGAAACATTGATTTTTCAATCACCGGTAACTTATTTTTGCTAACTATAATAGCACACACACACACACACACACACACACACACACACACACACACCATGGTAGACCTCTATTTCAGACAGATTTGACTGAATTTCCAACATGGCAGCAAAAATCTTTTCTTATTTTGGTATACCAGATTTACGTTATCAGTACACCAGTTTTGACAAAATACTATTTGTTCCTACATTGCTGCTAGCTTTTAAAAGCTATGTGGATTTCTCAGAAAAACATCAAACTTCAGAGCACAAAATTGTTTGCATTCACATGTTAGTTTTCATAAGAGAAGATCTAAAAATGCTTTATGAAGTAAAATGGATTCTAAAGTTCTTCTGATTTTATCATTCTTTTAGTTGGGTTTTATGGTTGGAGAATTTTCTGGGTCCTTCCATATAAAAAAAAAGTCTCTAACTCTCCAATATAAAATTTACATCTGTGAGTACAGGATTATAAATAACTTATTTTTGCAGGTCTGAGGATTGAACCCAGGGGCATTCGACCTCTGAGCTACACCTCCAGCCCTATCTTTTATTCTTTATTTTGAATCAGGGTCTCACTAAGTTGCAGAGGGCCTCACTAAGTAGCTGCAGCTGTCCGCGAACTGCGATCCTCAGGTCTCAGCCTCTGGAATGCTGGATTTACAGGCGTGTGCCACCACGCCTGGCACTTATTTTTCTTAATTTAAAATAGGTAAAATAGAAATCAGAACTGGACATGGTGGTGCACACTTTTAATCCCAATACTTGGGAGGTTGAGACAGGAGGGTTGCGGGTTCACAGATAGCCTAAGCTGCTTAGTGAGGGTCTCCACGACTTAGTGAAACCATGTTTTAAAATAAAGAATAAAAAATAGGGCTGGGGGTGTACCTCAAAGGTAGAATGCCCCTGGGTTCAATCCCTGGCACCATAAAAAAATACATTGGCAGCATAGAATAAAGCCAACATTCATGGAACCACCATCCTGTTCTTAACACTGCTGTATGTGCTAAAAGTTGCTTATTTATAAGCCATTAAAAATTAAAGATAGAATTAAGGGGTCTTATATAACCCCAGCATGAAATCATTTGGAAGTATAAGGTTTTGTTAAAGTAGTGTCTAGACATACATAAAAAGGGTGTGTTACCTTTTGGCTCTTGGCTTTTAATTTAATTGTACAATGACTACAAATATTTTCTTGTATCAACATTTGATGCTTAGTTGGCTTTATGCCATAATACTTGGTCCACCTTGCAAATATCCACTGTACACTACTTGAATATATGGTTTATTATCTATCAAATTCAGGGATCTATCTGTGTCCATTAAATGAAGTTGGCTTGACTAATTGTTCTTAAGATATTCTATGTTCTTACTGATTTCTAGTTTTTGTTTGATCTACTGGTTTTTCAAGTGTGATTTCCACACCAACAGCATCAGAACTACTTGGGAAATGGTTAGAAATGAAAATCCTAAAACCCACCCCAGACCTACCAAACAGAACCAGAAACCCTAGAGTGGGGAACAAGCTCAGTATCCTGTTTAAACAAGTCCCCAGGTGACTTGGATGCAAGCCATTGTGAAAACCAGTGGCTCGACCTACTAATAGCCAAGCAAAATGTGTTAGAAACTCATTTATTCCCACTCTCGTTTTGTCAGTTTTTATTTGTAATTGTTTTTTGTTGTTGTTGTTTGTTTCTTTAGCTCTTTACAGCCTATGCTACTTAAGTATACACAACATCCAAGTTATTATACTGGCCTGCCAAATTATTTACTTAATGTATGATAAAAAAAAATCAGCTCCTTCTGTATACCAGTTGCCTATCCTTAAACCATATTATCTTCAGAAACTAAGCCAAACTGAAATGTCCACAAGATGGTAAGCTGCAAGTATGAAAACAGTTTTTTCTTTGAATATCTTTTTTCTGAAAGACCCCCTGGAATACAGACAAGCAAGTGGGGAGGAGGGAATGACCAGCTAAGTCAAATCTTGGAGCAAAAGTCATCAAAAAGGCATTAAAAAAAGTGAACGGGTAAAGGAAGTGAGGTGTATATACAAACAATGGAATTATACTCAGCCATAACAAAATTATGTCATTTTCAGGAAAATGAATGGAACTACAGAATAGTACGCTAAGTAAGATCAGCCAGTCTCCTAAAGTCAAGGGGCAAATGTTTTCTCTCATATGTGGAAACTGGAAAGAAAACAGGACACAAAAAGAATTTTAGATAAAAGAGGAAAGAAAACAATATATTAATGAGAGGGGGGAGGATGGCTGGAAAGGAAAAGTGAGAATTGATGGAAAAAAAACAGTTCAAATAATGTTATAGCCATAAATGAAGGTATCACTACCAATCTAACATGTATAAAGAGGGAGGAGGGGCAAGCAGGATAGGCTGCACAGGAAACATAAATGATCAATATTTTGATGGCATGGTAAAGCAATAAAGTTATATTACTGAATTAAAAATATATAGAGTACAGTGTGCTATGAATAGTTTGGTATCAGCCCTGTGTGGTTCTGTGAGTATGGTATGCACACATATATGTATCAGATATATAGACATGGCTAAAAACCGGAGGAAGGGAAGTGATTTTATGTGGCAGCGCTTTCTCTCTCTCTCTCTCTCTCTCTCTCTCTCTCTCTCTCTCTCTCTCTCTCTCTCTCTCACACACACACACACACACACACACACACACACACACACACACTTCTGGAGGTGAACAGCCTAGAGCTGGTACCAAGATTTCACACCTTTAAACTAGACCCAGGCTCTGTCTAATTCATTGTTCTATTGTCCTGGTCCAATAGGGCTAAGGAGTGTCGCCTATTAGATATCCATTTCGCTTGGCAAACATGGAGAAAAAGGACAAGAGAAAGAGATCTCCTTTCCGTTTAATGAATTTTCCATAAAACCCATACACAGCCTCCTGTAGCACAGAAAGGAAATACGATCTTACATGGGCGGCAGCGTGCCAGTCTAACTTGTTGTTGTTGCTGTAGCTTTTCCTAATTAATGAAGAAAGGAAGGATAAATCAGGAAGGCACCTAGTAGTCTTTGTCACAGGCTTTTCTGTGTTCTTCAGATTTTCTACAATGCATGGATAATATTTACAATTCTAAAAATATAAATATTTTCTCACTTAAGATACATAAAGTTGTTAAGTGATACCAAAACATAAATGTAAAGAAATAAAAGCTTAAAGTTAAGGGGAAGAAAAACTAAATTATTCAGAGGCTAATGAAATATCTATTTCTCATAAATATTAAGGAGCTATGCATCTTAGACATAAAATCCATGCATGTCTATTATAGTTCCCATTTATTAGCATGCTTCCAAAATAACTAGAACCAGATAGGCATATCAGGTTATAAAACATACTTTTGGTGGGGGAGGGGTACTGGGGATTGGGCTCAGGGTCATTCTACCTCTTGGAGATATATATATATATATATATATATATATATATATATATATATATACTTTTTTTTTTTTTTAAGTTTGAAACAGAGTCTCACTAAGTTGAGGAGGGCCTCACTATGTTGGTGAGGCTGGCTTGTGATTCTTCTATCTCAGTCTCCCAAGTACTGCAAGTACTGGGATAACAAGCAGGTACCACCATGCTCATCTAAGACATACTTTTTTAGAAAGTTACATAATTATATTTTTCCACTAAAGTTCAGCATTTGGAAAATATTTCGATAAACTCTGAACATAGGATTATGTGAGCAAAATAAATGAAGGATTCTAAAAATGTGAGTAAATGGAAGACGACATATGATTTTGATTTTATATGATTTGAAAAATATGTCACATTTTACACATTACCATATTTTGCTAAATTGTTAAAATGAATATAATTGGAAAAATCATAACCACCATCTACAAAACACTTTTAGTATGACTTATAGTTTATAATACAGTGGAAATAATGTCTAAAAGTATGCTAATGTCTATAGAATAAAATAGAAGAATCAGCAAAAATCTCCACTCAATTAAAAATATACTTCAAAACAACAAAGTGTTCATCTATTGTTATCAAATATTTAATAATAAAATGTGTTATTACCCTACCAACTGCAGGCCCAGTAACTGCTGAAAATTTATAATTAAGAACGGGAGCCGGGCGTGGTGGCGCACACTTGGGAGACTCAGACAGGACGATCCCACAGATTCGAAGCCAGCCTCAGTTATTTAGTGGGGCTCTCAGCAACTTAGTGAGACCCTGTTTCATATATATATATATATATATATATATATATATATATATATATATATAATGTCTGGGAGTATAGCCCGGAGGCAGAAAGCCTCTGGGTTTCACCCTCAGTACCACCAAAAAAATAAATAAATAAATAAAGAATGGGATGTTATCCAGGCATGGTGGTGCATGCTTGTAATCCCAGTACTTGGGAGGTTGAGACAGGAGGATAGCAGTTCAGGAACAGCTCAGCTACTTAGTGAGGTCTTCTGCAACTTAGTGAAACTTTGTTTTAAAATAAAGTGTAGCTCTGAGGTAGAATGCCCCTATGTTCCATCCCTAGTACCATAAAAAAGAATGAGATGTTAATAATTCTAATAACATCTCAATAACTGTTTCTACCATATGAAATATCTGTTTCAGTTGTCAGATGTTGACTTGATCTTGATCTTAAATAGCAAGATTTGAAACAAAAATAATCCCCAAATAAAGGATATATTCTATATACAACCAATAAAGTTTCATATTTTCAACATATAAGTGATGACTATTCCTGGTTATATTTAAAATTTAATTTTATTGTGGGAGGCTATAAATTGTTACAAATAAAAATAAAACTTGTAAGGAAACAAAAGAGTGTGAAGGGAAGGATATTCTGAAATTGGTCAATCTCTCTAAGGAGGTGATATTTGTGTGTAGTTCTGGATAAAGGAAGAAAGAGAAAGGATTCCACGTAAATATCAAGGGGAAGACAGTAAGCAAAGGGCTGAAGGAGAGTAAGAGCTCTGCAGGATGCATACTTAAACACCAAGGAGCCACAGTAGAGGAGGAAAGAAGGAAAGAAATCACAGATGCCAAAGGCAGAGATGGCTGGGTCACGCGTGGCCTTGGGGGCCCATGCTAAGGGTTCTTGGGCCTTACTCAGAATGGAAGAGGGAGATACTGGGAAAGTTTACAGTAGAGCAGGGACACAAGTAGACTGAGAGTAAAAGGGAGGAAAAGATGGCCTATGCAAATAGTAACCAGAAGAGAACAAAGGTAGCTATATAAATATCACACAAAATAGAATTTAAGAATGTTTACTTGTAATAAAAAAACATTACGAGCAAAATGTTCAAAATATCCAAAAGATATAAAAATGGTAAACATATATGCACCGTATAGCAGACTATCAAAATATATGGGGAAAAAACTGACAAAATAAAGGTGTTATTTCTTTGATTCTAGAATGCACTTCTCTGCATTTTATATTCTTCAGCCTTGGATTATGAAGTGTGAGACCTACACAAAACAGGAAAAGTGTATTTAGCTCACAGTTTCAGAGGCTCAGTCCATAGCTGGCCAGCTCCAAGTAGAAATATCATAGCGGCAGAGAAATGGGGAGGAAAATGGGAAAACTTCTCAGAGCAGCTGGAAAGCAGAGAAAGAGAGAGAGAGAGGAAGGTACCAGGGCAAGATATAGTTCCCAAGGCCAGGCCCCCAGTAACCTACCTTCTCCAACCATACACGACCAGCCTATAGTTACCACCCAGCATTCAAAGTTCAAATTGTAGGTCAGTGCCCTGATTCAATTATTTCACTTCCAAACATTTTTCAGTTGCCAACACCTGAGCTTTTCTGGGAAACTTACCATATACAAACCACAACAAAGGTCTATTATAAACTGTATGCAAACCCATCATAATGAAATCATCTTATTTTCTCAGCTTTGGGCCTCAGGCAAACATGTACATCTGGATGAAGTATGACACAGGATAGAAAGTGCTGCATCCAGCATCTCACATCACAGAGGGAAGAAAGGAGGTTGAAACTGGCCAAGTAGGATACACTGGGAAACTCAAAAGTGGATGGAAGTTTAGCTGATAGTCAAAGGCCAGTCCTGTCACCAAGTCTACAGTGAGTTTTCACATTAGACCAGCACATCTTTCTACATTCTAATACAGCAACCTGGGCAGCACAGCTCATTCCCCACCAGGGAGGGGAGGGGAGAGTAAAGGAGAGGAGAAGGGAGGGGAGGGAGGGGAGGGGAAGAGAGGAGAGGAGAGGAGAGGAGAAGAGAGGAGAGGAGAGGAGAGGAGACTGGAGGGAAAGCAAGGAATATGGGAAGGGAAGGGAAGGGAAAAGGAAAGGGAAAGGGAAAGGGAAAGGGGAAGGGGAAGGGGAAAGAGAAAGGGAAAGGGAAACGGGAAGGGGAAGGGGAAAAAGAAAGGGAAAGGGAAAGGGAAAGGAAGGGAAAAGGAAAGGGAAAGGGAAAGGAAGGGAAAGAGAAAGGGAAAAGGAAAGGAAGGGAAAGGGAAAAGGAAAAGAAGGGAGGGGAAAGGGAAAGGGAAAGGAAGGGAAAGGGAAAGGAGGGGAAAGGAAGGGAAAGGGAAGGGAAGGGAAGGGAAGGGAAGGGAAGGGAAGGGAAGGGAATACAGCCAGTTTTTTAAATACCTGAGTAACTGGTTATACAACCACAACCAAAGATCTGCCTTGGACCCAAAAAAAGAGAGCTAATACCACAGGTTTCTCATGAGGATTTTTTTTTAAAGGATAAAAGCAAACAATCAGCAAAAGTGTGCTCATGGAAAAGGTATTATAAATAGCTAAAGTATGTGAATAATAGATAAAACTTTCTTTAAGATCTGCAACAATAGGCCCTGTTAATATGGATCAAGAGAAGGACCAACAAAGTCGTCAGCTAGATTTACTAACTCACAGTCACCTAGTTACTAGCAAGTCCAAGACAGACCCCAAGTAAGCAAAGGGCCGGGAAGGTCTGCTGATGTTCAGGTCAAAATACACATAGAACTCTGAGCATATCTCTGAGCTTGGCGAGACATGGGAAAAGTCGTTCAACCAGAATTCAGGCTGCCAGTCTTTCCTCTCTCTGGGCTGCTCTGTCTCCGTGTACAGAAACACCAAAAGGAGCCACTTGGTGGCCTGATTTCACAGAGCTTCAGTCTAACAAGGAATTTGTTCTTCTGAATCCTCGCTCACTAGTATTTGGGACACTAGCAGAGGAGAAAACACCTCAAACCAAACAAAGCCGAGTGTGCATCCCCTCTCCGCTCCCCAGCTCTGCAACCTCAAGTAGATGTCCTCACCTGCCTCCTTTATCTGGGGATGGTGTTACTGTGCACCTCACAGGACCAGGGAAAGGCCTGAATGATATCATGACTGTATATGAAAGTTCTGGCATACTTAGACAGTCAGACAATGCAGACATCAAGATCACTGTTGTATCTGTCAATGATACTGGCTCTGCCCATATGCATGGTGGCAAGTGAGACCACCTACATCAGGGGCATGAACTCTATCCTTCACTTAGAAACATCCAACGTATAATGGGCAGACACTAAAACTTATGCCTTCTGCACCTGCTCTGGCTCTTCCTTTACTGGCCTGGGGGATAGCCAAGAAAACTCCAGGGTTTTTTGTTTGCTTTGTTTTGTTTTTCATAAAAAGAAAGGATGGAAAGCAAGGCTGCATACCTTACCTGGACAGAAAACTGAGAGGAGGTGCGGAACTTCCCAATTTGACAGTTGCTCTGTCTTCCCTTTTCATTTAGCTTTGTTGAGCAACTTAAAATCCCAGCAGTAAGTGATTCAGAATACTTTTAAAAAAAAAAAAACTCAGATTCCTTTGTTCAGGTTAGGGTTCTGAACCAGATTCCTCATTGTCCACTTAAGAAAAATAGTTCAACCAAACTGCTCCTTTCAGATGGTAATGGAGGGAGAGCCCAAGAAAAAGAAAATGCTGGAGTCTGGCGTGACTCATCTGCAGGCTGAGACTTAGGAGGATCCCTGGCTGGCAGGGGGCATGGGGCAGGGGCTGGGAAGGGCAGCCAGGGGAAGGAAGGGAAGTCTAGTGTGCTAAAAGTCTAAGAAGGGGAAATCTGTGCACAGGATGGCTGCTAGGTTTCCAGGATAGAGTTCTTTCCTGCTTTCCCCTCCTTTTTCTTGGTTTCTTCTTCTCCCAAGAACCAGAATACGGTCTCTTATCATCAGTACTATAGGCAGTACTATATACTGAAGAGATTCCTGTGAGACAGCAAGGAAGCTTAACTTCATTTAACATTGTGGTTTGGTTTGGTTTTGCATTAAAAAATGAGTTTTAAATTCATACAAATCATTTATGTGACTCTGAAAACAGGAGCCAAATCTGTCATGATTGATATAGGCAATGTTTTCACTAAATTAATAAATGAACAATACCCAGGTGAATGTCTAAATGAATGGAAGCCCTCCTGATCAGCCAGCAAAAGGCTTCTGCCTGAATAACCTCTCTCTTGATATTAGTTTGGTTTTCTTTGAAGGACATATCACAGTAAGGCCTTAGGATTTATCAGCCATCGTCCCCTCTACAACACAGATGCTATCAGAGTGTGCATTGATTTGGATGCTGCTATGGGCTTCACCTGGGAAAGTGTCTGGCAAATTGTAGATGCTCAGAAAATATTTGCTGAGTGAATGAATGACTAGGCTGAACAGCGAGTGTTTTTGCAAAGCCTTTGAGGTTAAACTCTCAGCCTGTGTGAGTGATCCTCTGCCCCCCTCTTCACTCAGTTCATCCTTGTTTCACACCACAAAGCCCTGACAGCTTACTAGACTTGTGATCACTCCTTTTTAAATAATACCCCACTGGTCGCTTTGACATGCTAGAGATAGCCTGCCTTGACACTGGTTATGGTCCTAGGCTCAGTTTCTCCTGGGAATGTCCTTTAGAAATAAAGCAAGCCTTCAAAGTGTTTCCACCTGCACCAAAAGCAGAAAAGGCCACATATGCAATGGCTTTCCCTAATTTCCCCCCAGTAACCTGAACTCTTTGTTCTGAAGCCATATCATCTATACATACATATGAGATCACCCCATTTCTTATTATGTAGGGAAAAAAGAAAACTAAACAGAGGTTAACAAAATTAAGAGAAGGAGGAGGGGAAAACTTACTTTACATGTGAGTGTCTGGAAGTCATTTTCCTGGAACTGTCTGCTTCCAATCTTAGAAAAGTCTCCTCTATTCAAATTCTGATATAATACCTCCCTCCCCCAAGATTTGTTATTATTATCATTTTAATTACAAAAAGGCATGGCTAGTAAACCAATAGCAAAAGTCAGGCCATATCTAGCTTCTCAGTCAAGGGAAGCATTCCTTACATTAACTGTTTTAAAATAGCAAATCAGTTACCCCACTTAGAAATAATCATACATTGTCTGATAATTCCCAAAGTGAAGTGGACCATAAACAGTCAAAGCCCAACCATTTGTAAATCAGATTTAAGAGTCTGACAATGACAATTCCTTTATATTGTCACCCAGCTTCCTCATGTAGAAAAATGAGTGAAGTAAAATGAGTTTCATTTTTTAACCTTGATCTAATTACAAAAATCAAAACATAAAGTTTCTTGACAAACTTTAAAAAGTTTAGTGACAAACTAATTAATAATAATCATAAAGTTACATATTGATAGTAAACATTCAAGGCCTAGAAAGAGACTTGTAATTATTCCTCATTTGGAGACAATGCTCATGAAATAATATATATATTTTAGATAATTAACTATAATATATTTAGTCTAAAACTTTTTTGTGGTGCTGGAAATTAAACTCAGGGGTATTCTACCTCCAAGTTACACTACCAGCCAGATTTTTTATTCTTTATTTTGAAACAGAGTCTCAAGTTGGGGAGGGCCTCACTAAAGAGCTGAGGCTGTCCTCGAACCCAGATTTTCCTGTCTCAGCCTCCCAAATACTGGGATTACAAGCAAGAGCCACCACACCCGGCTTAGTCTAAAACATTTCTTTTAAGTAATACACAATGGGTATTTTTCATAAATATCTAAATGAATAGGCTGATTTTGTATTAACCATATATTACAGTTTACTCATGAGATTTTACAACACTTCTTAAAAATTTCGGCACAGTCAAATCAACTCTTTATTCCTTGAGAATTAAAGGCAAAACACTGCAGGGGCAAGAAATAGTTTTCAAAAGAAACACTTTATTCAGAATATACACAAATAAATATACCGTATATCCAATCTCTGAAACATGTATATTTTTTTCTACTGTAAGTGCTATTCCTTAAAAAAAAAAGTCATAATAATCCTAACGCAAGCACCTTTCTTTTAGATATGACCCATGATGGCACTAAAGGCTGCAAAGGAACAAAATGTCCTGCAGAAATATCATCTGGCTATACTTTCTGGAAAAATGTAATCCAAACTAAATCAAACTGATGATGTATAGTTCAAAAGGGGAGCAGAAGGAACTCTTCTTAAAATACAGAAAAACAAGCATTCTATCTCCTACTCATTAAAACAGTAAGAAAAGAAGCCACACCAGCTGCCCCGACCTGCTGCAAACAACCCAAGGATCTGTGCCTTTGAGCGTAGGGGTTCTGACTTGAGGTCATCCAGTTCCAATATCATCTGAAAAGTTGCTACCTACATCTTACACAGAGAGATACTTTCTATAACTCTAGAAATTAAATTTAGATTGCTGGTATAATGGAGATTCATATGTACTGCGAATGCCTTATTGAGTTAATAGTCAACCTTTTATGTGTTGAGCCATTTGCAATTTCTAAAATGATCTTATAAATATTACCTCCTGCCCTTTGAAGTAGGTGTTTCTATTCTGTCTTTATAGACAAAGAAACTGAGGCTTAAATAATTTAAATGATATTCCTAAGGTCACTTGATAAGAATTGGTCTCAACTTTAGGTTAGTTGATTCCAGTAACAACAGACACTGTGCCACATGGACTTTCAAGCTTTCCTCAGATCTAAATCGCACCAAATTTTGTGCTAATCTTATAATTAAGCAAGCTGTAATTCCACATTTACTTAATAAGTAGAAAAGTCTAGCTTTCAAACTTAAATGAAACAAGTCTTTCCTTCCATTATCCAGTTTTTAATATCATAAAATTATTTTAAAATGCACAAAGCATGCCAAATTAAATTCATTTGCATCCAGAAAAAAAATTGCAAATGGCAAAAGTTAGTGCAATAAATTGTAACTACCACCTCCTATATCAAATCTAACTTTTACTTAGTGATAGCTTTGGAAAAAAAAATAGAAAAGAAAGGGGCTTCAGTTTGGTTAGCGCCATTTCCCATGAAGTGAGTTGGTTTTACCTTGGACATCTATAACAAGGGGTGACTTGACTTACAAATTATGTCCTAATACATCATCTCCAGAAGTTTTTATAATATGCATAACTCTACCTTACCTTGTTATCAAGCATTTCTTTCTAGCTGCTTTGTAGAGCAAAAATTAGGGTGTTTTTTTTTCTTTGTCTTGGTTTTTTTTTTTTTTTTTTTTTTTTTGTGGTACTGGGGAGTGACCCAAGGGCATTCTCTCACAGGGCTACATCCCCAGCCCTTCTTATTTATTTAATTTTATATTGAAACAAGGCCTAAGTTACAGCACTGTCCTTGAACTTGAAATCCTCTCCTCCAGTTTCAGCCTCCCAAGTACTGGGATTAGGTGTGGGCCCTGCCTGACTGCAAAATTAGTTTTGACTGTAACATTTCAGGAAAGACAGTAACATTTCACTAGTTTGCACTGTTTTGCTACTCTTCATTAAGAAATTCTTACTGAATGGCTAGAGCACAGTTCAAGGATTTTAATGACCTCTCAAGTGGCAAAAACACATATATTAATTAAAGTTAGTAGAAAAGTCGGTTTAGGAATCAAAAAACTAAATAACTGGGTTTTTTTCCATATTATGGACATTCAGCTAGGTTCCCATCATATTCTTTCAATATCATTCTTTTTGTATTTTTATCAGTAAAGCAGGTATAAATTCTTACTCATAATATCCTCAGAGTAGACTAAGGTCTAAACAAGTTAGCAGATACAAAGGTATTCCGAAAAGAGTGGGATTAAAAATAAATTTGACTTTAACTCAATGCTTCATCAATATAAAGAAAATATACCACCCTCTTGGAACTGAGCATCTTAGTTTTCAGTTCAGTTATCTGTTTTTCACCTGGGGAAACAATAAAAATTGTACTTTTTTTCTCACATCATAATGTGAATACCATTTATTTCTCATTTATCTGATGGTCCCATTCCAACTGAAAAAACCCACTAGATATCCAGCCCAAGCAACCACTCTACCACTGAGCTCTACCCCTAGCCTCTCATAATACTTATGAGTAAAGGTATGATGGAGGGAGAGAGACTATCATTGATTAACTACACAGAGTTTGCCGATGTGAATAAACAGCACTGACCTACCAGGTTTCTGTGTTTTCTCTTAGACTGAGGAGAGATGCTTTTGAATTATTTCTTAATCTTATCTTGAAACTACATATTCAGGTTTTTCTTCAAATAGCTCTCTCTTGAATGAACTGATAAATCAGGGTACTGTCTTCAGATCTTTCACCATTTGGGGCATTTTTTCTGAAGCTCAGTTATATGTGCAAACATCTAATTATAAAATATACCCCAAACTCCTACCAACTTATATCCATGATATTATCATTCGGTCATGAAGAGACAACAAGGTTCACAAAAGAAATTTGCACAACCCAAGGAATCCAGAGCCAAAGGCTTGAATCTCAGGTGTGTAATGGAAATAACGCAGGCATCACAGGGGCGGATTACTGTGCTTGTCTGACTCCCTCCACAATTATCTCCAGCCTCCCACAACACATCAGGCAATCCCCCCCCAAAAATCTGACAAATAGATAAGTTTAATAAAATGCTGCAAATTAGGAAATCAAACTGGTTGGGTTTATTTATCTGTGTGCCTTTTGCCATGTCTCCACACTGCTTTCTGGAAATCCCAAATTCCATTTGCCTGGCTACCCTCCAGATTACCTCTTACAACATACTGTCTGCTTGTTCTGCGTTTTACCGAGCAGAACTGTTAAAACATCTATACATCTGAGGCACAGTAATAATGGTTGACGACTAAGGCCTGTAAAATAAAATGGTACCTTTTGTAGGTGGGGGTACTGGGAGTAAAACCCAGAAGAATTTTTTCAACAAACTTCTAATTCATTTATTTATTTATTTTTACTATTTTATTTATTTATTTATTTATCTATTTATTTATTTATTGGTGGTACTGGGGTTCCTGGAAGCCCTTCTACCTCCGGACTACATTCCCAGACCTATTTTTTATATTTTATTTGGAAACAGGGTCTCTTAAGCCAGTGCAGCTGGCTTTGAATCTACGCAATCCTCCTGTCTCCGCCTCCCAAGTGCGAGGATTACAAGTGTGTGCCACCACGCCCGGCGTTATTTTTACTATTTTAAAAGGGTCTCAGGAAGTTGCTGAGGCTGGCCTCTAACATGATATCCTCCCATCTCAGCTGCCTGGGTACTGAGATTAAAGGTGTGAATCACCTCATCTGACTACAGTATCTTTTAACTTATAAAAGTCACCTTATGTATGCTCAGTACTCTTTGAAGGTAATTTAATTTTAAGAGACCTACAATTTTGTATTCCTGAAAATTGAAAATGAGCAACGAATATTGTTAATCAACCCTGTTAAGTGATGATGAGTTTTACACAGTAGTCATTCTGACAGTTCACATGACAAGACAAAGGAAGGTAGGAGACTAGGCACAGAAACTTAGAATTATATTGCCAATATTTCAGACCCCCAAAAAATTAGCTGTGAACATCTCACTATGCTAATCAGAGTTCCGACTCATCTCTCTCCATTCGTTTCTTGCTTAAATAAGAGGCAACGGAATCATTTTATACGCAAAGTGGTCAAATGGTTAATTTCATAATCAGCTATATGTTAGCACCTTTCATCGTTCATGCGTACCTTGTAGTTGGTTTTTTTACATGGGAAAAACTCCTCATTTAACATTTCATCGTCAAGCATTTTCTCACATATCTTCTGCCTAGCATATTTCACTGGGACATGGTATCACAAAGATACAGGGGGAACCAGTACACAGCCTAGATTCTTAGGATTAGCTGGGAAAATAAGATCTACGAGATCAAACAGTGAGAGGCGCACACAATTCTGCATGTTCGGGGTACTAGCATAATATAGGTAGGGGAGGGTTGGCAGTGAAGAAGGAAGTGGTTGGAAAGGCCTTCCAAGAGTGGAGGATTGCACTTAACAAAATAATGGGAGAAAGACACAGAGAAGATCTCATCAATATTTACAGAGAAGAATGGGGCAGAGGTAGGCGGTTCCTAAACAGTGTCATTAGGGAAAGTGGGAAGTTCAGTACTTGGGAGACAGAGACAAGAGAAATGCAAATTCACAGCCAGCCTCAGCAACTTAGTGAGGCCCTCCACAGCTTAGTGAGATCCTGTTTCAAAATCAAAAATAAGATAGGGCTGGGGATATAGCCCAGAAGTAGAATGTTTCTTGGTTCAATCTCCAGTACCACAAAAGGAAGGGAGGAAGGAGGGGAAGAAGGTAGGGAGTATTTGTGGTGAGTTTTGAGCTTTGTTTAATTTGAGGGGAGAAGACGGGGGAAATTTGTTTATAGAAAGGAATGAGTCATTTGGGCATGAATTAGGACTCAGGTGCCAAGTGCCTGATGAAACCTGGCGCATAGCAGACATTCAAATCTAGCAACCCTCACTCCATCTCTCATTTCATACACACAGCCTCACCTCAACATTACCCTAAAAACTGCAGAAAACTTTAAATCTTCTAAGACAGTCCAGCCCCAGTCTTTCATCAATCTGGCTCTCTCCAACCTCACTCCCACTACACATGTTCTTCAACCGGATAGAACCATCAATCTTAAGATGTGGGCACTGTGTATGAATACCAACCTGACAAAATCCTCAAGTGGAGAGATAATACATTAAGGAAGGCAAATCAAAAAAAAAAAAAAAAAAAGAACTTGGAACTGTGGATGAGCTATAAGGAAAAGAGCATTAAAAGAAAAGAGTTACCAGGAAGGCCCATTGACACAGCATAGTTGGAAGAAAACCGTCTGAGGAATGACATTTAGATAAAACGTGATGGAAGAGAGAGCTAACTTTGGAGAGAACAAGGGAGTGGGTGTTCCAGACACAGAGATCAGAAAGGCACACGGTGCACAGCCTCAGATGAGCGAGATCTGGCCGGAAGGCAGCCAGTGTCGCCGAAGCTCAGTGGGTAGGAGGTAGAACAGAATGAAATAACATTGGAAAGGGAGGCAGGCGTCACTTTACATAGGACTTTGCGAGCTGTGATAAGAACTTCAAATTTTATGCAAACTGCAAGGGGGCTGTGTTGAAATGCTGCCTGCAAGACAGCAACACAGTCGAGTGGGTGTTGCTAAAGACTATTAGGGTTGTGGCATGAAGACGTGCTCTGGAAGGCAGAATGGACGTGAGGATTTCTCCAAAAATGTTTCTGACACTGCTCAGTATAGAACCTAGTACCTAGTAAATGTCTCCAAAATAGATGATGAAATGAATAAATAAGCCAACAACTCTTGATCCCAGAAATGACAGTCACAAATTAGGTTTAGAACTAGTCTGGCAATGTGTTTTAGACTAGTGAATCTGTGGGGTGATCCTGAATAATCTGGACCACTAAAAACATGACAGTGATCCACTTGTCTATGCTTTCTAAAAGTTTAAAATCAAGATATGTAGACTTTCCATATTTCAAAACAGTATCTGGAATACAGCTCTTATTTTTGCGAAAGGGTATTTTTTTTTATTTTTATTGGTGCACTGTAGTCATACATCTTAATGCAGTACAAAATGGTAGTGGCAAGCCGGGCGTGGTGGCGCACGCTTGTAATCCCCGCGCTTGGGAGGCAGAGACCGGAGGATTATGCAGGTTCAAAGCCAGCCGCGTGCGCTGGCTTAGGAGACCCTGTTTCCAAATAAAAATGTAAAAATAGGTCTGGGAGTGTAGCCCGGAGGTAGAAGGGCTTCCAGGAACCCCAGTACCACCAAAAAAAAAAAAATGGTAGAGGCATACATGCACACATCACTCATTTAGCCCTTCCCCAGTTCCCACCCCACTCCCTCCACCCTCCTTCCCATGTTTGGCTTAGTGAATAACTTTGATATGTTTGTTAATGTACACCATGAACATTAGGGAATATTCCTTCCTCCGCCCCCCCCTCAGTTAGGTCGCCTTATTTGCTCATCTGTGTTTCCCCTTTGCAAAAGGGATTAAATTGCTGTATGGAAGCTGTTCCTCAAGTTGAATAAAAATCTTTTGTGTATCTCTTGTCTGGCCATGTGTATCTATGCATTCAGTGTGTGTGTGTGTGTGTGTGTGTGTGTGTGTCTAATATGTGCTTAGAGATGCTAAAATCTGATGGTCAATCAAGAAAAAACCCAAGGTGAAATCATGAGGAGTTGGGAAGGGAGCCAGTTTGCAATCACTATAGGAACTGCTTGAGCAAAATTCCTTGTTGGCACTCTGGTAATGAGCATTCCTCCAAGGATGCCACTTTGCATAGTTTAGTAGTCTCTGATGGAAAAGATGTCTCTTCTGAAATCAGTCTGAATTGTTTTGAAAAGGAAATATCAATAAAATTAAGCACAACCTAGTCACTGATTACAAGAACAATAAAAATAAATAGTGGCCCTTGGACTGTAAAGAAGTCTATCAAAAATACATGGAAGTATACCAGAAGAGATTTAGCTCTCAATCATCACTGAATTATTTTTTTCGTGTAGTTTCCATGGAATCACATAAGAGAGGAATGAGTGGTTTAAAAAAAAATTACAATTTGGTGTAAGAATACTTCCTCAAAAGTAATGACGAAAAGATAGAAGTTTTCTTAAAATGAAGTACAGCTTATCAAAAATGCCTATTTTTTAAAAAGTAAGAATTGAGCTTTCTTAGCATGTAAATTCAAACTGTTTTGCTTTTCAAATATCTCCTTGAAACAATGGAACTCTATGAACAGTAATATCAATTTAGTATTCTAGTTCCTATGGAAACATGCATTCTACTTACTGAGGCCAATCGATATGGACAGAGTGCAAGGGAAAAACACTTAAGAAGAAATCATGTAACACAGCTTTAGTAAAATATTCTCTTATAGTTATCAGAAATAAAAACAAAAATAGGCCCAGAAGTCACCATAGCATGTTATCTGAAGTTGCTAACCACTTGTACCATTAGGAAAACAAAATCAAAACACAACCCTACAATTTAGAATCCATACATTTGGAATCCGGCACATGAAAAAAAATAATAATCAAGTGTAAAAAAATGAAGGAAGGCTGAAAACAAACTAGACCAAACTCTCATTTTTGAAAATTATATATACGTGCTGAATATTGCTTTGTTAGATAAATCTCAATATCCAAAAATGAACAGAAATCTCACAAATAAGGTCATATAAATAAAAATAAAAATATATGTAGGATTTTTCTTACAAAGCTGTGAGTTATGAAGAATTTGAGACCTGGAATGAGAAACAAAAAAAATTCTAAGTATGTTAAAATCAATCAGCAAATATTTATTGGGACTCTTAGTATAAGTGAGGGACTATACTACAGCCTGTTTAAAACCCTGATTTTTAATTTCTTTGACAAGAATATTTGTGTGTTTCTGTTGCGCCATGTACTCAGATCATCCTCATGGGACATAAAATAGATAAAATACCACTCTAGCAAAATTGAAACTGTTTGCAGTATAATTTATGGGCCACACATGCTACTAAACTGGCATTGTAGGATGAAAAGTGGTCCAAATGAACAGTATGGGCATGTGTGTGAAGAGTTTTCAGAAGAGAGATCAGTCAGGCTCATCTGGTAGGAGAAGTTTTCATAAATGAGGGGAAAACTGACTTTGGCTTGAGAAATAAATGCAATCGATAAAGGATCTAGTTCAAGAACTTACAAGGCTAATCCAAGCCCTGAAGGAGACCTGAGAGTTTAATTCTTAAAGGAGAAGAAATAATGATGGAGAGAGGAGTGGGCTCAGGAAGAGAAGTGCCCACTCATGGGACTGAGTGAAAGGAATGTTTTGAACTAGGGAGAGGTGGTAGTTCCAAAACAGTGTGAAAGTTATATGACTTTCACCTCAACAAATATTTTAAATATGGATAACACTGATGATGATTGTTGACATGAACATCAGAATACCTAGGAACATCTAAATGTCAACCATGTAGAAATAAAATACAATGTTAGAAACATTATATGATAAAACGTACAATCTCTAAATATAATAGGAGAATATTTAATGACATAGAAATAGGCTCATAATATATTGTTTAAAAATAAAGCAAATGCCAAACTGTTTATTACACAAAATTTATAATTTTAAAAAGCTTGGTATTATGTAGTCCAACATGTTAAATATGTGTTATCTCTAAGTTCTGAGGTCACAAGTGATTTACATTTTCTTCTTCTACTTTATTTTTTATTACAAACATCAAAAAAATATATTTTAAGATGATTTTATTAGGAATTTGCTTTAATGTAAAATATAGAATTTTATTCAGAATAGATTCGTTGCAAATGTAGAATCTAGCAAGATGATTCACAATATTTTTCTAGATAGACCCAGGCATAAGGTAACAGATTCACACACAATATGCTACTTTGATATAGCGACTTAAAACATTCACTAGAATTAAAACAGGTTTTAGGTAAATAGCTTGCTTCCAAGCACATGTAAATTTTCAGTGATTTTCTTTCTTATTTTTTTTAAATCTCATGATATTTATTCCCCACTTTGCCCCAGAGAGACAGCATGAAAGCTGGGTTGTTTCTATATAATTTTTCTGCTTTTAAAATCCTACTGTTAGCTGGGCATGGTGGAGCATGTTTGTAATCCCAGTACTTCAGAGGCTTTGACAGGAGGATCTCAGGTTCACAGCTAGCCTCAGCTACTTGGACCGTCAGCAATTTAATGAGACCCTGTTTCAGCAATTTAACGAGACCCTGTTTCAAAATAAAGAATAAAAAATAGGAATGCAGAGCCAGGCATGGTGGTACACACTTGTAATCCCAGCATTTGGGAGGCTGAGACAGGAGGATCACAGTTTGCAGAAAGCCTCAGCTACTTAGTGGAGCTCTTTGCAACTCAGTGAGACCCTGTTTCAAAATAAAGAATAAAAACCAGGGAAGGGTGTGTAACTCGGAGGTAGAATGCCCCTGGGTTCCATCCCAGTACCGAAAAAAAAAAAAAAATAGGACTGCAGATGTAGCTTAGAGGCAGAATGCCCCTGAGTTCAATCCTCAGAGTGGAAAAAATAATCCTATTGAATAGCAATGACTTCCATGTAGTACATGGTCTTCCTCTTTTTGTTTTTGTTGTTTTTTTGTTTTGTTGTGTTTTGTTTTGTTTTGTTTTTGTCCTATAAGATGGTTTGGATTTGGAGTATCCCCCAGTTCTTATGGAAACAGGGTGGCAAAGTTGGAGGCAGGGATCTGTTGTAATCTTAGCAGTGGATAAATCCATTACAATAAACTGATCTGGTGGGCCAGGCCAGTGGGATATGGCTAGAGAACGTGTGTCCCTGGGCGTACAGCCTGGGGGATCACATATGGTTCCTCTTTTCCCTGAGCTCTCTTGCTTCTGGCCTCCATGATGTGCGAACAAAGCCTTGTGTCCTCACTCCTTCCACTTCCCATGGCTGCCATGCCCTGGGATCCAATGGTCCCCAGCCTCACATGGACTCAAAGCCCAATATCTCCAAGGAAAACTGTGAGCAAACACACCTCCCTTCCTCTAGGTTATGTGGTCAGTGTTTTAGATTATATCTGTGAGAATGCTGACCAATGCAGCCTATGATATTTGTTTCCTGAGAGGGCTCTTTCTCTCAACAAATGAAGCTCACCATCTTCATTCACCTCCCCACTTCCTCATTCTTAATGATCATCCTTGAACATGGTTAACTCCTACCACTAGCATCATCAACTCCAGATGAGTTTCATTTCTCCTTATTATTATCAAGGTGGGCCAAAAATAAAGGCAATCAAGTGAAACCCTTGGTTCAGATTTCCTCCATATTTCATGAAATCCATCAAACAAACACCCAGATTATATTTCACAGTAAGATGAGCAAAAGCACACCTCTTCAGCTGCAGCCCCTTTCCAAGCACACTCACAGATGCCAAAATCAGAACCTACGGTTCAGGAGCTGCACCCAGTTGCATCTTGTTTTCAGTTTTTGTTTGCAAACTGTCAGTAAGATCAGAATAAATTGCATGATATGCAGTCCAATACGTATATTCTTGAGCACATCTCACTGTATCCACCAAAAAAATATTCATAGCTGCAGGTGTACAAAAAAAAGGCAGAATTATGGCTTGATTTGCCTTGATAAGCATGGCAATTTTCTGTACACTTTTCATAAAGTGCTAATCAATTTCAGCTCAAAATAGACTGAAACACCCAACAGATTGCTGCCATAGTCCACAAATGTTTGTCATTCGTAAGCTGTGGCAATAATGTGAATTCTGAGGAGGGAAACTGCAACTGAACCATACCTTGTAAAAATTCCTTTCGTTTGCCTTGGAATAACCCCTGAAGAAATGTTAAAAATTATTTTGAAATCACATATGTTTGAAATTTCCGATCTTTTTCCTATTAACATCTAAGAATTCTGTTTGTTACGTAGTAATCATACATATCTATTGTAAATATGGTTGTAAATAGATTACATTTAGGAATCAGTGTTAACAATGATGTTAAGGAATCACAGAGATCACATCTGTACTGCTTAATCCTCCTCTCAAATATAATTACAGACCTGAGCTCTATCACATAAGACTTGGAATTAAATCATCACAGTCTACTACAATAAATTAATTTTACTTGTCGATATATTTAACCATTAAATGTAGTGTAATTTTTAACATGTTTTGTCAATACTCTAATCCTCCCATTATTGCTATTTCGCCAACACTCGGAGGTGCTAATATTCATACTAATGCACCTTTCTGATTAGCAGAGCTCTTGCCATAAGAATCACTCGTCTGCCCGGGATCCCTTGCCAAATACAAGTGCCAAAACTTCGCTGAGGACTGTCATCCTCCTACACAGGGAGCCTCTGCTCCAAACTGAGCATAGACTTTCCCTTTTGTAAGTGTGAGCAACAATTGGGAATGACATTTAGATCTGGGTATGCAATGCTCTCCGCGGAAAGGAGGAAATTAAATGAGAATAGATAACATTTCAAATTTTCACACCTTCTTCTTCTAAACTATAAAAGTGATAAGATAATTTTTTAGGATAAAAACTACACAATTTGACTTTAGAGGGGAAAAAAAAGGAGAACTTAAAAGTTGTGACTTTAAGCAACTTCTGTGATCACCATCTGCCAAAAAAAAAATATTGCCAAAAGTAGTAGATGCAGGCACTGTAGTCAGAAAGCCTGAGTTCTCATGTCGAATCTGTCATTTAGCATTGCCCTTGAACATGTGACTTGCCCTCAGTGGGCCTCAGTTTCCTCATTTACGCAAAAGAGATTCTAAGCGTAACAAAATCAGGACTCTTCTTATGGTTAATGGAGATAACGTGTATGAAGCTAAAATTCCACAAGTTTGTCCTTGAGTGAATGCCTTCAATTGTGAGAGGAATGTAGCAGCATCAAAACCCACCAGTAAAAGCAGGCTTCAGTCTTGGTTTGGTGGCGGGCACTTGTAATCCCAGCGCTTGGGAGGCTGAGACAGGAGGATCCCACAGGTTCGAATCCAGCCTCAGCTACTTAGTGAGGCTCTCAGCAACTTAGTGGGACCCTGTTTCTAAATAAAATATAAAAATAGGGCTGGGGGTGTAGCCCAGAAGTATAATACCTCTGGGTCCCATCCCCAGTACCATAAATAAATAAATAAATAAATAAATAAATAAATAAATAACAAAAATAAAAATAGGGCTGGGGGTATAGCTTATATGTAAAATGTCCCTGAGTTTAATCCCCAGTACTGGGGCAGGGGGCGGAGGGAGTCTGGGTTTGCCCAAAGTTTGTGACTCTATTCTATAATTTGTATTTATTTTGTCTTTAGGTGCTGGGCAAGGTGGTGCAGACTTGTAATCCAAATGCTTGGGAGGCTGAAACTGGAGGATCGCAGGTTCAAAGCCAGCCTTGGCAATTTAGTGGGGTTCTCAGCAACCTAGTGAGACCTTGGTTCCAAATAAGAAAAAAAATCGGGTTTGGGGTGTAACTTGGAGGTAGAATGCTTCTAGATTCCATTCCTAATGCCAAAAACAAGCAAACAAATAAATAAATAAAATAAATTGTCCTTGGAAAACTGAATATAGTGATAGTTTATCTCAGCAACTGCTTGTGCTGATGTTTTGGCATTTTGAAGAAAAATACAAATGCATAAATCTAATCGAGTGTCAAAGAGAAACTGGCAAATGCCTCTGTGATCTCAGGGAAACAACTGCTTCTGAATACATATGTATATTTTAGTAGCCTGAATTCACTTCAATATGTTTCTGTTTTGACTGCTTTTGTACATCGATTTGCTCCATAGCAACGGCCAGATAGGAAATGTGCTAAAGGGGAGGAGAGGAAAGGAGGAGATTGGTGTGGAGATCTTTAATGACTGGGGAGTCAGAGCAGCCGGCCCTTTTCCTTTGGACTCTAGTAATTACATAAGATGTTTTAGAATGTGTTTTTGTTGTTGTATTTTAAGTGCATTAATAAGCTTTCTCTGGATTGTTTTTGTTTGATAGTGGGGTGAATAAAATGAAATTCCTCTCCTAAAACAAAATCAAACTCAATTTGTTGAGGTCAGAACAAGTGAACTTTTTCCTCAGCGAGTCCCCCAAAACAAGTGATTGAGCAGAGGTGATTATCTAGCTTAATTCCAGAGACGCAAACAGTTGAGGAGAAGAAAATCATGGAAACGCTTTATCAATGAACCAGCTCTTCCTGGATGAGATTTGAAAGAAGCCATGGTTGGCAGCTTTTCATTTGTGCAGGAGAGCAAAAGAACCTACTTTTAAAAGTTTTACGTCTTTCACACACTCCTTTTCGTATTTTATTTATATTTCATTTAATTTTATTTTTGTGGTGTTGGGGATTGAATCCAGGGGCATTCTATCTCCAAGTCAAGACCCCTGCCCTATTTTATTTTTTATTTGGAAACTAGGTCGTTTTAACTGATTTATTTATTTATTCACTTATTTTGTGGTACTGGGGTTTCTGGAAACCCTTCTACCTCCAGGCTACACTCCCAGACCTATTTTTTTATATTTTTATTTGGAAACAGGGTCTCTTACGCCAGTGCGGCTGGCTTCGAACCTTCATGATCCTCCTGTCTCCGCCTCCCAAGCACAGGGATTACAAGTATGCGCCACCACGCCCGGCGTTTTAACTGATTTAATAGGTGATAACTATTAGCCAAGTCCTTTTCCTCTCAGGCAGATTGGACTTGATTTTCAAATGCATTATTGTCTCTTGGAATGAACCATTAGTATATGTGATGCAAGAGGACCCAGACCTGGGAATAAACAATTGGCCCTCCACCCATAGGAAGCAGGATAAGTTAACTCATCATTACACTCACATGTGGGAATAAAACTGCTGTTTCAGAAGATGATGCTAAGAGCAGCTAGTTACTAAGTCAAAATTAGGTTCTAGAAGAGGTTACGGATTCAGAAAAACAGTATTCATGGTTATGTTTTGCAGAAAACAACACAAAATCATTACACATACAAATACTTTGTACAGAACAGATAATCCATGTGCACTTGTAAGCTGATGTGAATAAATAACCTTCACTTCAAGAGACATGTTTTAAACTTTCAGTAGGATTTTTATTAAACAAATCAGGGGCTGTAGGTCAGTGGCAAAACACAGGCCTGGCATACCCTGGATTCAATCGCAGGACCAAAACCAAAACCACAAACAAACAAAAAAAGACCCTACATCTTCAATGCTGACTAAAATTTTCTAAATGTACTTAATATATGCATATTTTAAGTCTTTCTAAAATATAAAGGACTCTTCCTGAATGTTGTATTATTGAGGAAAGTGTTCATTTTTCAGGCTCATTTGTTGCTGTAAAAAAAATTACACAAATGGCCAGGCGGGTTGGCACACGATTGCAATCCCAGTGATACAGGAAGCGGAATCAGGAGTTCAAGGTCGGCCCAGACAATTTAGAAGGATGTGTATCATAATAAAATTTAAGAAGGGCCTGGGATGTAACTCAGTGGTAGAATGCCTCTGGATTCAAACCCCAGTATTGCCAAAGGAAAAAACAGATAAATAAAAACTCTACATAGATTCTGTTGAAAATATAGTATCCATTACAGTAGCACCTGACATTGAACATGGATGCGCTAGAAGATTTTATAATAACTTACACATGGATGCATTACTTTCCAGTTTGTTTTAATACAATGCTTGTAATTATTTCTGTAACAAAATGGACATCTGTCCTTTAGTCAACAGTGGAATTCTGGGCTCAGGATAAAACTCACTGGTAAAGCACTTGCCTAGCATGTGCAAGATGGCACTGGGATTCACCACAACTAAAGAAAATAAGTTAATTAAAAGACATTTGTTGTAAACATTGGCTATAAAGGGGGATGAGCAGTAAGGCTTAGATCTGTAATGCCCCTGAAGGCTGGGTCTCTGATGCAGCGGTGTTCAGGATGGAAGGAAAGGAGGGCTCTTGGGACATGACTGGTTCATAAGGACTCTGGCCTGGTCAGTGGATTAGTCAACCCATGGGTTAATAATTTAATGGCATTATTGGAGGTGATAGGAACTGTACCAAGTGGGGCCCTGTTGGAGAAAACAGGTCACTGGGAGTGTGTGTGAAAGTGGAGATCTTGTCCTGGGCCCTGTCCTCTCTCTCTGTGTGTCACTATACTTCATGAATACCACGAGGTAAGCACCTTTCCTCCACCAAGCCCTTCTGCCATGACGTTTTAGCCTTGAAGCCAGCTAACCATGGACTGAACCTCTGCAATCCTGAGCTGAAATAAGTCTTTCCTCCTCTGTGTTGATTTTCTCAGGTCTTTTGTCATAGCAATGCAGAGCTGGCCAATACACTGAATAGGTGCATTTCTGCCATTTCTTTTTGTCACTAGAATTCTGCTTGCCCCATAACTAAGTAGGCAAGAGAAAAAACATTTTAAAAGGAAATAAATTATTAGATTATGTTTATATTAAAGTTAGCCTCATTTTTATAAGATACATATTATAAAATATACAATAAGAGCTAGGTGTGGTACACTTGGGAGGCTGAAACAGGAGGATCGCAGGTTTAAGGCCAGTCACAGCAACTTAGTGAGAGCTTGTTTAAAAAAAAAATAGTACTTGGGTTTCTGGAAGTATAGCTCAGAATTGGAATATCCCTGAGTTTAATTCTAAGTACCACAATACATATATGTATATGTGCCACTGTAATGGATAATATATTATCACCATATATGTATATATGATAAAATATAATGTTAATAAACAGCACACATATACATATATGTGTTATACATAAATAGATGTATATATATAAATTTACGCAAACAAGAATATTTTACCTAACTTGTTTTCATCACAGACTTTGTTCTAAAAATTATGAGGACTACACATAGTAGAAAATTATTTCTGTAGTCAAAGACCGAGTCCATAATTATTGCATATGCTTTTAAGATTTGTTTGCTATAAATCTAACATCATTTAACAAATGTAACTGACATACATATTAATATATACTTCTTGTGTACTACCAGGCAATACACATGGTAAAATCTGTGTGTATACTGAATAAACAAGAGCGTTTTGTAATCTCACATGTTTTGGTTGTGAGTTTCAGCTAATATTCACAAAGAGAAAAAAATAAGACTCCAATGGTGAAATGATAAGTATATTGATTACAAAAATATTGCTTACAAAATGTTTTACTCAAAGTCACTGAACTTAGGCAAACCTCTGAACTCTCCTAAGCTTTTACTTTACATCTATAAAATGGAGATAATAATGTTTTTCTGAGAGACAGATAAATGGGTGAATGTCCACAAAATCCTAGGTAGTATAATGTCTTATTGCTTAAGGCTCAGCAATAATATAAAAAATGCTTATAAGACAATGTCAGTAGAAAAGGAGTATATTAAATAGTGCATAGGACATAATAACAGATGACTAACATTGTGCATGCATGTGGATAAAGTCTATCCATATAAACACACAAAAACAGGTAATTTTTCAGATGGCAAAATTGTGCATATTTTCCTTTTCTCATTTCTGTTATTATTGGTATAACATTGTGCTATGCATTTTAAATGAAAATTATGACAGCCACGACAAAAGAAGAATAAGAATTAGTTATTGTGTTAAATGTTCTTTCCAACAAGTGGCATGTTTAAAGATAAGCAATTTATCTACTCACCAAAGGCAAATAACAACTTACTTTGGGTTGACTGCATCTATGTACTGCTGACGTCCATTGAAACAACATTATAATGTTTACAGTATCATAAGGAAAGATATTAAAAAGCCTTCTTGGTTTTCTCTGTTTATTTTTTCTTTGCATATTCATCAATTAGTAAATTTATTGCTTTATAACCTTGTTCAATTAATATACAATTTCATGTTTTCCTATGTTATGCTTTGTGTCTAGTATGTCCTCCAAAAGGCTCATGTGTTGAAAGCATATACCCAGTGCATCAAGGTTCAGAACCTCAGAGCCAGCCATGGCTGGAAGCAGAGGATCACTAGGGGTGTGGCATTGAGGACCAATTCTATTTCTAATTGCATCCTATCACTCTGCTTCCATTGGCTACAGCTGAGAGCAGGTTTTCTCTGTCACACACTCTGCCACCACGGTTCCTACATTGGAGACCGCCAACCATGGATGGAACCTCTCAACCTGTGGGACAAATAAATGTTTCCTCCTTTACATTATGTTCGTCAGGTACCTTACCACAAGACAGAAAACCTGACTAAAACACCTTAGTTAATATGTGCTTTCATTTTCTACAATAGCTATTTCAAACCTTTCCTGTGCTCTTCAAACTTTCAAATCCATCCCCTCTCACTTTTCTCTTAGGGCAAAAACAAAATAGACTATCATCACTTTTGTTTGTGTGTTTTGAGTAAAATTCTAAAAGAGTAAGAAAAAGAGGATCAAGGAAACCAGAGAAAAACAAGTTATTTCCAAAAGCAAAACTCTGACTCAGGGAACATAAATAATTTAGGAGGAGATGCCTGCTCTTTGCTCCAGAAGTAGAGACACACTATTTCTATTCTCCCAGATCGTCTAGAGCAAAGGCAGTCTGCAGCTGTTTGCAGGTCATGCAGAAGTACAGAGGCCCACAAAAAATTCTCACCAGGGATGGTTCCATTTGTACCTTGTTTGGGGAAAAGGAAAATCATGAGAATGAAGAACAAGTCAGTTAAAACTACGGGAAGACCTGACTGAGAAGAGGAAAGCTGGGGTTTAACAGGGCTTTTCTGTATCCTGAATTTGATGATGGGCACACATACCAATGCAAATACTGAAACTCATATAACTGTGTTCCCTATAAAGCAAATTTTACTGTAAACTCAATTCTAAATTTATAAACAGCACAGACAGTAAGAGAAAAAATAGGCAACCTAAATTTCATCAAAATTTTTAATATTTTGCATTAAAAGACATTGACATTAATGAGAGAGCAAAAGATACTACATAGGATGTGTTTTCAAGGAAATGATTTTCAAACTGTGTGTACAGAAAGGGGATAAATTCAAAATATATTTTAAACCAACTAAACCACAAAAAGAAAAACTCAACTCATAAAAAGAACTTGAACAGACATTTCTTCAAAAATAAACAAATGAACAACAAACATGAAAGAATTCTCAGCCTAATCAGTCATTAGAGAAATGCAAAGAATACAAAATGAGTAGCAACTTCTCCACTAGGATGGCTATTATAAAACAACAGAGTATGAACAGGTGTTGGCAGGAGGCAGAGAAACTGTCACTCCAATTCATTACTGGGGAAGATGCAAAATGTTGTAACTACAGTGGAAAATAGCTTGGCATATTCTCAAAAAGTTAAACATAGAATTACCATATAATCAGTCATTCCAGTCCTAGGTATACTGAAATGAACTGAAAACAGGGGTTCAAATAAATACTTGTATCCCAATGGTCACAGCAGCATTATTCACACTAGCTAAAAAGAAGGAACAACCCATGTGTCCATAGATGAGTTTATAAACCAATTGTGGCATAAACATAAAGGGAATATTATTCTACTACAAAAAAGGAATAAAGTTCTGCTATAAACAAATCAGATGAGCCTTGGAAACATTATGCTAAATGAAATAAACCAGACCAATAAGACAAATAGTTTAGGACTGACTGCTTTTATGAAATAATCTAAAATAGCAGATTCATGAAGATAGCAGAAAGAAAGAAAATAAGAAATAAGGAAAGAAAGAAATAAGAAGGAAGGAAGGAAGGAAGGAAGGAAGGAAGGAAGGAAGGGAAGAAAGGAGGGAGGAAGGAAGGGTTTATCTGGGTCTGTGGTTACTGGGGAATGGCAAGTGTTTATTGGGGAAAACTTTCTATTGGGGGATGCAATTAAAAACAGTTCTGGAGCTAGAGAATGGTGATTATTGTACCTTAAAATGACTAAAATTGTAAATTTATATCAGTAAATTTGACCACAACATAAAAGTACATAATAGTTAAAAATCTCCTTAACCCAAGATTCCTCTCTAGGATCCTATTTTGTTCCACTCTACTCTTCTCTTTATAGTAAATATTCTTGGAAAGGCTGTCGTTATGTTTGCCTTCTCCTACTCTAACTCAGCAACCCACCTCCTCCTAGCTGTAGCCCCCCAGCCACCCTGGCAAGCTCCCAGCCTGGGGTACCACCCAGCACCGGGCTGCCAAGGCCTTCTCTACTGTCTCCGACTACCACCTCATTTCCAAAATACCCTGTTTTCTTGATTTCTGAGAAGGACCCTCTAGGCTTCCCTCCTTCCACTGACCCACTTAATTTCACTTGTTTTTGTTTTTCTACGTTGCTGATGGTTTGCTTTAGTTATGTATGGATGTGGGCTGTTTGTCTGCTTTCCAAAATACTTTTATTGAGACACTGTAATTATACATCATAGTGAGATTCAAAGTGATAGAAAAACGCATGCACACAGCTCTGGGTGGACTTTCCTCCACCTCCCACCCCAACCCTCCTCACCACCATCACCACCATCACCACCACCCTCGCAAGAGGAGCTACGGACCATTATTTGAACTGTTCTCATCCTCAAGCCTGGTTTTTCCCCTCTCCACCTCCCTTCCCCAGACCCCTTCCACTTTTTTACTCATCTCTCTCTCCCCATTTAACTGAAGTCTCTTTTCTTTCCTTTTACTCCAGCTTCATATGACTTTTAAATTTCTGAGACTGACTGATCTCACTGAGCATAACGTTCTCCCTAGTTGCATTGATTTTCCTGCAGGGATGCGATGGTGTTGTTCTTTATGGCTGGGTAAAATTCCACTGTGTCATCCTCTGCTAATTCTTCAACTTTTATCCCTAAGTTCCATCATTGGACCTTTTTTGGTCCCACTCCATAGACTTCACTAGGTATATTCACCTTCTCTCCCCAACCCCCGATTCAAACAGTTGAGTTTCTCAAAAATGACAGCTTCTTCTCTGTTCTTACTGCAGGAATGGGTCCATCCTACACTCAGTAATCCAAGCTGTAATTCCACGCTTTGCTTTCCCCTCTCCCTTTCTCAAAGAAGCTATTACTTCTTCCATAAAGTCTTCCCCAAAAACAGAAACTCTGAAATCCCAAAACTTTCTGTTTTTCCATTGAGCATTCTACTTTGACAGTCGTTATGGTACTTTATTGTAATTTTCAGTTCTCTTGTTATTCTTCTCCACGCATAAAACCAATTGATTTCCGACTGCTTAAGAACAAAATTTAACTTACTTACATTATACATCATAACTCAGCTCAGTCCCTGACATAACATATGAAATTGATAAATATTTATTTATTTATTTATTTATTTGGTGGTACTGGGGCACCTGGAAACTCTTCTGCCTCCGGGCTACACTCCCAGACTTATTTTTTATGCTTTTTTTATTTGGAAACAGGGTCTCTTAAGCCAGCGTGGCTGGCTTCAAACCTGCAGGATCCTCCTGTCTCCACCTCCCAAGCGCAGGGATTACAAGGAGAGCCACCACGCCCAGCTGGAATTGATAAATATTTAAATAATAACTTTCTGGATTAATTGATAATCATGAAAGTAAAGGGGCCGTTAAATAGATTTTGGACATAGTGAGTTCAGACCTTCAGCTCTTAATTTTCCTACAAATAATAGTTTAGTATTTCCAATGTTTTCCATCAAAAATAAATAAAATACAGCAATTTAGGTACAAATTGCCATATTTTCATGTATGATTTCTTGTATATTTACAGTTGATTCCTAATCATCTACCATAGCATGACTGATAAAGGCCCAAAGACCAGTCTTAGCTATTTATTCCATAGAAACTATTATGGCCAAAAACAAGTAAGCTTCAGTCAAAATTACCTTAAAACTGTGTTTTTCTCTCTAGTTTCCTTTTATAATAAAATGCACATAATATAAAATTTGCCTAAATGAATATAATATAAAATACAAAATATAAAATACAAAATAAAAATATAAAATATTTTGTTTCTGGGAAGGAGTGTTTAGGTTTTTCCTCTTCCCTCTGACCCACTAAATTTTGCTTGTTTTTGTTTTGTTCTCTGTTCCTGATGCTAAAAAATATAAAATAAAAAAGAGAAAATATATATAAAAATATAAAATACTTATGTAATCATCATTATTTTGAGTAAGGCTCAGTAGTGTTAAGCATATTCACATTACTGTAAAACCAATTTCTAAAACTCTTCCATCTTGTAAAGTTGAAAACTCTATACCCATCATACAGCAACTCCCCATTTTCTCTCTCCCTAGGCCCTGGCAATCACTTTCTGTTTCTATGAATTAATCATATTAGATACCTCCCTTGTAAGTGGTGAATACTGCAGTATTTGTCTTTTGGTGACTGGCTTCTCTAAACTTTGCATAATATCCTCCAGGTTCATCCATAATACAGCATGTGTCACAATTTTCTTTCTTGTTAAGGCTGAATCATATTCTATTGTGTGTGTTTGTGTTCTTGAGGATATTTTATCCATTAATCCACAAATGAAACTTGGGTTGCTTCTCCCTCTTGACTCCTACATCCATGTCTCCAGTTTCTATTAATAACAAAATTTTAAAATAATATCACAGCACTTAAGGAACTACAATTTTACAGAAAAAAGTTCTGAGCTGTGTATGTATGTGTGTGTGTGTGTGTGTGTGTGTATATATATATATATATATATATATATATATATATATATATATATTGCTTTTTTCTATATACATTATTTTTAGATGAAATTTTTTTCTTTGTGACTCACACTTCCACTAACAGACATATGTTTAACACAATCCAAACATCATGTCTGTTCTAAAAATGAATATTCATTCACTTTATTGACAAAGTAGCTCTCTCTAGTTCCATTTAGAAGGAACTTACTTTGGGAAAAGACTTATTTACTGACTTCTGACTTTTGTTTGACATGATCATAAAATATACATTATTGCATACATGAATATGTAAATGATTACTAGTCCTTTGGGGATGAACCTAAGCTCTGCCACCCGACTTTGCACAGTCCAGAGACGGCCAGCCCCCTTCAGGATTGGGAACACAGACAGATAATATGAATAAATTCAGAACACAAGCCACAATTATGAAACTTGAGCAATCTGTCTTAACTCACTGATCTCAGATGTATCATTGTCAGCATCTGACCCTGTTAGGTAGCTGATAAGAGGATTTTGAAGGCCAGCAGATTTTATTTTTAACCTCCCCCATATGGTTGACCTTCTCTGAGCATCATCTACAGATATGATCTCAAATGGCAGCTCCCACCCTAAAATGTTTGGGTAATTTGGTCAATTCAAAAGTGATGCTCAGTAAAGAATAGCAAGTGTAACATGGTCTCCTTTGTACTTGAAAATCTGTAATATAAATATATTTTCAAAGGTCTGCGAGGCCACAGACAAAACTGTCCTGGAAACATTTAGTGAGAGAATTAAAAGCAATTTTTTGAAATTCTATGCAGTGCTCTGCTAATAAACACAATTTTTAAAATAACTTTTACTAGTAAGTTCTTAATCACATAAGTTATCTAATATAAAATATATATGATGATTAATATCTCAACTTTGAATCTGGAAAAGAAAATTAACACTATTTCACAAAAAAACTAGTGTATGTGTCGATGTGTTAATATTTCAAGTCTAACATAAGAAATACTAGCAATCATTTAATATAGTACATTTTTTGAAATTAAAAGGGATACAAATTATGATATCTGAACTTAGGGCCCACAATTTAATACTCTCGTGAATCTCAACTATAAAGACAACAAAGCTGATCTGCAATGTATGAAAAGTTTGCATATAAAAATATAAAACAAAATTTTCCATCCATCTATTCATTCACCAAACATTCAATACTTGCCACAAAGATTCAAAGATATGTGTTAAAAAGGAGTCAAGAAACCCGATCTCCACAATCATGCAGGAACCCCTGTCAGGAGTTGCCATCCTATGATTGGGGGGTGCAAAGGACAGAGGCTGGGGTGCAGGCTAGATCAAGCACAGAATTCTTTCTTGCAAAGTCAGAGGCATCCCACAAATAGGGGAGTTAGCTAAATCTTGAAAATGAGTAAAAACTCACCTGAGGATGAGCTCACAATTTGCCTGGGTGACCTGATATTCTCTAGACAAAGGAAGTAGAGCCAGGCAAAAGTACAGAGGCTGGCAAGGGGTGGGGGGGATTGATAAAATGTCTTTGTAGACTCTATTCTCAGCCCTGAGAAAATGAAATATGTAGCTTTATTCAATTCCATGGCATGAGCCTGCACTAGGCACTGTCATTCCAAAGCAAAATTACATGATTCTGTTGACATTCATGGTTTCTTACTCATCTAGAGAACACCATTTTTTTTAAACTAAATGGCTCTCCATTTATGTTCCTCTATAAATTCCTTTTAGTAAGTACATATAGTCCAATTACAAAACCAAAGGGCAATTTTAAGTATTTACCTGGGACAAGTAAAAAAATAATCAAAATGAAAAATTGCCGTATATCCTAGCAAAACTTGAATTACAATAATATTTAGCAAAGGGGAACTCCCGTTTCTTAATCAGAGGAAACTAAGTAAAAATAGAATTTTTTTTCTGATACAGTGATTAGAGCAAGTCTATAGAATATCGAAGCTATGAGAAAATTCACTCTGCTATCTATACAAAGCAACTTAATCTGGGTGTAGTGCTGTGTGCCTTTCATCAAAACCCAGTGCTTGGGAGGCTGAGACAGGAGGATCATGGATTTGAAGCCAGCTTCAGCAACTTAGCAAAGCCCTAGCAACTTAGGATGACCCAGTTTCAAAATAAAACATATGTCTAGGAGTGTAAATAAAAGGTAGAACACCCTGGGTTAAATCGTCAGTGCCACAGGAGTTAAAGGACACAGAAAGAGACTGTTCTCCAGTCAGAACATTCTTATAGAAGGAAATGTTTCCTGTGAGTTCTAGCCTTTTAGTGAACACTGTTATTCATTAGTATTCTAGACACCAATGGAATTTTAAGGTGTACCTGGTACATTAAACTATTGACACTACTTTTGTATGCAGGAATTATTAATGCTTAGCAGTAGCTGCCAGAATTGAAAAGATGTGAAACTGGAGCATAAAGGATTTCTTTTATCTCTAAATTTAGATGTATCTGGACCAGGTAGAACTCAAGATCTCCGATGGAAGTAGCTTCCCACTCTCCCTTTCTCCCCAGCCAAAGAGAACAAAACCCGAGTTCCCCTAAATTGGTGGCGATGTGTTTCATGACATAACATCTGGAGGAAGAACTTGTCGGTGTATTCGAAGGAACAAGTTTAATTGCAAAAATCAAAATTTGGGAGACAGTTCCTAGAAGCACACTCAACCGTGCATGAAAAAAACTCACTCTGTGCCTACCACCATCTGTTAACACCTTTGCAACCAATCTTCTTCATATATTAAACCATCCAAGCCAAGAAGTATGCAAAGTTTGGCAGGATATAACCTTACCCACTGTACCTATATGTTCAATGAGATTCTGTAGCTATCTCTCAGCAGTACGAATTACTTTTGTTACTTTTCTCTGTCAGTTATATTTAGCTTATCACAGTATTATACAGATTGGTATGTGATGATATAGGGGAAAAAACATGAATCATATTTGTTCTTTCTCCTTTGATGGTAGGTGCTGTCATTTCATCACAAATGATTGACATTTGACATCAATCAGTTTTCTGGGAAAGAACTCGTACACCTCGAGATGGCACATCTGGTAGCTGCAGATGGTAAGATTAGCATAATTTCCCCAGCAATGTTGCACCAAAAGTAAAAGCAGAATAAGACTTGGGCCTGATGTCAACTGTTATTCTTGCCAATGTTAATATAAAATCTTCTCCAGATGACTCTAATGTTTTCTATCAGCCGACATTTCAGGGGGAGGGGAGAACTGAGGAAGAAATCCCACTGCCCTGGAGTTGGTAACGAATAAACTGCTCTGGCAGCCCCCTGCCACTCTTGATCCCTTTGCTCTCATAGAAGACAAAGGTCTAAGGTCAAGCATCCAGCTGGAGGTGAGACGGGCACACTACAGGAGCATGTGCTCCACAGGACATGAAGATTTGATCTCTCTTGGGGAAGGGCTGTAAAGATTAAGAAAACTATGGAAAACTGATCACCTCATCTATAAAAGGAACATCATTAGTCTGTATGACAAATATAATGATAAATAAGGTATAGAGCTTTTCCTCAATCTAAAATCAAGAAGGAAAAAGAGTTTTAGTTATGATTATACAAAATGAAATATTCCATGAGTGAAATAGCCCCATTCTGTAAAAGACTTGAGTCAGTGTATAAATATCATGGGAGTGGAAAAACATTAAGAAGTTCCATAGAGAATGGTATCGATGTTTACCTGGAATAGCTAGAAAGGCATCATGAAACACTGTATGTTTGAGACTTAGAACAAAAGTTGTATTTTAAGTAAACAAATATATTCAAGAGAAGAAGAAAAAATAATCCATGCCTAAATGGTATAATCCAAGGTTAGCAGGACAATCACAAGTGATATTTGTAGAAGTCTGTGACCTCGATATTACCCAAACGGTTGATACAGGTGAGTAACAGACACAAAATTTCACACACAGAAATAAAATACAAAGAAGTACAGGGTGATGAAAAGAACAGATACACTACACAATCAGAAATTCGGCTCCTGGATAATGAATGACATTATTATCATTATTATTATTAATACTATTACTATTACTATTATGACCCTAAACTCTTTGTAGATCTCCTCATTCTAAAGTCCCTGGCATATATATATATATAACATACTCAATCTTGGTTTTGAAATGGTTTTTAAGAGTTCGTTATAAGTATAGGATACAACTTTTGAATAAGATGAGAATAGCTTACTAAGTAAAAGGGAACAATCCAACCCTTTATTACACAAGCATGATAGGAATCTAAAGTCGGGAAGCATCTCTCTTCTCCGGTCCTTGGAGTTGTGTTCTCAGGACGGGTAGACACCGTGCTCCAAGGCTGAGTTCTCACATTACCAAAACCAGTAGCATTGGTCCTCTAGTCTTTGAGGGCTGGATGTGATTTCTTAAACTCAGTTTAACACAATTGGAAAGTATAAATACTGCTTGCTGATATGATTTAAATTAACCTTTTTAAAAAACAATTACATTTTATATCTAAATGAGAAGGAAGACTACTCCAAAACCAAAATGCTGGCTACCAATTACAGCATCAATAATCCCTACCACTGCTTCTTCATGTAATATGTTAATTACTGTGAGTGTTACAAATAGAGGTTTTCACTCACATGAAAAAAAAATCTATGTGAAACAACAGTTACCCTAATCATTTAATAATAAAATACTATAAATGTTCTTCAAGGAGTACTGTTGTTCATATTTTACACTTTTTTCCAAAGTATAGCTCAACATCATAGACATAAAAAAGAAATAAAGAACCATGTATAAAAATGAGATAATATTATTTAATATGTAATTGCATAAATATAGCAAAAACACTGAGGGACAATTATATGCATTTATTTTATTCTTTGCAAAAAGATAGATGACAGAACATAATTATTTCTGTTCTTCCTACTAATTGTTAGCTATATGATCATAAATAATTACTTCATCCCAGTTTCCTTATCTACAAATATAAGTAAAAGTACCTAATATATATTGTGTTATTTTCTTCAAGAGAAAGAAAGTTGTTGAAAAAAATCAGGCAAAAAAATCAACATATCTAAGTGATTTCATTGTGAATAAATTCAAGCAAATAAAAGGATTATCAAAATGGAGGAAAGGGTATAATTTAAATGCTAGTGGCTGCTAAATGACAATTCCATGCTTCACAAATGCTTTTGTGCATGTATAAAATAATTCAGTCAGGGATGCTGCAAAATGAGCTTGTGCACAGCCTTATCTAAACACCACTCAGATAACTTTTCAGTCTTCCAACAAGAATTTCTACAGCATCTGTTCTCTGCCAGATCCTTGTCCAGGCCCTGAGGAAACAGAGGGAGCAGAAAACAGTAGCGTCCTGTGGAGCACACAGTCTAATATGGGAGAGATCAGACATGCAGTGAAGAACCACACAAGTATGTACATGATACACTGTGGTGAGACAGTAATGTGGCAAGAGCCACATGAAAACCTTAAGGTCTACGATACCTTGGCATTAAATCACTAAGATCAGCTCACCATTAAAAGCTACTCATTTTGTAAGGGTCATTTTGTTTTTCTCATGAGGAAGCTAGACAGAAAATAGAAAATGACAGAGACTTCTGATGAATGAGGAGACCAGTAGAATACTGGAAGGGGGCTGGGAGAGGGAAGTGGGAAGGGGTTGAAATGAAACTTGAGGAAGAACATAATGCCATGTCCATACATGAAAGTATCTCTACCAATCTCACTAGCAAGCATGGACAGGCGGAGTGCAGGCGGGGTGGGGACTGGAGGGAAATGCCCCATGTGATATGTGCAAGTATGCTTGTATCACTTTGAATCTCACTAGGACATATAATTACAATGCACTAATAAAAGTATTTATAATGTGTCACAGCCAATTCCCCCATCCAAATTATCAAAAGCTCAAAAGTATACCTTAGGCTCAAACTAAGAGTAATGGCAATAATAGTGGTACTCTAGGTATTCATGAGGGAGTCAGTCACCAAGATGCTCAGAGATACATTTTAATCCTAACCATTCTCATTAAATATTTTAAGGAAAAACTTCTGAATGAATTTTGGCTATGCAAAAATTCTAGGAAATCACTTAGGAGAAAAATCTTTCCTTGGTAATTTACCAGTAAGGTTTTCAAATTATTTGGAGCATTTTATTACTCATATAAATGTCTTAAATACATAGATGTTTTTATTGTTGATACTAGCATAGTAGTCATGAAAATAGTTTTGCCAATATTTTATCAAAGGCAATTCTTTCTAGATACCAGTCTGTCACCCTGAGATAAAGCAGAGCATCTGGCTTCTGGAATACTCAGTTATTTCCAGTATTTTTCTTTTCTTCACACTGTCAAGAATTGTATTAATTCTCCCAACCCATTATAATTAAAGCAATAAATCTCAGTATGGCATCATTTGAAAGCAAGAGCCTCATGAAATAAAGAATGTGCCTAGCGTCAATTCCTACCCATTACTTACTAATTGCTTATTCTTGAGTATGTGAGCTAAGGCCCTTGATCCTCAATTCTTCATCTATAAAGGACATATTCTAAGAGAAATAAAAAGTTAGGCACAGTATATGATATGATAGAGTAAAAGTGAGGAGGAGAGAGAGAGAGAGGGAGAGAGAGAGAGACAGAGACAGGGACAGAGAGAGATGGTACAGAGAGAGAGAGACATAGAAAGAGAGAAAGGAGAGAGGAGAGGGAACTGACCCAATACAAAGAATAAAAATGAGTGGGGACAATAACTTTAAAAAATTTATGTATACTTCAAGAACAATCATTGGACTGAAACATGACCCTTGACTTTACCCTTTTTTCCAATAAGATTAAAAATAATATATGCCAAGTATGTTCCAAAAGAAAAGAAATCTTCCAGTACTATAAATTGTCTAAGGAATGAAATTGTCCACACAGTATATGAATGGATGAAATTGCAAACACTGAAACAAATTATACCAAAAAACTTGATTGCCTTTTGACAATGCATATTCTGACTGTTAAATAAAAATGTGTTTTTTAAATAAATGTTGATCCATGGTTGTAAAAGTTGATGTTTCATATGAATGAAAATTCTACCATGAAGGTAATAGTTTTAGTTGTACTTGGATTTTACCCAAAGCATACCTGAAGTTAAATATCAAGAGAGAATCCCTACCAAAAACATCCACCAATTACTTAAAAAACACGTGCTATAGAATAGGTACTTTCTACACACTGGAGATTTATCAAGGAAGATACACCTTAGTGCACAGCTCCCACCACAGGACACACTCTGCACACAGATGCTGGCAGGAGGCCCAAAGGACAACTCTGTGGTATGTGCTTGTAAAACGATAAGGCACATTCCTCTAACGGAGCATAATTGTCACTGATGTGGGAGAGGTACAAGCTGCTCAGAAACTCAAGGGATGTCAACAACAGCCTAGTTAGAATAAAAAACAGAACAAAGGAGTTTGTGTTTTATATAAAGCAGAACTACCTTGGATGGCCATAGCCTCTGAACATCAAAACTAATAAATAAATAAATAAATAAATAAATCCCACAGGTAAAACATCTGGTCAGATACCAGTTTTCCTTCTCCTCTGTCTCTCATGTATGCACACAGCATACTATCATAAACCTGAAGTCATAATGACTCTTCCTTCTCCGTCTTCATATTACAAGCAATCCTCTCCTCCGAGATCTATTTCAATGCTTACTCTCCCCGTGAGCTCATTCTCAATTGCCCTGATCGAGTAGGACCTCGCTCTATTATGACTCTCCAAAGCAAGGCCTCTCACGATCTCCCATCAATAACAGATGGTAAGCTTTTAGGGTTCTTTTTAAAAATCTCTCTCTAGATTGTTTTGTTTGTCATCTTTGTAGTAAATTTCTAAACAACACAGGTACTTTTATGGAACACATATACTGCCTTAGAAATAGTTATTTGAGAATGATTTCCTCAATTCAAAACAGAATTTACATGTAGCTAGCTGAGTATAAGTATCAATCAATACTTAAACATATCAAAATACTATGACAATCTTTATTTATTTATTTGTTTGCATGTTTGTTTATTGGCACTAGGGATTGAATCCAAAGACATTCTACCTCCAAGCCACACCCAAGCCCTTTTGGCTAATTTTTTTTTTCTTATTTTGAAACAATCCCTAGTTAAGTTGCTGAGGGGCTTGATAAATTGTTGAGACTGGCCTCAAACCTGCAATTCTTCTTTCTCAGCCTCTCAAGTCCTGGGATTATGCCACCACACCTGGTTTTTATTTATTTTTTTATAAAAAGTTCTAAAAGATTTCCTTACTCACCTCTTATACTTTGTAAGACTTTCATCAAAAATTTGCAGGAATAATAATGCTCATAAATAAGCCACTTACCTCATTTCTCAGTGCTAAAAGACTATACTTGGGCCAGGTGTGGTAACACATCCCTGTAATCCTAGTACTTGAGAGGCTGAAACAAGAAAATTGCAGGTTCAATGCCAGCTTTGACTACTTAGCGAGAACCAGATTCAAAACAAAATATAAAATAGGGCTCAGAGGTAGACTGCCCCTGAATTCAATCCTTAGCACCATAGATATACACAAACAAACAAACAAAAAACAGATTACAGTTGGGCATAAATTAACACTTACTTACTTTTATCAAACTGCATGTCCATCACAAACTTCTTAGAGATCACACATTTCCCAGATATTTTGCAACACAGAAATCTGCAGCACATTAATTTCTTCCATTTTCACACTATTTTTACACAGACAACCTTTCCTTCTTTAATTTAACCCCATACCAATTTGCTGAGTCTAATGCCTTAATAAGTACACCGTGAATATTAGATAAGTAATTTTTAATCAAATTTTCCTTTTATTTTAAGGACTCGAGTTTCCCAAACACCTGAGCCAAACCATTGAGGCAGCACCTCTTTGCATCAAGAACATTCATCTGTGGCCTTTTCCCACTAAATGTGGAATTAATTCTGGATCACTATGAAAAAGGAGGAGGAGGAGGAGGAGGAGGAGGAGGAGGAGGAGGGGAATAGTAGTAGTAGTAGCAGCAGCAACAATACTGGTTATCATCTCTTTCAGGAGCCTGTTCTGATGTTTCCATACTAACAGTCTTCACAATAAAAGTCTTAACCCTAGTTACTTCCCTTTCAAGACCCAAAATAACTTAATACTACAAGATTTAATACACACATGCCTGACCTGTTTACATTAATTGGTAGAAAGGCAGAGGTCAATTCATCTGTTCAGGTCTGTACTGTGCTATGCTTTGAAAAGGTTTGTTTCCATCTTGAGGCGTGGTCCCCAGTGAGACAGTGTGGAGGGACCTTCAAGTGGTGTGTAAGTCTTGAAGGATCAGCCCTCATGGATGGATTAATGTCTCTCTCAGGGAATGAGGTAGCTGTCATGGGATTTAAGCCTCCTTTTTCTCTCTTCTGTGTGCACCTACTTGCCCTGCTTTCCACTAGGAATGCAAGCAGCAGGAGGCGATGCAAATTCCTGATCTTGGACTTGCCAGCATCCAGAACCATGAGTCAAAATAAACTTTCTTAAAAATACATCGCCCAGTGTCCAGTGTTCTCTTACAGCAATAGAAGATCGACTCAGGCACAATGGCTTCAGTGTGACAAAACATAGAACTTTTAGAGTGAACTTATCAGACTGAGATGGTAAATAGTTCTCCACTGGCACTCTAAAATGAATTATTATTAGAATGACAAGAATAAATATGAATAGCCATTCAATGAATAGGAGGTCAGTAAAATCCTAGGTGGCTTCATTCATTGCTTCTAAATCATAATCTGTCAACATTTCCATCAAAGAGAACTATTTCTAGAATACTACAGCCACAAAACTTATTTTGGAATAGAGGCATTATTAATAAGTTCCATAAAAGACTACTTCTTCATAAAGTTAAAAATAAAGTAGATTCAGCTCAATGAATCTGAAAGAGTCAGAATATCCCATGCATTCCAATAACATATCTTCATTTTTTTTCTAAAACTGCTATTGGTAGACCCTCAAGATACAAACTAAATGTCTTACAATGAATCAATGAGACAAAACTAAGCAGTGACATTCTGAGAGATTAACAGATTTTAATTTTTATTAGAAATGATAGAAAAGTAAAGTTTTATGACAACAAACTTTAAAAGATCAGATTTCAAAATATTTAATTATTATAAGAGTATTTCATAGCCAGTGAAATCAATTTTCATTATTTAAAAGACTTCAGTAAGGGTATGAATAATCAAGGTTATTCAAAAATAATTGGAATATTCTTTTTTATTCTTTATAAATAATTAGGATTATTTATAATACAATCATAGATTTTTAAATCTTCTTAATATAATTTCTTTTTGTCTTCACCCACATAGCTAATGCCAAAGCTTCCCATTCTTTATTTCCATTTGTTTAAATATAACCTTGTTCTATTAATTAAAATTAGAAAAAAAATTAAAATACCAGTTGCAAAAGTTAAAATAAGAATATGTAATTGAAAAACATATAAAAACTTTCAAACTCAAAAGTAAAAGATAAAAAATAACCTGTTGACAGTAATTTTCTTCAGCATGTAGTTCCTTAGGTCTCACTTAGATTCACTGGGTTCATGAGCATCAGTTTCGGCACAGCACAAAACACACAAGTGTGTCCTAATTGTAGTTCTACTTCTGAGTTTTAGATCTGTTCCTCCATGTGAGTGTACACTAATGGTAATTATTGAAAGCTACCTATGAAGCTACCTTCTCTGTTTGAATGTATTCACTAGGCAGCTAGAGAGTGCTCTCCGCATATACAAACCATTGCTTTTGAGGCAGAGATTTAAATGATAAACAAAGATGTTTTTATCTGTGACCTCACAAAACCCTGAATCTAGGGAGAGAAGAGAAAGATTATGCAAATAGTGACATGAATATTCATGTCTACCCATACCACCTGCTACAAAGGAAAATTTCAGTGAGCATTTTGGGAGTTGTTTCAGGGAATGATGTTGAAGTTAAGACATTCAATATAAGGTGAAATCAGGGAAGCAAAAAAGTTAGAGGAAAATTGGTCCCAGAGAGAAAAGTAAAAAGTATAAATCAAGAGAGGGAATGTAAAGAGGTCAAAGAAAACTGTCAACCAAATGAGTCAGACTTCTTTCCAATTGATCATCTAAGCCACGGAGTGTTGATTTTATCCTAGGTGTGAGAGGAAAATATACTATCTTCAATGTGGACCTGAAGCCAAAGGGATCCTGGGACTGTAGATTCTAGCTTCCTGGGATCTGGGGTAGAACGAAGAGAGGGAGAGAATGGCTGAGGGTCTGCAGAGCATGTTTTCCAGAGGAGGGCTATGATTGTGATCCAGTTGAGACTTGTATTTGCACAAAATTCTCTGCTAAGCAAAGAACAGATCAAGATTCTAGCAATACAAAAAAGCCAATGCTGTGTCTGACCACAGGTTAATGGTGCAGATGGACAAGTGTTAACAGGTTCAAGATATAACTGGAAAATACAGAGATGAGACTTGGTGATTATAGGGTCATAAGGACAGGCAGAGGGTGGTATGGAGGAAGACTTGTCTATTTCTGTAATAAGCAAGGGCAAAACTGGTTCACCCCTGGATCGTATGCTTTATGTAATATCAGAGGAAGAACAAAGGCAATCTTTTTTGTTTGTTCGTTTAGTGGTACTGGGGTTCCTGGAAACCTTTATACCTCCAGACTACACTCCCAGACTTATTTTATACTTTTTATTTGGAAACAGGGTCTCCTAAGCCAGCGAAGCTGCCTTGGAACCTGCGTGATCCTCCTGTCTCCGCCTCGCAAGCGCAGGGATTACAAGCCTGTGACACCATGCCCGGCACCAAAGGCAATCATTATAGAACCTGAACCTTGGTTTCTTCACACAGTCTGCAGTCAAAGTACTCTAAAAACATAAAATTTTGCCAGGTGTGGTGACACACGCTTGTAATCCCTACGCTTGGGAGGTGGAGACAGAAGGATCGCGCAGGTTTGAAGCTAGGCGCTCTGGTTTAAGAGACCCTGTTTCCAAATAAAAATAAAATTAGGTCTGGGAGTGTAGCCCGGAGGTAGAAGGGTTTCCGGGAACCCCAGTACCACCAAATAAACAAAAAGCAAAACAAAACAAAAAAACATGAAATTTCTAGATATTGGGTGTAAAAGGTATATCTTCAAATATTTATATATTAAAATGCTAAGTCCCAACTGGACATGGTGGCATATACTTGTAAGCCCAGTACTTAGGAAGCTGAGATAGGAGGACCACAGGTTTGAGGCCAGCCTCAGCTACTTAGTGAGGCCCTTCATAACTTAGTAAGACCCTGTCTCAAAACAAAGAATAAAAATGTTAGGGCTAGGAGTGCAATTCAGAGGCAGAATGCCCCTGAGTTCAATCCCCAGTATGAAAAAAAATTAAAATTAAAATAAATAAATGTTAAGTTCCAAAAAAAAAAAAAAACCCCACCTCCGGCTCCTACCATGTTTGTAGAAATAAACACAGCTGCATTTATTTTGTTCTACATGGATTTCTCTCACAACTGAGATTACTCATTTTCATCTAAGCCTCCCTGGCCTTGCACTTGAATTCTTCTATAAACCCGAGGAGCCTCCCTTGTCTCACTCCCACTCTTATAACCTGGTCTATGCAAACTTAGATTGCTTCGCCACTCCTTTTCTCATTCCAGGGAAAACTAGGGTCCTTCAGCAGCCCACGAGGCTGACCAACAGGTAGGGCTTATAGGACAAATATAAGCCATACTTACTTAGGTGACAGAAGGGTATACTCAATAGTTTTCTCTTCCTGATAATCCACTAGGAAAATAAAGAAAGAAGACTAATTTCCACCTCCATCAGCAAAAACCTCAGATACAGTTATAAAGCTGGGCAAACACAAATCAAAACAAGGTATGTGGCCATCAAGTAAAACTACATTCCATCATGATAGCCAGGACGCGGCTGTGCCAACGGTCTAAAAAGTTGGAGTTTCAAGCTTTCTGCATTATCTTGAGAAATAGTTTATGCGGCAATTGGCATGATATTTAAAAACTAATAATACCTTGCTTCTGATCCACAGAGCCACAGAATTAAAGTCATTGAAAATAAGTCTTAGAAATCACGTTTTTAAAAACAGTCTGCAGATGATTCTTAACAAACACAAAAATCGGAGACTAGCCAGCCCACATATTAAATGTTCATGGTGTTTAAATGGCTTACAGATTTGGCTGACACTGTCTCAACATCTCTACACAATAAGCAAAGTAAAGCAGGATCCAAAGATATTTCCAGAAATTTAAAAGTAATAAAAAGTTTTAGAATAACTTGCCTAAGATCACATAGTGCACAAGGGAAAAAACTCTTCACAATGCTACAGAACAGAGAAGAAATATCGAATTTCAGAAATCTTAAAATGTTCACTGTGTACCTTAACTAGAAGGACAGTTGGTCATAAACTACATGGCTCAGGCAACTCACAATTAACTCTTGATTTCAATTCACCATGTAGGGGAGAATTATATAACTTTTATGTTTGAAAACTGTTCTTTTTAGCAAAGAACCAAGAAACAACACTCTTGCACAGAAAAGAAAGAGGGCGTGTGTTGGGTAGGGAAGGAATGCTGCAAAGCATTCATTCTCCACATGGACAAATAAAAACCACACAGGGCTGTTTGATTTTGAAAAGGGGGTGTTCCCCAACCAGACCACAGGGCCGCACTTAGGTAATCCGTGCACCACAATGCCAGGTCTTCCAGCGTGGAACCACAATCTAGTGAGAAAGCAGGTGTCTGTTGTGGAGAAACCTTCGCATGTAGCTCCATTGAGTTCTTTGTATCAGTTTGCTGATCTGTAAAATGAGAACAATTCCAATCTCACAGAATTTTTACAAAGATTGAAAAAAAGTGCTGAGTACCTGGTCATTGCCTAGTTCTTCCAGTTTTGTTTGTTTGTTACCTTTCTGCCTAAAATCTGACTAAGAAAGTTGCATTTTTGAAAGACTGACTTACTCACTTACCAGAAAGTGGTTGCTTCCATGCAATCTCACCGCATTCTGAAAGTAGGCTCAACCAAAATGTCTACTAAAACATCTAGGAATGGCTGAGTTGTGTCTGAAGAGGTTGGATGTAGAATTGTCAGGGAATAAAAAAGATTTTGTAACACACAAGATATTATTCACAAAAAGTCTAATTTATAAGTTATTTCACGTAAAAAATGGAAAATTGATCATAATTTCTCTTTAGAGTAAATGAATTTAAATGATAGAGTTATGGATCAAATATTGGTCACATATGCTATATTATACTTTAGAAGCTGGTGCAAGGGGGTGGAAACCCTAAGGCTTTTTTGTTTGGTAAATTCCTTTTTTCAATAGTACAGTGAAAGATAAATTAGGAATATTGATGTTTAAGAAAAATAATTAGTATTTTCTTATACTTTGTGGTGCTTTCTAAAAAAATAATCTTGTTATTATACAATTATCTATGTTTTTTAACATATACAGGAAAATATGATTTGCATATGTGTGTGTGTTTGTGTGGATATATAGGTAAAGGTTACCGCCTTAAATTCAAAGTTTAAAATTAAAAAATATATATATACCCAAAAACTGAAATTATTCCTTAATTTCAAAAATTTTAAAAAAGTTTTTTTATTATTCTTTGAGTTTCCAAAGTTAGAAATAATATGCAGCTTCTTAATTCATGATTTCACTGTTAAGTCCTTTTTTTTTTTTTTTTTGGGTGGTGGTGGTACTGGGGTTCCTGAAACCCCTTCTACCTCCGGGCTACACTCCCAGACCTATTTTTTTTATATTTTTATTTTTATTTGGAAACAAGGGTTTCTTAAGCCAGTGCAGCTGGCTTCGAACCTGCATGATCCTCCTGTCTCCGCCTCCCAAAGCATGGGGATTAGAAGCGTGCGCCACCACGCCGGGCAACTGTTATGTCCATTCTTACACATTAAGATAAGACAAGAACTTGTATGATGTTTATTATGGTCATTTAATATAATTATCATCTAAACTTGAGTTGGAAAAAGAGGGTAAAGTCCACTTTTCTTGAAGGACTGAAAGAATTTCTGAGACTACACCTGAGCATGCAGTCAGCAGAGTGGTCCACAAGCTGCTCAGAGAGGGGTAGGATCTCTTTTCCCCACTGTACACTTGCAGGTCTACATATGCCTGGGACAATGAAGATACATTAGAGCATGCTTGCTGAATAGAGAAATCCTGGAGGATTCAAATACCAGTGCTTTTGATGAGTGAACTGTATCATCTCTCACTTTTTTCCCCTTCACCTGGCTATTAGGCTTCTCTCCTTGAGACAAAGTAAACTATCACTTAATCCTTATCATTATGGCTTCCAACACGACTAGCTTAGCAATTCTGAACAAAATAGAAGCCACTGCTACTGCTGTTCATGTTGGTTTGTTTTTAATAGAGCTGGCTGAGAAACTGTCAAATTGGCTCCAAGCCCATCAAAATGATTACATCCGTTGTGCCCACAGATACAAACTGCCTGAGCTTTTCTATGCTCTTTGGTACAGACGTTTAAAAATATTTCCTTATAAATAACAAGAAAGTGAGATAAACTTTAAAGAAAGAATCAATATTAAAGACTCCTATCTGGGTGTGTTTTAGATTACAGTGGGCTGGTAGATGTCAACACTCATCCAGAAGGTTGAGTCACAATATCTCCATGACTGGAGCGTTCTGACATTTAATCGGTTAATATCTCTGAGGCATTCAAAGTGCAAATTGTCATATTCATGGTGCAAATATGAAAATATGTATGTCAAGGTTAGCATCTGCTCTTTCAAAGTCAATTGGCAATTCAAGAAGAATCAATACAAGGACACACCAGTGGAACACAGTTCGTATGAAACAAATATACTATTTCAAGGACACCAAATATGGATGCATCTATAAAGCTGAACTATTTCATCATGAGAAATTTCATTAATTTCCTCATGATTTATTATATGAATCAACTTACTAGTTGAAGAGAAGAAGGACCATTATTTTTTCAAATGTATCAATCCACCTAGAAATGTTTAAGCAGTTCTATGTATATGCTTAAGTATTAAAGTACACAAACTTTTGACCCAGGTGCCTAAATTTCTGCTATGTAATCCTGGTCAACTCTCTCTAGGAAAATCTTCTCACTTATAAAATGAGGGTAAAAGTAATTATCTATCTCTGAGTTCTTTTGCAAATTAAATGTGTTAAATATCTACCTAGGATCCTTAGAAGTATGTCTAGTTTTGTAACATCTGATGAAAGTTATCTATAAAAATAGCAATATATATTATCAATATAATTGACAACAACATCATTAATTGCTGTTATTACTTTAACAGACCTATCAAAAGTTGATTCCTACTTATGTTTATGCCAATGATTCCCTTACTGGGCAGGGCTAAATGCTGAATTCAAATAGCACAGTTACCAAGTAACTCCTACCCATTGATGCAAAGGCCAAGGTGGGATGAATAATACCTGAAAGCAATCTATTATTATTTCTAGTTAGAAGAAATAATGCAAGAATGGTACCTAAGTCTCCACTACTTCTGGTGTACAACCATTGGCCTAAAATACCTTGGCTTAGAGCTTCAAATGGAAAGGAATCTAGACAAAAATCCAATAAATTAATAATTTGGGGGAATACAGGTCACTCTGAAGATGTGTAACTGGACTCTGGATCTGCAGAAGGAATGAGCACTGATTTTCAAATGCATAGGCACATTGCTTAATGAACAGCAAGATGTAAACACCCACCCAAGATGGAAGAAGAGGCCTGCAGGGAACTTAAGAGCAAAATTGTAAAGAAAAAAAGGCAGGAAGGTAATGCTACCCCCAGCAAGTGTGTTGCAACTTGGCCTAATATCTACAATTTGACCAAATTTTCCTCCAGGAACTCTAATCTAACATATCCTCGCACTTCAGAAAGTTGGGTTGGAGGGCCAATGGTCAAAAAGACAAAAATAAACAGGAGAAATGTGTTTTGTATACCAAGAGCCCCACTCTTAGAGGGTCTACATAAAAGATACTCTGTTGACTTTAATGACCATTTACCAGTGGGAAAAGAGATTCCACTGTGAAAATTTGAATTAGGATATCTCTTGTTCTCAACAGCTTCTGAGTTCTTCACAAATCTTGCCAGGAAAGAGAACTGAAAATCCATGTAATACGTGGCTTAGAGCAGGGGACTTTTTAAAACAGTACTCGAAACAGGCTGCAGAGTCAGAACTTTCACCACCTCCAAATGCATGGCTCCGTTTATCAAATGCCCGTGGTTTAGCACAAGTAGCTGGGAGAAGCCCGCCCCAAGAAGAACAGGAGAGGTGACACTTAGTTCAAGCTGACAGCGTACAACAGATTGCCCAGAATATAGTGGTTATTTCTTTAGGAGACAACAAATTCTTCATCCAAGAACTGGATGTTATGTTAACAAGCAACAGGGTTCCAGAAAAACAAATATGATACCCACCCAGCTGGGTTACTACTCTTGACAAAGTCAACTCTTAAGTATCCCAGAGACATTTAGCAATGTCTGAGAGCTTAAAACTACATGAGAAAGTAAACCATGAGGAAGATAATATAAAAACAGCAGGGCAGAAGAGTTAAAGTTTATGAGGTGTAAATCTGAGTTGTCAGGAGCTAAGTTCAATGACTGGAAAATAAAATGAATTAGGGAAAGGCTAAAAAGTAATCCCAGAAAAAAATAAATAACACATACAGAAGTACAGCACATATATATCATCTAATAGCTACCACTTATTTAAAAAGTCTTAAAAGTGTACCTAAAAATGATTTTAAATAAGCATGTATTTAAACCATCTAAAAGCCTAAAAACTAACTTACTATAAATTATACAACAGTAATCAAGATGTAAAGAGTAAACAAAATCTAAGTAACTATAGTTACGGGTTCAGGGAAAACAAAGAAAGTCAAATCTTTTTAAACTACAACCTTACTGGTTCCTGTCAAAGGAGTGAACTAATGTATGTTAGCTATCTTAGAAATTTCCACAGGCAGCCACTCATGAGTGTTCCCTACCTGCCCACCTGAAGGTCCCTTAAGCCCAAGCTCACTTCACCGGTGAGTAACAAGCAAAAAATGGCAAAGGAACTTCTAGCTAACATTGGTGGAGTTTCTCTTATTTTCTGATTTTCTACAAAGACATTCCTCTGCATCATATTTTCTACCATTTCATTTTATATGTCAGGCTTTTGATTATGTTCTCAAAATCTACAGGTATACTGGGCTGAGATTTGACAAGCAAAACACTGAAGTGTCTTTCAAAATATTTCAACAAGGTATCCACTAACAACCACACACGCAAAAAAAGACTCCTTCTATTCCAAAGACTCCATTCAATTCAACAAATATTTATTCAGGCTCAACCATAAAATTTGCTCAGGAAGAAAGGTTTTCACTAGCTTTACATCCTTGGCCAGTTAGAAGAGAGGAAAACCCATTCCTCCCAAGAGACTCAAATTCCAGGGTTGTTTTTGTTTGCTGTTTATTTCTTGGAATATCAGCTCAACATTTCCCCCCAATTACTTCTTATCTCCCAAAACACTTTGAATGCACTTTACCAAACAGTTATTTGAATAAGAATTATGGATCAAAGGTAGAAATAAGAATTTCCTAGAAAGCGAATCCAAATATTTTTAAAAGACACAATTGATATACAATTTGACCATACAATTCTATTTTTAAGAACATAACCAGAAATAATGGGACAAAACATCTGACCAACCAGTCAGTTCCAAGAACCATTCCAGTTATCTACTATTTAACAGTGAAAAAAAAACAAGCAAAGATTCCCGCTCACATGGTGATATGACGTTTATACTCTTGGGTGATGTATCCAGTCTTATTTAATTTACTTAGCAAACTTGTCTCTGCACCTTTGTGTACAAACCAGTTTTCTCAGTCAAAATAAAGTTCAAGTTATCAAAGACAGCTCTAGAGTATTTAGGAAGCAAAGGAATCGCCTCTTTTGGAAAAGAAGGGACTTTGGGGAAAAGATGGTCATGTCAAAGGTGACATTCATACTTATTCCTCTAAAAATCTCCCTTTTTTGTACTTCATGTTTCTCTAGAGTACTACAAAGTAGAAAAAACTGAATAAGAATAGAATACAGTGTCATTTTTTTTTATACTTTTACTAGCACTTTGTACTTATACATTCTAGTGAAGCTTAAAGTGATACAAACACGTGCATAGCACTAGAGGTAGTTTTCTTCCATATCCACCCTGCCCCTCCCTCCCCACACACGTTAGTCTCCTTCATATATGCACACATCATTATTAGAACTGTTTCCTTTCTCAATCCTTTTTCTCCTTGCAGTTTTAATATTAAGAAGTTATTTTTCCAGGTGCAGTGGCACATGACTGTATTCCTGTGTCTCAGGAGACTGAGGTAGTAGGATCGCAGGTTTGAGGCCAGTAGTGCCTGGTAACTTAGCGAGATCCTGTTTCAAAAAAATAAAACAGGGCTGAAGGTATAACTCAGAGGTAGACTTCCCCTGGGTTCAAATCAAAGTAGTGTACATGTGTACAAGTGTGCATGCATGTGTGTGTGTATGTATGTATGTATGTATGTATAAAATGGAATTTTCTTTTTCTTTTTTTTTTTTTTTGCGGTACTGGGGATGGAACCCAGGGGCATTCTACCTCTGAGCTACACCCCCAGCCCTATTTTTTTATTCTTTATTTTAAAACAGGGTCTCACTGAGTTGCAAAGGGCCTTACTAGGTAGCTGAGACTGACTTTGAACCCAGATCCTCCTATGTCAGCCTCCCAAATGCTGGGATTACAAGCATGAGCCACCATGCCTGGCTTTTGGAATTTTCTTAAATGTTTATAGAAACGTGTTTTGAAAATTGTTTTTTTGAAGACCAAAATGAATATAGAGAAAAACATCAGCCTGTTCTTATGAAAGAGAGAAAAACAGAAAGCATAAGATCCATGTTTAAATTTTATTATTTGTCCATTGTAACACCATTGTGAGTTTGCTAATATTGGCTGTTAGATATAATAGTGTTCTACATTTTGCTTTTAATCACTTGATTTTTCTGTGTAAAAACAAAGCAAAAACAAAAGTCCTTTGCGCCTGCACTTTTCAAACTGAAAAGAGCAAAGAATCATTCTCATTCTGAAAAACCTCAATCCAAATGAGTCCTAGAAATTAATTCTAGGAACACTAACAAGCAATACCAAAAAAATTCAAATATATATGGTAAGGGAAAAATGTGCCTATCCATAAAGATACTGTAAAGAAAATCAAAACGCTTGTAATCCCAACATTAGGGAGGCTGAGACCTGAAGGATCGCGGTTCGCAGACAGCCTCAGCTACTTACTGAGGCCCACTGCAACTCAGTGAGACCCGGTTTCAAAATAAAGAATAAAAAATAGGGCAGGGGGTGTAGCTCGGAGGTAGAATGGCCTTGGGTTCCATCCCCAGACCTGCAAAAAAAAAAAAAAAAGGAATAATCATACATTTCTAAGAGAAGGGGACAGGTTGACTTTATGATTATAAATTTATATACCAATTTAATTTAAATATCAGAAAGTGGTGCCATGAGTATTTTTTTTTTTACAGAAGAAGATACAAAGTTAGAAGAGTGATGTTGGAAGTTGTTATGAGCTGGTTAGACAGAGCCTGGGGAAACAGCCAACGCTCAATTGCATACTTCTACCTTAATTATGTAGTCCCAGGAGGAAAATGAAAATGTACCAATTATTAATGGTCTTTAACATAGATTTGCCTAGCTTAAAAACTAAAAATTTCAAAATCCAACCAAATGGTCAATTGAGATAGGAATGGCCCAAAGAGATAATAACATGAATTGAATCCGGGGATGTAGGACACGTGATTAGCTGCTGCATCTTGAAAAAAGTGGAATCACTGTCAGAAATCGGGCTCTGTGGAACTGGTCTACGCTTCTGACAAGAACCCAACCTTTATTCCAGATAAAAGCACTGACCTTGATGCAACCTTAACCAAGTCAAGCACAATTTATACGGGAAGGGAACTGGCGCCACATCATTACTTCATGAATAGCAAAAGGTATTTCAACATGAGAAGATTTGAAATTACATGCAGAAAATTTTAAGTGAATCGAAACCGTAATATAAATAGTTTTGAACACATTGGCTTCTCTCTTGTGTGTGAGGTATTCAAATAGTGAAGAGCTTAAACATGACCTTATTTATAAGTTTAATTTGTTAGATATATAAAAATTATCTAAGAATATAAAAGAGTTTATCAAGCAGGTGATTACTGTGAAGTAAAGAAATTCAAATACATTAACTTAGAAATTCAACTAAATTTTTAAGACATTTAAATAATTGAGTATATAAAAATGCCATAATTCTTTAAAGGCTTTTAATGTTATTGTTCAAATGTTTCAGACTTAAAATAAAAGTTTAAGTTGTACTAAAAGGATTAAGAACTAACATCTGAACACATAACTTTAATAACTTGAATATTAAATTCTAAAGCCAAAGTAAATTTCTGAAATCTTCTCTTTATGTAGAACTAACCTCAAAGGCACTAAACACTTTATATTTAAAAACTGACACAGAAAGATAAAATATCAAATGAAAAGAGCAATAGGTAAGTAATATTGTGCATATTTACTTATAGAAAAAAAAATCTGATAATATATTTACCAAAATGTTAACTGTGTTTAACTCCAAGTGGCATGATCTCTTAGAGACTCATCGAAATGTCTCACCTTTTCTGGATCACCAGTAGTTATGTCAAAAGAGAAATTGCCATATAATTTGTTCACTGCATTAAAGCTTTGAAAGTTTAAAATATATCAAGAAAGACAATGCTTCAGGCACTGCCCTTGTTCGTGAGGAGTAACTACTTGATTATGTGCCCCACTGGCATCCTCCAGGGCAGGAACCCTAAGAACTATGAAAGTACCGTAGGTCAGACCATATCTACCTACAAAAGGCAACTACACTTTTGTTTACGCCTGATGATCTACAAGGGAAGCACTGGCCTTAGCCTGGCCATAAGCAATTCACAATTGTGATTGACCAGCTCTCTTCAAGTGGAAAGAAAACACCATACGGCTTGTGATTGATCCTGCACGAGTGGACGTAAGTTCCCCTTATAGTGCATTCATTCATAATAGACAGAAATAAACATGAAAACAAATAAATTTTACATAAAAAAGAATAAAGGTATTTGCAAAACATGATCCTTAGTGAATAAGCAACTCAAATAACTTCTCAAATGAAAGCAGCCATCTTCAGGACCCTCAGAACCAGTGTTCTGACCAAGAACGATTCACTGATTTACATTAGTAGCAAAGTTTTTTTTTTATATCCACTAGTTTTGAGCCACAATGAATTATATATGCTCTTACTATGTCTCCTTCCAAACCACTTCTGTGTCCACATCTCATTAGAAAGAAGTGTTTTGAACCAACTTAGCCAACAGAATCATTCAAGGTAATTAGCTCCTTTTAATAAATGATGAATAAATTTGAAATTTGCAAACTGGGTGCGAGCTAGATATGCCCACAATTCTGGTCTTATTTTTACTTTTATTTTTGTTGACAGCAAATTCCAAATCAAGTCTGCTACATAAACAGATGTTTATTTTTAAAAGCTATTAACAATTACTCATATTATAGATACTATGAGTCCTCAGGGTTGAGATGTATCTGTGAAATAGGCAATCATGTCTAGATACTAATACTCAATGAGAATTAATTTCTAATGTTCATTACATCAAACATCAATGTCCAAGGTGTGAAATGGGGGGGTGCATTTTGCCATTGAGAAGAGAATTATTTGTGCTGGTGGTCTCCAGAGTGACTAGGATTCTAGCTGACTACAAACTGGGACGCAAATTCCAGATGAAGGAAGCCTTCTGGACTAAGGAATAATTTTGCATATAAATAATTTTGCATATAATAATGCCACACTGTCAGAGCTTCAGTATTTTAAGATAAGTTTCAGCCAATATAATAGAAAGCTTAGCATGTCCCTCCAACAACCTGATTAAATTCAAACCATCTGCACAAAGCTATAATCATTCTTTCAAGTGAATACCAGACTGGGGCGGGGAGGAGGTGTTTTTTACTTAGTAGCTGGGTGATTTGGAATAAATGATTTCACCTCTCTGACCTTTAGTCTCATCCTTTTGGAAAGCAGCGACTCTAGCAAAGGGCTGCTATGATATTCAGACATGGCAAATTAAAAGCTGAGCTACAGACTGGCATCCAGAGCAAATATTAGGAAGGTTTCTTTCCTGGAGGCTTCCCTCTGCTGGCCATCGTACTGTGAGAGAAGCTGCCAGCTCAAGGTCCTCCAACACTCATGGAATTTTCCAGAGGCGGCCCTGGAACCTTGCTGACCATGACGAGTGCTTCTGGGACAAGCCCTTCCTACCGCTCTCACAGACAGGTCATCTTGGAGTTGCTCCTTGGAGCTCCCGCCTGGGACACACAGTCATACAACTTCCCCAATAGAAGACCTTTCTGCTCTTAAAAGCTACTCGGAGCTCTCTCCCACTCCTAACCCTGAGTTATCTCTTGAATTATTCCTGCAGGCTCAGTCTAAAAAGATCAGAGCTTTGCTATCCTCATCCTTTCCTGCCCTCGGGTGCCATCCTCTCAAAATCCCACAGGCTTGTATAATTTAGCCTGCTGGGGTCTCTTGACCACCAGGAATTCAAAGTCACCACCCAGTGTTCACGGAACCCCTTCCCCAGCTTCTTCTTCCTTTGGGGGATGGTGAGAGGACCTCAGACCACGGCTCCTGCTCAAGTGTCCTTGACCTACAGTTTACTGTTCTGAGGATCCAACTGGACTATACAATGTCTAAGTAAGTACAACCCTGTTGTCCACACATTCTTAGCTGCAGCTTTCCACGTTAGGAAGACAAACTAAACTTTTCCAGGATGCTAAGTGTCAGGATGACTAGCTTTACATCGCAGGAGCCACACAGGTGGCTCAGAATAGACCCAGCACCTCACCTTTCTGTAAACAGAGGGATAGCTTCTGCCCCACACCAATAATCAACTTTCTGCTTTCTGTGCAAAGAAATCGCTTCTAGGTATCTCCAAATCACCCAGCTGCCCTACCAGACCTCAAGCCTATCATCATTTCTCACTAATCTGGAAAGTTAAAAAAAGGGGGACAAGGCTCACATGTGATTGATTTTAAGAGGCTGAGAAATGGTGCCTTGAATAAATATGTGAGCAGTAACAGACAGCCTGATTCAATCTATTAAATTCTCTGGGTGTTGATTCAAGTACATGAAGCAGAACTGAACACTCCCTGGCTATGGTCATCCATTCGGAACAAAGAGACAGCTTCCCAACACCCAGGAGTGATTACAGCCATTAATATAACTGGCTTAGATGACCAAAATCAGGAAGAGGTTTTAAATTTTGGTATGACCAACACTGACAGTTTGAGAAATCTTTATTAACACTTTAACCTAATGGATTCATCTTTACTAATGATTAATAACCCCAGCACTATTTTATTCATTTTTTTTTCTTTTTTGGTACTGGAGATGGCACCCAGTGGCATTCTACCTCCGAACTACACCCCCAGCCCTTTTTTTTATTCTTTATTTTGAAACATGGCCTCACTGAGTTGCAAAGGGCCTAAACAGCTGAGGCTGTCCACCAACCACGATCTTCCTGCCTCAGTCTCCCAAATGCTGGAATTACAAGCATGCACTACCATGCCCGACTTATTCTTTATTTTGAAACAGGGTCTCACTAAGTTGCAGAGAGCCTCACAGGTTACTGAGGCTGGCCACCAACCTGCAATCCTCCTGAATCAGCCTCATAAGTACTGGGATTATAAGCCTGAGCCACCACACCTGGTTGTTTTGATTCTTAAAGTTTCAAAGCTGAGCATGGTGGCGCACGCTTGTAATCCCAGCATTCGGGAGGCAGAAACAGGAAGATGTTGGTCCGTGGCCAGCCTCAGCTACTTAGTGAGGCCCTCTACAACTCGGTGAGACCCTATTTCAAAATAAAGAATAAAGAATAAGGCTAAAGGTGTAGCTCAGAAGTAGAATGTCCCCTGGGTTCCATCCCAGTACTGCAAAAAAAAAAGTTTCAAATTTATACAGTCATAAATGTAGCTGAATGAATTTGAAGAAAAAACCTCTTACTTTTAAATCAATTCAAATCATTTAAGAAATAAATAACTAAAAACACTTTCATCTAATAAAGCAGGTTTCATATTTGAACCAATTTCTACTATATCAGATGTAAAAATATGGTTTTGTTTGTGACATATCTCATCAAATCAATCTGTGGTTATTTTTAAATTATATTTATTCTATAACTTATTAAAAAGGAAAAGAATTAGACATTCACTTAAATATTGCTTTTTAATTGGTTCTTAACCACCTATTATTTTTTTTCTGGTTGAATTTTGTTCACCAAAGCAAACTTCAGTATTTAAGGTATAACACTTCATACATGGGTAAATCCCTCTATAACCTGGTTAAGAATAAATTTTAAAAAGTAACATGAGCTTTCCACAGAGAAAAAAAAGTATGTCATAAGCCGCAAGTATAATTATAGAAAATCTACATATTTATAGTTATTCTTAAAGTTAAGAAACGGTTTCATAAGCTGGGTGTAGTGGTGCATGCTTGTAATCCCAGCATTTGGGAGGCTAAGACAGGAGGATTGCAGTTATAGGACAGCCTCAGCTACTATTTAGTGAGGCCCTTTGCAACACAGTGAGACCGTTTCAAAATAGAGAATAAAAGAAATAGGGCTAGGAGTATAACTGAGAGGTAGAATGCTCCTGGGTTCCATCCCCCATACCACAATAAAAAAAAAAAGAAATGAATTTTAAAATTTTTATTGGTGCATTGTAGTCATACATCTTAATGTTGTACAGGATGGGGGAAGACACACACACACACGCACACACACACACACACTCATTTAGCCCTTCCCCAATTCTCACCCCATTCCCTCTCTCCTCCCTCCTTCTCATATTTGGCTTAATGATTGATTTTGATATGTTTATAAATGTATATCATATACATTAAATTATTTTAAAAGAATTAATATAGTGCTTGAATAAACTCAATGAACATTGGGGGTTTTGTACACAAATCTTATTTCCTCCCTTTTGAGTTAAGCACAGTGGATTTATGAAACAACTTTTGTCCCATTTTATGAAGAGAAAGCCTGAGGCTTGGATAGAGTTAAGTAAGAACTAAAAAAAGGCAAGCCAAGAATAAAAGCTAGGTTGGTCTTCTTTTAAAAACCTGTACTTTTACATGGGCTAGTCTCATCACTGCATAACCAGAGCAGCCATCAGTTCTTTCCTATGTCTTTAAGAATGACAGTGAAAGATAGAGACAGAGGATCATTAAAAATGGAGCCAGATCACATAGCTAAAAAAAAAAAATCAAATATCTAATGGTTATTCCACTGAAAAAGGATTAGAACCTTATGAGGAGTTAATATCTAAACTATATAAGGAACTCATATCTCAATAACATCATTCATCATCAAAAAATGCAAACTAAAACCACAGTAAGATATCACCCCATCCTCCATTAGAGCAGCTGTTATAAAAAAGACAAAAGATGCCAGGCGTTATGGCGCACGCTTGTAATCCCTGTGTTTGGGAGGCGGAGACAGGAGGATTGTGCACATTCGAAGCCAGCCTTGCTGGCTTAAGAGACCCTGTTTCCAAATAAAAATATAAAATAGGTCTGGGAGTGTAGCCCGGAGGTAGAAGGACTTCCAGAAACTCCAGTACCAAAAAAAAAAAAAAGACAAAAGATAACAAGTGTTGGTAAGAATCTGGAGAAAAGAGAACCCTTGGACACTTATACAACACTTCCATGGTCCTGATGGGAATTGTTGATGGGAATATAAGTTAGTACAACTGGTAGGGAAAATAAGATAAAGGTTCCCAAAGAAATTAAACAAAGAATGACCGTACAGTCCAGCAATCCTACTTATAGGTATATATCCAAGGGAAATGAAAGCCTTATGTAAGAGACACCTGCACTCCAATGTTCACTGCCGCATTCCTCACAAGAGCCAAGGTGTGGGCTCAACATAAGCATTCATCGATGAATGGATAAAGAAAATGTGAGAATCACACACACACACACACACACACACACGCACACGCACGCACACACAGAGGAATACTATTTGACCATCAAAAAGAAGGAATCTTATCAGTTGTACCAACATGGATGAACCTGGAGGATATCATGCTACATGAAATCAACTAGGTGTAGAAATACAAATAACATATGATCTCACTCATATGTAGAATCTAGACAAGCTCAACTCAGAAGCAGAGAGTAGAATAATGGTTGCCAGAAAGAAGGTAAAATGTAGTAGTGGATTGTGAGTAGGGGAGGATGTAAGGGAATAAAGTTTCCATTAGACAGGATGAGTGAGCTCTGAACACCTACTGTACATCATAGTTTCTAGAGTAAATAATTACAAACACTGTATCCCTGAGAACTACTGACAGAGTAAATCTACAGTGTTCTTATCACCAAAGCAACTACATGAGATGAAGGATATGTTAATATGTTTAATTAAATCACTTTGAAAATTTATACAAATATCAAAACATCACACTGAACTCCATTATATAGACAATCTTTCCTCAATTATACTTTAATAAAGCTAGGGAAGAGAGGATCTTGTAGGCTCACCTGGTACTGAAGAGTTAAGAGAAGCATTTCAACCTAGGAAAGGTATTTTGAACAATCAAAGCAATAAACACATTAAATATTAGTTTATAAAGGACCCAAATCACTAATTTGAAATGATCCTAGTGAAGCCCAAAGGATGTAGCCTTGTACACAATTTTCATGGGGAGCCATGTGGCACAGCCATTAGGTTCCAGTGCTTACCCACTCAGAGAGGCTGACGATGAGAAGTAATGAGCCCTTAATCTAATGTTCCGTTTTTCTGGCCTTTTCAATTTACCACTGGTCTCTTTATTTCTACTTTTTAACTGTCCTTTCAACTCTTCTCCTCCTCCTTGTCTCTGACTGTAAGAGGACGTCACATGAAACAATGTCAATACTTTTTCAAAACCTGGAAAATATGCCAGTTCCTCAGCAGAACTGACCCAGTACCAAGAAAGTGAAAAATTAAAACTCCATTAACAGTAGATTACCTACATCATTTACACTGCAAATAAGGAATCCCTTTGTCTTTCTCACAAAAAACTAAACAGTGGAGACACTGAGTGTAAGGAGGAAAGTTCAAACTTTAAGTTAACTTTGTGTCAAAGCTGGACATGGTGGCACAAGTCTGCAATTCCATTACTTGAGAGGCTCAGCTAGGAGGATTAAGGGTTCAAGGCCAAACTCAGGAACTTAGAGAGGCCCCAAATAATCATCTTCTTTGTGTCTCTTTGTATATGTCCTACTCCTTCCAAACCATCTGAACCAGTGAATGATACATAAAATATTTTTCATGTTTTTCCAAAATAAGTTAAACAAAATTCTAGCTAATAAAGTATATATTTCTTTGGTTAATAACAAAAAATAGAAAAAAATAAGATAACACACCAGTCTACCAGACATTATGTAATCGATAATTTAATTTATATACATTCACACTTTTCACTACTATTTTCATGACCACATTCATACTTTTCAATCATATATAAGTAGGAATATGTATATGTAAAAAAAGTAAACTGGCTGCTGATAATCAGGAGAAAACCATTCAGAAATTCTTGAAATCATGCCTAAACACAGGCAGTAAATTCAACAAATTCCTCATCAATCAGTGCTTTAGACAGAATAGACTCCAATGAACCAGTGAAGGGTAATTTTTTTTTCTTTTCACCAAAATAAACAATTCCTGTGTGATTGCATATTTAAAAATCTAAGCTTCATATTTGCCAACATTGTTAGGCTGCTGTATCAACTGTCTGGCTTAAGCCAAATAAAACCTTTTGCAACTTTGGAAAAACTTCCATACAGGAAACTGTAAATTTGGGTGGGCATAATTGTTACTGAATATGTGGTAGTTTTACATCAATTCTTACCTTTATAACTATCCAAATTATACAATATTCCACAAAGGCCATATAATTAAAGACTCGGTATATTTAATTATCTGTTTTCTGCATGAGACCAGAAAGCAAGATACAGTAAGATGCAGTATGTGGGTTTTTCCGTAGCCAATTAACTTCAAGTGGCAACATCACTATTGGTTCTTTATAGTACAAAAATATTTACCTGACAGTATCATAAGAATTCCTCAGGGAATTTTCACATATTCTTTTAGGTGAAAATCATTTTGAATATATGCAAGCAAAAGAATCATGTTTTATCTAAGTTATATCGATAGAAAGAGGGAAAACATTATACTCTATGCTTACCGAGGTTTTTTTTTCCCCCCCAACATGCTCCATCATTGAGGAAAGATTCACAAGACTGAAATCTCATTTTCAAAACTTCTCTGGGGTAATATTGGGGAAAAGAAAAGATGAGCAATATTTTTTAATATTTTTTTAAATTTAAAAACCCTGCCCTTTCACCTCTATACTTTCACATTTGGGCTGAGATCACATTAGCCAACCTGTCAAAAGTTAGAGATCAAAAAAGATTAATGATTCCCAACACAGAAACAAGGTAAACAAAATAAAAGTAAAAGGAAGAAGCCTCGTAATATCATTAACTCCTGAAGGATTATATTTCATCCACTTCTAAGCCAGAAAAACTCCAGGCCTGATAACTACACTAATTTCTTGTTATATATGCTTCACTTTTCTCAGCAAAAAAAAAATATATATATATATATGTAATATATATAATATATATAATAATATATATTATATATATATCTTTTTTAATTTGGTAACACAGTATAAGTAGAATATTCCTCAAGTAATTCTGAAAGGATGACATTTGAGAGGCTATTTCAAAATACAACTAATTCTAAGATTCGCCCTGTTAGAGGCAGAAAAAAGACAGTGTCACCTGAGCCTTGAACCACATTGCTTTTTGAGAGTATAATTTAAATTATATATTGGGATAAAAATAACAGATACACAGTTGGTTAGCAAGATAATGTGCTAGTCTATAATAGGAGCTTTAGATGGTCAGCAATACCATTTATTACACAAATATTTATCAGGCAGTAAATATATTTGAGTGTGTGTGTGTGTGTGTGTGTGTGTTACTGAGGATTGAACTCAGGGACATTCTACCTCTAAGCTGCACCCTCAGCCCTTTTTATATTTTATTATTTGGAAACAAAGTTGCTGAGGCTGGCTTCAAACCTGCATTCCTCCTGTCCTGTTTAATCCTTTAGACATGTTTAATCTTTCACATAATCATAGATAAGTTATCACCATTATAGATTTACAAATTTTTATTGTTGAATAAAGCCAATAAGTCATTCATACATAAAAGGAGTAATAATAAACAGTTTTAAATAACCAGTTTTAAATTACCAGTTTTAAACCTCCCTTAAGAGTTTCGATAGAGTATGGTTTTATGGGGCAAGGTTTTAAGCTTTAATAATAATTTTCTAGTCTTCCCACCACCACCATACATATTATACCTTTCTTCTTTCAATTTCATCTCAATCCTGAATCCAGTGGCCCACAGTAATTCGTGTATTTGCCAAAATAGTCAGTCAGCCAAAAGATTTAAGGCTTAACGCTTTTAACTTTGCAGTCTCACAGGATATTCTCCTTGGGACACCTGTTCAGTAACTACATCTACAAGAAAAAGATTGATTAATGAAGTAAAAGAGGGGACCTAATGGAGGGAGATGGAGCGAGGGAAAGATTGATTAATGAAGTAAAAGAGGGGACCTAATGGAGGGAGATGGAGTGAGGGAGGAAGACTGGAAGGGAGAAGCACCTCCATGTACATACACAAACTTATCAAAGCCAATCACTGCGCTGGGCACGGGAAGGAGGGCGGGGCAGGGATAGAGTGGGAACTGGTAGAGAGCTCAGGGAGTGCTATGTGGATGTATGCCTCTATCACCCTCAACTTCAGCAAGATGTATGATTACAATGCGCCAATTTAAAAAAAAAGAGTGAAAAAAAGCTTGTGTGTTGATGCTCTGATAGGAAAATACAAAGCAGGGTTTCTCTTTTGGATTATGAAATATTTAATAGGGCTCCGCCTTCCGAAGCCTACAATACAAAACATGAAATGATACATCAGTATTTGAAGGCTATGGATGGATAACCAGGCTCCTAAAATTAGATTTCAAAAAATACCTGGACTCTTAAGTAAAATGTCACACAAAAATATACTACATATACAGGCTGAGCATCTCTAACCTAAAAAACTCCAAAATCTGAAACTTACTGAGCACCAACATGACAACCCAAATAGAAAATTCCATGACTGACCTCATGTTATTTGTTGCAGTCAAAATGCAGGCAGTGCTAAAAAATACTGTATAGATTTACATTTAGGCTATACATATGAGCTATATATGAAACAAATGAATTTTGTGTTTAGCCTTGGGTCTCATCCCCCAAATATCACAGTATGTATATGCAAACATTCCAAAATAAAAAAGAAACTGAACTCCAAACTCTTCAGAAAGAGGTTCCACACATTTCAGAAAAGGAACATTCAATGTATATACAGTATATGCCATATAACTCCAAAATATAACCCTGCTGTACTATTAAAAGCTTAAAATAAAGTTAAAATTTAAATATACAATACTAGCATATTAGTTAAAATATCACTTAATGAAAAATTCCCTACTTCATCATAAAATCAGAAATCAGTAGACATATAATATGACCAAATATAAAATCAGAATAAAAAATATACATCTAAAACCCAAAGACCACTATTAGTATAAAATAACTTAGCTGTTTCAACAATACTGGATGGTTCTACCAACTAATTGCTTCCACTGCTGGCTTTCTCAGCCTATATTGTAGAGTAACTAAAATTAACAATAAAAGTTAAAATGACACAGCAATTATGAAGGAAACGTGTACACTTAAGAAACTGAAACAATTACAAGCAAAGGAATACTACTCCCAAACCAATTTGTTGAGGTTGAGGAACCTCCTTACTCTTTTGGTAATCTTGCTTCCATTTAAAACCTCACTCTTCAATTTCATTGTCCAGAAAGATAACTACAAAGTGAAAATATATACTAGGAAGCTGACAGATGTTACTACTCCATTTAGGTAAATTCGAGAGGAAAACATTAGTTGTCTAATTCTAATAAGATAAAGCCAAAAGGAAAAGATGGTTCTATAATTATACTACACATTGCTAAATTAATATTGCTTATTTAAAGGAAAGAATGAGGGTGTGTGTTTGTGTGTATATACTTATATATACTTATATACTCACATATACATATATATATGTATGTTTATAATATAAGACCAAACTAATTCATCCTTTCAAATGCTGCACCTTGCTTTAAAACAATTCATTCTGAGCCTATATATTCACAGTTCCTTTGATAGTAGAAAGTAACAGGGTTTCAAACTGAAGTCAATGACTGTCATTATTTTTCACACTTCAGAGAACAATGATCATGTAAACTAATTAACAGATTACATATCTCTATATGTGATAACCTTACCTGTGAAGTACAGAAAATAAGCATAATACAAAGAAAACGTTTGGTCAAAACATCATACATTGTCATATACAAAAAAAGCAACACTCGATTTCTTCATCTAAACTAAAAGATTAAAATAAATCTTCCATTTTATAATTTGGTAAATACTTAGGGTGTTTTAATACCTTAAAACTATTTTTGCTGAATTACCATAAAAATTTTCAAGTGGAATCATATGTCTGCTACTTTTCAAACCTATATAAAGAAAAACTATGCTCTAAATGCTGCATAACAATGATAATTTATAGTTAGTTTCTCAGAGAGAGCATCTTTGTTTTCTAGCCTTGCAGACAGTGGTTACTCATCCCACTGAAAAATGTCCTCAAGTGTTGATTAAATCGACTGTCAGCTGGTACTTGCAAAGATTTAAGCTAAGGTGATCACTGTTAGTAGGTAGCAAACTCCTAAACAAATTGGATGAACACATTTTAAAACAATATATGTGGCGGACCCAGGAAATCAAGAGAACCTGTAAGCTCCACATGTCTCTAGCCCACACACTAAACTGTAAACAATCTCAAACTCTCAGCTCTCTTCTGAATGATCTTTTCCTTTTTCCCTTTCTATCCTTTCTTCCTCTTTCTCTATCTTTCCTTTTTCTTTCTCTTCTCTCTCCAGACATCCTTCCTCACCCTTGATTTCTTCATAAGGTTCTTCAAGAAAACCTGAAACAAAGGACAAAAGGAGCCCCTCCTTGTTCCTTCACCAACAGGGACAAATTCACCATCCCTCAGGTCTCAAAACAGAGACCCCTGCTGACTGGTAGTGGATATTTTGACCCCTTAACTTTTTTTTTTTTTTTTTTTTTTTTTTGCCTAAAGTAATAAATATCCTGAAAAGGAAGACAGGTAGGTAGGTAGGTAGAAGGAAATGTCCTGTCTAGACCCACTACTGGGCACAGAGTTACTTACAGTGTTCTGTAGGTAAGTATATCTCAAATTCACATTTCTAAATATTTACTTGGCTATCACTTTTTTTTTTAAGATTTAAAGAAGTTTATTAGAAAGATAGAAATACAGAAAATAGAAATATAGCCCCATGCCAAAATGGTATAAGGGGGTGACTCGAAATGAATACACCCTGGCTATCACCTTTAAAAAAAAAAAATCAATGTTAGATTTGTATTATGGCTGCCCCAAGCAATCAAACTTTTCAAACTTTTAAAGACAGAAACACTGCTAAAATAAATACAAAAGGAAAGGGTTCCCCTTTATAAACCCATCAGTGCTGACAATTTTCCCTTCAAAGTATTTCTCTAGGTCTTTCCTCCAGAGTCTTGGCTCAGGTTCTAACTAACTCATGACTGGACTCCAGTTTTCTTTGTGTCATAACATTTTTGGCATTCTAAAGCATCCTCTATGCAAGGATATCCAAAGCTCTCCTCTGGATATCCTTGGTGTGTCTCTATGAGAAGATTACTAGCTTCTGGCCATTTGAGTTCATTTTATTCTCAAGGCCTTTCATAATTCAACTTTCTCTATCCCACTCAGCACTCACAAGCCTGCTGCGTTCCACACAATTGCTGCCTGTCACCTCGCTCTTTCCAACACTCTCCATGTGGCATGCCTCTCTGCAGCCACTGAGACAACCAGAACTCATTCTCCATCCCAAACCCGGGTCCCAAACCTCCTGCACCAGGTATGTTCCCTCTCATCCTAAACTCCACCAGAATTGGGGGGCCGGGGTCAGAGGGGTTCAATCTAGTCCAAACAAAGGCTGTCCACATTAATTCGGACCAATCTGAATATTATCTGACACTCTATCACTTCCTTTAAATTTTAGTTAAGTTAAATTGTTTTAGAATGGCACTGGCTTCTTGGACGGACATTTTTTATCACACTCTAATGCAAACTGGTTCTCAACCTAATGAAGTTGTGGTAAGCTGCAACCTCCATTAAAATAACTGGCCTTCAGTGCCTAAAAGAGTGGCCCTGCTGCCCATGATAGACATTTCATAGCACTGAGGAGGAGGAACAGAATATGTCTTCTACCAGCATTAGACAAAGCTGATCACTTTCATGAGAGTTGCAAACAGTTAAGAGTTGTGCATATATATATATATATATATATATATATATATTTTTTTTTTTTTTTTTAACAAACATCCCTGGCACTCACTGTCACCTTGGTCTGGCCTCCAGAACTTTCACAACTTCCTAGATTAGTGATTCTTCCCAGGGGCTTTTTTCCTAATATCCCTGTGCTCAATGCCACAAACCACAGCCCTCAAGGTTTAACAAACTCTGTTCTAAAGAGCTTAAAGAAAGTAATTCATGATTATTCAAGTGACCATAAAAGGTGAGGACTAGCCAGTCCTCCAGGGCTGAAATTCAGCACCTTTAGAGACCTCTGTCTCCTCCCCTCCAAACCCTGCCAGTTTGTGCTAAGAAGACTGGCGCCAAGGCCGCCTCTCCTTTACACCCTTATCTCCCCTTCCAAGCAGCATCCCTGGGATAGCTTTGGAGATAACCTGAAACTCATTCTCCCTGCAAATTGCATCTAGCTGGCAGAGCCCCCTTCAGGGCTGCCTGGGCCAGGATTAGGCCCCCCTTTCAACTCGACTTTAGTGGCCTTAGTGGCCGCTGTCCACAGTCCCACAGCTTCACACTTAACCGCACAGACGTTCTTGGACATGGCCCCCATCCCTTCGGGGTCCCACTATCAGTGCCCCGGGAATGAAAAACAGGAAGGCTGTCACTCTGAGGTTTTATTGTTGGAAAATGTGTTTCCATGCTCACCAACGAGGTGGGACTAAAAGATGGCAAGGACTTGAGTGGTTGTGGCCAGTTGTTTTCACAGCTGGCCCTGTCCGTAGCCCTTTCTTAAAAGCTTAATTGACAGGTGAGAAATTCCTCGGCTGGGGGTCATTCCGGGAACTCCCCAGCATCCACTCCAGCTGGGAGAGGGATATGGAGGGGAAGGGAGCGGTGCTGAAATGGTGCTGGGCTTGTCCCGGGAGAACTCTAGTGCAGGAAAGAGGACTCCGGCGCCAGGAATCCTCTGGTCCAGAGAGGAGAGAACCGGGAAGCCCCAAGGATAAGGAGGGGCGGGAGAAGAAGGGAGGGAGATGCCTGCAAATGTCGTGAGAGGGGCCGTAGTGGGCGAGGAAGATGCAGACCCGGAGGAATTGAGAAATTCTTAAAAAAAAAAAAAAAATGGGGCGAGGGGAGGACGGAGCAGCCGGGAGCCGCGCCAGGGCGAGCACGTCCCCGGACTGGTGGCAGACCCTTCCGGAGCGCGGGCGAGGCTGGCTCCCAGCGGAGCCCGGAGCCAGAAAGTTGGCGGGGAGGCGCCGGCTCTTACCTTCTGGTCCACGATGGAGCAAGCCATCTCGCGGACGTGCGCCAGGCTGTAGTCGCCGGAGGAGTCCTGCAGCAGCAGCACGGGCTCGCGGCTCAGGCCGATCTGCAGATGGAAGGAGATGCCCCCGGCCGGGGCGGCCAGGCAGGGCGCGGGCAGCGGGCTGGGCGGCCGCAGCAGCGGCGGGGCGCTCATGGCTGCGCGGGCGCGGTGGCCAGAAAGTTTGCAGCCGCCGAGCGAGCCCCGAGCTCCTTTCTCCGACAGCCGAGACGGAAAATGAAAACTTTCCGGAAAAGTCCCCGCGCGGGGGGAGGGGGAGGAGAGGGAGGAGGAAAATGGCCGAGGCGGGAGGACCGGGCGGCGGGAGGGGGAGCAGCCGCGGCTCCGGGGACCGGGCGCCGGCGGGGCGGGCTCTGCGCAGACACCTCCCGGGCGGCGCCGCCCCCTCCGCCCGCCCCGCGCCCCGATCCTCCGCGAGCCCCCGAGGCCGGGTCCCGCCGAGCCCCCGCGGCGGGCGCTGTCGGTGGCTGACCACCACCCCGGCCCCGCGGCCACCCTGCGGACCCTGGACCCCTGCCCCCCCGCTGAGAACTTCCAGTCCTGGCAGTCCCGGCCACTTCTTCCAAGTGCCCCAAGACTACGCACTTCTTTCTACCCGGGGAGGTGACTTCTGATGAGCCCTAGACCACAGAGCCCCGGAGCCTCACCTTTAGAGGGTCAGAGGAGGATGAAAATAGCGGGTCTTCCGGAATCCAACCCCTTGGTTACCCAAAAAGGTCAAGAAGCCAATTAAAGGAAATGTGCATAAAGCCCTGGCTACCTTTTTTTTTTTTTTTCCTGTCTCAGTGTGACACACCCACGTGCCCAAGCCCACCTGCTCCACCCAGCTTACCAGGCACAGAACACTCCAGTCTCTGGGTTCCAGAGGCAGGCTCTTTAAAAGAAAAGCCATTGTCTCCCGGAGGGCCAGCAGCCAGAGTGGATGGTCCATTGTGGCCTCCTCCTCTGGACCTTAGTCTCTGTGTCTCCCTGGGTTCCTTAGAAAGCCTTAGAAAGCCTTTGCTTTCCTGCTATCAATCTGAAGCCAGCCTTGGAGGAACAGTGCTCTCAGCCCCACCCCAGTAGCATCCATTGCAAGCATCCCCATCAAAAGTGGGCTCAACCTGCTCTAATGTTGACAGTATTGTTTAGTTTGGTGTCTGGGGAGCAACTCTGTTTCCCAATCCTTGGAGAACTTTATTTAATTAATTAGTTTATTTATTTATTGGTACTGGGGATTGAACCCAAGGGCCTACATTCCCTTCCTTATTTTTATTTGAAACAGGGTCTCAATGAATTGCTGAGGTGTAACGCCCAGTTCGAGGAGTCCCCAAAGACCACCAGGAGACCCTCACCATATGCAAAAGCAAAGAGCCTTTATTCGGGCTTAAGCTCGGACTCTCAGATTTCACCCCATGCAGCATATTTGTACAGACAGCCTTGAGCAGCAGCTAGACAAAGCTTTTATGGAGGTTAGGGTAGGGGTGGGGGAACTACTTAGCTACATGATTGGGTGACTTCTGAGCAAGGTTGGTCTGTGCAAGGGGATTGGTCCATACTGACCACGTTAGCTTAAATTTTTAAGCTCAGGTGTTTGAGTTTTAACAGTCAGTATTCAGCTGGGTTAACAGGCAATTCTTAGCTGACCAAGGTCAATCCTGGCTGCAGCTCTTGACTGATAGCTTTATAGACAGAGAGAAGGATTTTGTTCTACCTAAGTCTTATTACAGTTGTCAGGGTTGTTCAGAGGATCTTGCTAAATTGCTGAGACTGGCCTTGATCCTACAATCCTACTGTCTCAGCCTCCCGAGTACTGGGATTAAAGTCCTGCACCACCATGCCTGGCTCCCAAGCCATGTTCTCCTTTTTTATTTTCAAGCAGGGTCTCACCAAGTTACCATATGCTGGCTTCATACCTGTGATCTTCCTGCCTCAGCCTTCCAAGTATTGTTTACAAGTATGTGCCACCATGCCTGGCCTTGGGCTTGGAACTGAATTCTAACCCCGTCCTCCCATCGGGATGAAGGTTGAGGGTGTGTAACCACAGTTGCACAGGGTCCAGCTGACATAAGGGACCCGGTCTGTTTACTGCTATACTCCGGCAGTCTGCCGTCACCGTTGGGAAATTCTAGGTTTTGGAGGGGAGCGCTGCATCTTCATTTTGCAGATCAGACTGCCAGTCCTGCCTCTCACTTTGCCACTTGATGGGAGCTGCCCCTTACCCACGTAAGTCTACGCAGGCATACCTAAGCAAACTACTGAGGATGTCTTCTCTTGTAGTGGGTTACATTGCATTTTGTCCCGTTTTATTTGTTGACCTTCAGGTCTGGTTCTGGCCCAGGATAGTGCAAAGGAGTTTCCATTCTTTAGCGTCATGTTTAGTCGGCAATGGAAACTTGATGCCCCCAACTACGTTATATCATTCGCTGCTCTCAAAGAGATTAGTATTTACTCTCTGGATTAGATGGCTTGATAAGGTGCACTTGTGTTGGAAATTTCCATCGGATTACTTATGAAGTGGTCAGCTTCATCCATGGTAAGAGGTGATTTTTCCCGATGTAACAGCTTCAGCTAAACTAGGAGAATAGTGGACGTCTTGCTGCAATACCTTTCAGAATTCTCCGGGGGAGACACAGAGAGAGTGTGTGTGTGCTTTGATATCAGAAACTGTATCTCATTTTCCCCCAAATTTGGAGTAAGGTCAGTATTACGCCATTTCCTATTACGAAGGCAAATGTTTGCGGGTAAGTTTAAAAAGTGTTTTACTTGAGTTTCAGGCAAACAGGAGACATGTGTGCATTGTACTTATTGCATTTATCTATTTAGAACTTCTCTGTTCCAAATTGTTCTCACTACATGTGCAGCTCTGCCTAACAGGTCACATTGAAAAAAGAAAAAAAGCAAAATAATAATAAACTTGTTTCTGATCATCACTGCAATGAATAACAGTAATGCCATGGTACAGAAAGTGACTGTGAGCAGGAAGGTAGAGAAATGAGGCGCTACTGTGGCCAGGGGGTGAGAGATGGTTTCATCAAGGCTTTTACTTTTGAGCCCAAAACCAATTGATGAGAAGGAACTAATCTTGAAAAGGTCCAGGGTAACAGCATTTTAGGAACAGGTAACAACCCAAACACAGGAATTGACATTTTCAAGGCACAGGAAATGAGGGGCAAATAGATGAAATGAGGCCAAAGAGGTGATAGAAGCCAGACCACCAAGGGTCTTGAAAGCCATGAAGATAAGTCATCTTTACTTTATTCTCAATTTACTGCTGAACCATTGGATGGTTTTTAACCAGGGAGTGATAAGATTGAATTCACATGTTTGAAAGATGACTGTCTGTCTGTTGAGTAGGAAACAGACTAAAAGAGGAAAGAGTAAAAGCAGAGACACTGGGTAGGAGACCATTGGTATGTCCAGTCTAAAAAGCTACTGTGGACTGCTATGGTTTTAGCAGCAATGCTATGAAATGCAAGCAGAATTGAAGGTCTTGCCAATGGATCAGAGATTTATATAAGTAGTGAGATAGCAGAGATCTCATGAAAGACTAAGTTTCTGAGCAATTGTCTTGATGGTTGTACCAATAATTGAGAGAACAGAGAAGAAGCAGGCTGAGGGAGATATTTAAGATTGCTGCTCTGAGCATGTTTAATTGGATATACCACTAGATTTTCCACTAGAATAACAACTAGAACTGAATATAGGAATCTAATGTTCAAGAAAAAGAAAGGGACCAGAAATATTGTTGGAAATCATCTGTGTGGACTCATTTCAGAGCTAAAATAGACGAGATCTCTCAAAAGAGGAGTAAAGCAGTCATCAGTTATAGGAAAATTACAGGAACTATGGTGTCCTACTTAAGAAGAAAAGGCAAATTATGTGGTTAAGTCCTTCTTTTGCCACAACAATACTATGAAAGATTTTTTAAGATGTTGGAAACCATTGAGATGAAAATGAGATAGGAAAAATAAACTTTAAAGAATTAAAAACTAAGCCGGGCGTGGTGGCGCACACTTGTAATCCCAGCATTCGGGAGGCTGAGACAGGAGGATCGTGGTTCGCAGACAGCCTCAGCTACTTAGGCCCTCAACTCAATGAGACCTGCAACTCAATGAGACCCAGTTTCAAAATAAAGAATAAAAAAAAATAGGACAGGGGGTATAGTTTGGAGGTTGAATGTCCCTGGGTTCCATCCCCAGACCCTCAAAAAAATTAAAAACTTAAGAAGCTAAAACACTATTGAGTGAAAAAAATGAATAATGAGAAACCAAAAATGAATAACGAGAAACAAGAAGAAAAAATCGTAAAATCATGGGAGCTCCCCATTAAAAGCAGTGAATTCCCTGGAGTTGGTTATTGCAACTTTCATGTTAGGCACCTGAGAACTGACAGCTTACCGATTTCTATTAACTCCTGCTGAAAAGTAAGGGAATGTATAAAATGGTATGTATCTCTGGTGATTTCATAATTATACATAGGAAAATTGAGGAATTTGAGAGATCATCAGTGGTTTTAATTCCCTTTGGAAATTTCAACTTTGGAAAAGAAGAGAGAGAATAAAGAGTAGTTGCTGATGTAAATTACTGTATACACATAAAATGAGCTTTCATTTTTTTTAATTATGGCTAGCATGATTAGAATAGTGGTCATCTGGCAATGCCTGGGAATATCATCTTAGAACATTCAATACCCTAGTCTAGATTCCACATACACATGTCTAGGGTATACAGAAGTACTTAGAACAGTTTCCAAAGATGAATGCTCATCCTGCAAGGTGCTCTTCAAAAGAAGCTCATCTGTTCAGGTAATTTCAAATGTGTCCAATAAATTTATAATAAATGATCAGAAAGACAGCTGAAGATAGCCTGCTGAAATTGGGAGTCAGTCTAAGAACTTTATATGCTTTGTTCAAGAGAAATGACAGTAGCAAAGGAAAGTGAATAAAGTTCATATGCAGTTCCATGGCTGAAAGACTCATATCTCCCAGTCCAAACATTTTATAGTCTAGTAAATTCCAAGTTTTCACCTCTGCAGATATTTCAATGAAACCAACACAGGTACATTAAAATAGGTCATTGATCATATTCTATAGTTTATATATTTTTATGATAATTTATATTATAATTCTTGTAATTATACTCTTATTGCAATGTAATTATGTATAATATTCTATACTTAAGATTTTATAGGTGTTCCACATCTGGGACCATAATGCAAAATGGGTTAAGAAACTAAGGATTAAAGGAGCTGAGACAGGAGGATCGTAAGTTCGTGGCCATCCTCAGCAACTTTCCAAGGTCCTTAGCAACCTAGTGAGACCCTGCTTCCAAATAAAAAATAAAACAGGGATGAGGGTAGAGCTCAGGGGTAGAATGCTTATGGGTGAAAAAGGAAAATAAGTAGGATTAGAGAAATTATATACAAATGTCAAAATCATAAATTCAAAGGAGAAAGCATAGTTCTAGGATATCTTCATTTTGATATGACTGAGCACTGGCATTGTTCACATGTGCTAAAGATGGATGGATGGATGGATGGATGGATGGATGGATGGATGGATGGTTAATGTCCATGATAAATGTTTTTCATTGTTTCTTATTTTAGAGTATTCACATATAATCACCTGTCAATTCAGGTTAGATAAGAACAATGACACAAAACTGATACAAAAGAAAAATCAAGTCCTGATGGAAACATCAATCATAGAAACATCTACCAAAAATCATGTGATAAACAAAATACTTCTTAACCTAGTTGGTCATTTCATGGGAAATGGAAAGGAAATAGTAAACTTGTGAATTTAATTTTTCACCAAGAAGAAAAATTGATTTTTTTCTTTAAGTAAACAGATCACAAAAATAAGATTCTAAAGTCAAAGACCCTAAAGTGGACAGGAGGCCCTTGAAGACAAATTTTCAACTAAAATCTCACAAATGATCCAGGTAAGAAATAAACTCTGAAACTAGTGAAGCTATACTTTAAGTTCTGGATAAATACAGGTCTGCAAAGAAAATTACAAAACAATAGACATAGGTATAAATAAAAATAAAGTTATCCTAACCTAAGAACAATCAACTCTTTTTTTTTTTTTTTTTGATGGTACTGGGGTTCCTGAAAGCCCTTCTACCTCCAGGTTACACTCTCAGACCTATTTTATACTTTTTTTATTTGGAAACAGGGTCTCTTAAACCAGCACAGCTGGCTTCCAACCTGCAAGATCCTCCTGTCTCCGCCTCCCAAGCACGGGGATTACAAGCCCCCATGCCAGGCTAATCAACTCATTTTATATATTAATGATACTCTTGTCAGGCATGGTGGCTCATGCTTCTAATCCCCATGCTTGGCTTGGGAGGCTGAGACAGGAGGATCATGCAGGTTTGAAGCCGGCCTCAGCTGGTTTAAGAGACCCTGTTTCCAAATAAAATATAAAATAGGTCTGAGAGTGTAGCCCGGAGGTAGAATGCCCCTGGGTTCCATCTCCAGTACCACGAAAAAAAAAAAAAAAAAAAAAAAAAAGATACTCTTGAGACACAGCATGTTATAGAACAAAGGGTTATAAACTTTTTTTAGTTAGTTTTTTTTTTTTTTTTTTTAGGTCTGGGGATGGAACCCAGCAGCATTCGACCTCGAAGCTACATCCCCTGCCCTATTTTTTATTCTTTATTTTTTGAAACAGTCTAAGTTGTGGAGGGCCCCACTAAGTAGCTGAAGTTGTATGTGAACCGCAATCCTCAGGTCTCAGCCTCCCAAATGCTGGGATTACAAACTTGCGCCACCATGCCCGGCTATAAACTGATTTTGCTGTTTGTTTTATTTTGGTTTTCTGTTTCTGTTTCTTTTTTCTTGTTTATAATACAGGAAATTGAACTTGGGAGCTTTCTACCTCTGAGCTATACCCCCAGTTCTTTTAATTTTTGTTTGTTTATTTGTTTTGAAACAGGGTTTCAGTAGGTTGCTGCAAGTCTTGCTACATACTGAGGCTGACCTCAAATCTACTCTTTTCCTGTCTTAGTTTCTCAAGTACTTGGATTACAGGAGTGCACTGTGATGCCGAGGCTCTAAACTGCTCTTGATGAGGAACTTGGGGTTCCCTCTAGATTTTCAGGTAGTGTTCTAGATACCCTGCTTCACTTTCAACTGAGCATCTCTAATTTTATCTTCTAATAAATCGTGATCTGATGGATTTGTTTAAAAATAAAAGGTACCACTGATAAAATGAGATCTGAAAACCTTCAGTGTGGTGAACACGAATGAGCTTTGGGGAAAAGGCTGGTTTGGGTTTGCTGCTGGATCTGCCATTTATCCAGCAGCTGTAGCTCTGAGGAGAGAAAATTGCATTCACACATCACTACTTCCACTAGTTGTGGTTACAGCTTCAGTCCCCCAATGGTAAAATAAAATTTAAAAAAAATTGCACTAGTTAAGGTGTTGTCAACATTAAGTGATTCAATGTATGTAAAAGCATCATGCCTGCCATGTATTAATCATACCTAGAAGAGTAGCTACCATAAACCCCATTAGCCCAAACATCCTTTAGGCCAGCCATAGCCCTTACTGTAATGTTAAAACAAAAGAGAGAGAGAGAGTAAACTAACCATTTTCCTTCATTAGCCTACCAAGAAAAGAGGATAATAAAAAAGGACAGTTAAAAGGAAACTGAAGCTCAAAATGAGAATGATGTCCATTCAAATACTTACCTCTCAAGACTGTACTGGAGCCGGGCATGGTAGCGCACGCTTGTAATCCCAGTACTTGGGAGGCTGAGACAGGATGATCGCACAGGTTCGAAACCAGCCTCAGCTACTTAGTGAGGCTCTCAGCAACTTGGTGAGACCCTGTTTCCAAATAAAATATAAAATAGGTCTGGGGGTATAGCCTGGAGGTAGAAAGGCCCTGGATTCTATCCCCAGTAGTATTACCAAAAAAAAAAAGAAAAGAAAAATTTACTGGTAGCAATATTGCTACTATCTTAAAGTATTCTTAGTAGATAACCAGAAAAAAATGTTCAAATTTTCAAAAAGATTCCAAAAAATTACAGATCACTGATGTTAGTTCCTATTAATATTCAGCAAAATTCTAGATCAGGTTAAACACGTGGTTCATAAAGAATTTTGAATGAGGAGGTATAAGTTTATTAAAAACAGATATTGCTATATTTCTTGCTTTTTTAACTCCAAATTGGAGAATATAATAGACATTTGGTTTATCTGGGGGAAAAAATTTGTACTGAGGATTGAACCCAGGGACATTCCACTTCTGCGTTATACCCCAAGCTCTATTTTTTTTTTTTTTGCTTTTTTTTTTTTTTCAGTACTAAGGATGGAACCCAGGGGCATTCTACCTCCAAGCTACACCCCCAGCCTTATTTTTTATTCTTTATTTTGAAACAAGTTCTCACCAAGCTGCAAAGGACCTCACTAAGTAGCTGAGGCCAGCCACAAACAGTGATACTCCTGTCTCAGCCTCCCGAATGCTGGGATTATAAGTATGCGACACCACACCCAGCCTTGTTTTTTTATTTTGAAATAGGGTCTCATTATGTTGTTGAAAGCTTTGCTAAATTACTGAGGCTGGCTTTGAACCTGTGATCCTCTTGTCTCAGCCTCCCGAGTACTGGGATCACAGGTATGCACACCCATGCTGGTTTATCTGAATTTCAATAAAAAATGAACATTTATTTTCGTATTCTATGGTCAAAGTAAAAAAATATAATCTATTGGACAAAAGTAAATTATTAGATGCTACAACAGCTGTTGTACACTAAAGTACGTGCTCATTAAAGCACATACTGCGATATCTCTTGCTTTTTAGATTTCAAATTGGAGAATATTATAGAGATTTGATTTATCTGAATTCCAACCAAAACTATACACTTCTTTCGGTATCTAAAGTTCTAACTAAAAAAAATTTATTAAATAATAGTAAATTATTTAAAATTGCAACAGTATACTAAAAATACACTGTATACTAAAATACACTGTATACTTATATACTAAAATAAGTTTAGTATATTTTTTCTGCTTACTGATGAATATAAAGTTGTTGTACATAAAAGACATTTGTTATATATAAAAGTCAATGTTTTTAATTCATTTTTTAATTTTATAGAGTTTGTCTTTTTTTGTGTGTGGGTCTGGGGATGGAACCCAGGGGCATTCTACCTCTGAGCTACACCCCCTTTCCTATTTTTCATTCTTTAATTTGGTGGCACTGGGGTTCCTGGAAACCCTTCTACCGAGCTACACTCCAGACCTATTTTTTATATTTTTATTTGGAAACAGGGTCTCTTAAACCAGCAAGTCTTGCTTCGAACCAGTGCGATCCTCCTGTCTCCGCCTCCCAAGCACAGGTATCGCAAGCATGTGCCAACAGTCACGGCTTCATTCTTTAATTTGAAACAGGGTCTCACTAAGTTGCAAAGGGCCTCACTAAGTAGCTGAGGCTGTCCATCCTCCAATCTCAGCCTCCCGAATGTTGGGATTACAAGCGTGTACCACTATGCCCAGCTTAGAGTATGTCTTTTAAGATATTTATAAATGTCATTTTTGCCTTGGCTTATATATCTTAAAAAGCATTCCATAATCTGAGATCAGATAAATATCCACCAATAGTTTTTAATATCCATCAATTCTTATACTATTATTTTGGTTTTTAATAACTACATTCAGTCTAGACACTAAGTATATGTACTGACTTCCAAACTTTATTTCTCTTCCCAAAAGTCAGTGGTTCCAGCTATTGTAGCACATTTTTATTTGCTTTTATTTTATTTGCTTTTATATTAACACTTAAAGTATTAGCTTTAAGGTTTTATATGCATTATTTAACCCATATTTCTCTAACTTTTAAAATCCTCAGTGAACTTTGAAATATTTTGTTCAAAATATAAAAGCTTGTAACTATATAGTTTACATTTATTGACAAAAATACCTACATTTTGCTATACCATATTTTTTGGGTTAGACTTGATTCCCTGAACATCATTCTATTCTGAACAGTAAAACTTTGACTCTGATATTTTCATAAGAACTGAAATTGGTTGGCGCCAAAGTATCTTAAGATTTGTTCAGATTCCCTGTAGAAAACAAAATGAAATCACCTCTTTAACACTTTTCCCTTCAACTTCAATTTATTCGGGATACAATGGCCTAGAGTTGCCAATTTCAGTCATACACACTGGCTTAAATCAACCCAACTTTCAAATTCCGAAACCATTAACAACAGAGCATTTATTTCTCACGAAGGTTCAAGTCTTCTAACCTTGGTTTCAAGCCCCTTGGCTCCAAGGATATAAACTTTTTTTCATTCTTACTAGGTCATGTCATAGCCAAACTTTCTCAAATGTCTACATTAATACATTCCATTATATTATATAACCAAGTTTGTTCTCCTTAGTACACTTCATTTTGGAAGACTTTAGATTCTTTTATTCCATCATTTTTAAAACTGGCTAAAATTTAAAAACTTAATAAGAAAAAATAAAGGAGATTCAATTAATCCAAATTTACTTTTTGGGTCCTTTCCTGGAAAAAAAAATTTTTCAAGCTGAAATTTCTTGTGTGTGGTTTCTAATGCTTGATTTGGAAAATAAAAATTTTTTAAGTGAAAAAATCTGGCAGATTTATATCTTACTGACATAACCAGGAAAACAGATTCTAATGGCTTAAGAAAAAAAATAATTTGCTTTTCTTGGCTTCAGAGAATTTTAAATGGCATTATTTCTAAAAGTCATTTATTACTATAAAATGTGCATTTGACTAGGGTAAAAGTCTGCATAACTTCAGTGAGGTCATTTATATGGAGTTAAAGCCATAGTTTATCTAATCATCTGCTGGGTTTCTATTCTAATTCTGATCCTCAAATATGCAATCCTAAAAAATATAATACTGTAGACACAGTAAATGTTATTTATTCTTTATTTTAAAGTATGAATTTAATTATTTCATATTTAATCGCATACACATTTAGAATGAAAATCTTTGCTCCATTTACCTATAGATAGAATATTTGCTTCTTGAATTATCTATTTTAACTCTGTAAAGTGTTTCTAATAAATATATTTTTTTAAAAAATATACTCTTATTGATGCACTGTAATCACACATTATAACAAACTTCAGAGTGATAGGAGCACACACACACACACACACACACACACACACAGCACTTAGTGAGCTCCCCCCACCCCAGATCCCACCCCACTCCCTCGGCTTTCCCACAAATGATGCTGATATTGGCATGGATAATTTGCTACATGTACCAAATTATTAGTTTAATCATAATGTTTCCTTCATCCATTCCCCCTCCCCCACATATACCACACCTCCTTCCGCTACTCCACTGGGGTTTCTCCTCCTTTATCTGAAGGCCCACTTGTATCCCACTTCCACCCAGGAGAGAGAACATACAACCCTTCACTTTATGGGACTGACTCATCTCACTTAGCATAATATTCTTTAGCTTCTTCCATTTTCCTGCAAATTTATCTATATATTGTTGTTGTTGAATCCATTAGTCAGAGTCAGGAAGAATTGAAGTTCTCATAAAAGGAAAAAAGAAAACAAATTGAATTTTAGATTTGTTTCAGAATGTATTGAAGAAAAGGACTGTGTGATTTTCGACTGTGTGATTTTCTTCCTTTTCGAGATGAGAGAAGAGGATTCTAGAGTATCTTCACCCACCATTGCACTTTGCTGTCCTGCTTGAATGGCAATATTGACAGGTATAGATAAGGGGATTAGACGGATGGCTTGTTCATGCAGCCAGAAGTACTATTACTATCAATGCCCAAAATGTCGTTGTCTTCTCTTTATTTTAATATATGATGATCTAGCTCTGACCTGGCAAGTTGAATTAAAAAATAGTTTATTGGAATAAATTTACTTGCTCCAGGGAAATAAAACAATGTAAGTCACCAATGAGGAAGATTCATGTTAATCTTTATTTCCTTTACCAAATTTTCTGTTTTTACATAAAATTTTAATTATCTTATAATCAAATGATAAATTCATTTATGTAGTTTTAATCTCTCATTTATCATTTGGTTTCTAAAACAATAAAGCTATTTTAGTGACAAGAATGTTTTCATGAAAATAGGAAGGAGCACAAATATCTGAAATAATATGCATACTGATGTAACATTTAGTTTTAAACTTCCTTACAGCCGAAACAAAAGTAACAATGCATGTTCTTAATCTCATTGTTAGATTTTAAATAAGTTTTAGAAGAAATAATCACGAGTAACCACACTATGTAAGATACAAGGAAAAATATTTGATATGCATTTTGAACTTCCCGAGAGCAAGAATCTTACTCACTTTTGTAAAGGTATCCCTTAGCACAAGAATATATTGTATATATTATTGAATATAATATATTATCCCTTAGCATAAAGAATGTTCTTTAATGTCTTTTTTGATAAAAACTGTTCAACTATAGTTTGAAGATAAAAATCTTGCAAATATTTTTTTCAAGATGGCCACACAGATAAAACACTCAGGTCACAGAAACCAGCTCTTTATATGACTAAGGTAATGAGGTTTAGATAAGTTCTTTTCCTGTGGTTCTGGACTCAGGATTCTTTGATTGACCTACATAGATCTACTGATATGTCTGCAGCACTTTTTTAGGACTTACTCTTGCATCTATCATGGAGTATTTATTAGCATTCAATACTTGTGAGAACAACTTTGTAATCATCTCCACATGTCTTTCTTCCAGTGTCTACTAAATCCAGTATTGTAGGTGGCAACTGTAGGTTCTGATACCTGGTAATTGTTAGTAGTTGATTAATGAATGAGTCAAGGACTTGAGCTTAAAATGCCTTTAAAGAATGCATGGTATTGCTGGGCATGGTGGTACCCTCTTGTAATCCCCAGGCTTGGGAGGTGGAGACAGGAGGATGGTGCAGGTTCAAAGCCAGCCTCTCTGGCTTAAGAGACCCTGTTTCCAAATAAAAATATAAAATAAGTCTGGGAGTGTAGCCCAGAAGTAGAAGGGTTTCCAGGAACCCCAATACCACCAAAAAAAAAAAATGCATAAAATCATTTAATGGCCTATATTTTTAAAATCTATTGTCTCACCTACACTTTTATTTTTGTAATAGCATCTATTGTTCTTTTTCTGATTATAAAACAAGCATGTCAATTTAGAAAGCTTGGAAAATTAAAGTCTAAAAATTATTTTATAATCTCCTAATTCAGAATTTATAGCTTTCTCTTTTATTTTTATTATGAGTGTATGTGTGGGATCATATTGAAAATATTGTTTTGTAATCTGACTTAGTAAAGCAAAGCAGTTTTCAAAGTCATTAAATATTTTTCAAAAACATCATTTGGGAATGGCCGAAGAGTGTTCTAGAATACTGTCAATGACTCAATATTGTTGAACAAAGTCTGTTTTTGCTGACACACATTAAAAATGTGATTAATTTTACTATTACTTGATCATAAAATATACTAATTTATTAAAGATTTAAAAACTCAGTCTTAGGAAAATATATCTACCATAAAGAAATTTATCTAAAGATATTTAAAGAGTCATTTAAAGTAATTTCAAAGAAATCATAATGGTAAATTACATTCAAATGTCACAAAATATAAAAAACAAATTTTAACTAAAAGACTTTTAATAGATTATTTAATTGAATACTGAAATTAAATTAACACCTCAGGAAAATATCAGTTCTGCTGTTTGAATTCAAAATAGAAATACATTCTATATTTTGACAACAGAAAAATAAACATGTATTTTGGTGTATTTTATTTGACAGAAATTAATTATTTTGATGAAACGTCACTGTCAATGAAATTGTAAGGTATTTGCTTCGTTCCTTTCCATTTTCCTTTGAATCATAAATTCTCCTGGTTCTTTGTTAATTGGCTAGAAGTGTTATGTTCCATACATCCAATCTTTTTAAACATAAAGCACAATACTTTATAAAATATAAACACATGGTTCAAAAACAGATGGAATAAGGGATGTTCAAAATTAATTTGTAAAACCATGTTAAAAGGAAACTTTTAATTTTAACAAACTAAACATGTTCTTCAAACTTACAAAGTCACAGATTACTGAGTAATGAATGTACTTGATAAAATAATCTAGTACTAAATTAATCTAGTGAAAAATAATCAAACAGCACAATTATATTTGTCTTATAAAATTTACTTGGTCCATCTCCAAATTATATTGGCATGACATCTCACCAGCCTATGATTTTATATATACTGTTAAACACCATATCTGTAGAGTCCTCATTTTTAGCTTATAGGCTAGAAATGACCTAGGGAAGGCAACTTCTTTTAAACAAATATGTCTAAAAAAAAAGTACAAATACCCTGTATGCACACACATGCATACTGGATTGTATTAGCATAACTAAAGCTACAATCGTTAAAAAGATAAGCCTAATCTCAATGTCTTCCCCACTCTCCATTGCTGGGGATGGAATCTAGGACCTCATGCATGCTAGCGAGTACTCTACCACTGAGCTATATCTCCAGAATATATATATTTTTCTGTATTGTGGATTGAACCCAGAGGCATTCTACCTCTGAGCCATACCCTCAGACCTATTTTATTTTTTATTTTGAAACAGAGTCTTGCTCAGTTGCTGAGGTTGGCCTTGAACCTGTGATCCTCCTGTCTCAGACTCCAACATACTGGAATCACAGGTGCACATCACCACTCATGGCTAGCTTTCAGAATACTAATGTGATGATTTATTTTTATGGCAGAATGATAAATGTGGCCATTGTTGTCTGAATGTTGTCCCTACCAAGTTTATATGTGGAAACCCCAAACCTCATAACTCAACATGTACCTATATGTGGAGACAGAGCTTTTACAAAGGCCATCAAGTATAGATTTTATCATTAGGATGGCCTCTGATCCAATCTGACTGGCTTCCGTATAAGAAAGCGGGAAGCTTAGGACATTCAGAGATTAAATGTGCACACTCGCAGAAGGAAAACCACATGTGAAAATAGTAAGAGTGTGGCCATCTGCAGGTCAAGGACCCTCACCACAGAATCCAACCCTCCAGTGCCTTGATCTTGAGTGTCCAGCCTCCACAACAGGAGAAAATAAATAAATCTCTGTTGCTTAAGCCACCCAGTCCCTAGCAAGATAAGACAGTAACATATAAAGTGTTACTGTAAAAGGAAAGAAAAACAGATAGGATCACCATAGACACCCAGTCAGCTTGTGAGGTACCTCTCACCAGGGGATTGCCTTCTGAAAAAAGACGAGAGGATCCATAATCTCAACAATAATATCTAGAATATACAGGATACAACAGAAAATCACTCATTGTGTAGAGTCAAGAAATCACAGGATAATTTGAAAAAGAAAAGCAACCTATGGATTCAAAAACAAAAAAATCAGATGTTGAAATTGTGTACATTCACAAACATATCAAAGTCAATCACTAAGCCAAATGTGAGAAGGAGGGAGGGGGAAGGGAATGGGGTTGGATTTGGGGAAGGGCTAAATGAGTGATGTGTGTATGTATGCCTCTACCATCTTGCACCCCATTAAGATGTATGACTACATTAAACTAAAAAGAGAAATAATCTGCCAAGAATTTTAAAACATAAAAATGCTTCAACAATCTATTACAACTTTTCTTACAACAAAGGAAACACTAGAAAATCATGAAGAAATAAAAGCTATAAAATAATCAATTGATTATTACTGAGCTGAAAATTTCAATAATAAAAATAAATACTTAATGGGTAGAGTGGAAGTGTGGAAATGGTACAGGTTAGAAGCAGTGAGACCTGAAGACAGATAAATGGAATTTATGCAATCTGAAGATGTACTAAAAAATAAATTTCAGACTGATGAGATATACAGATACTGTTTCAAAAGGGAAAGATAAAAACACTGGCACTAAAAAACTATTCAAATAAATAATGGTGAAAATACAAATACTTAATGAAAGACAAAACGTATAGATTCAAAAAAACTGAGTGAATTTCAAATAGAATACCCCCCAAATTTCACATCTAGGAATATCATAATTAAACTTCTGAAAAGTGAGGTCAAAGAAAATATTCTGAAAGCTGCTATAGAGAAATGGCATCATACCTATAGGAAAAAAATTAAACTGTCGGTGTATTTTTTTTCTTTTTTAGCAGAAAGCATAGAGACCAGAAAGAGGCATTACTTTTTTTTTTTTTAAGTGGTGAAAGGAAAGAATAATCAATTAAGAATTCTGTATCTTGTCCAAGTATCATTCAGGAGTAGAGAATTGAGACATTCTTGGGAAAAAAGGAGAAGGAAAATAAGAAGAAGATGATAAGAAGAAGGAGGAAGAGGAGGAGGAAGAGGTCGAGAAGGAAGAGGAGGAGGAGGAGGAGGATGAAGAGGTGAAGAAGGTAGAGGAGGAGGAATTGTTTCTGAGAAATCTGCCCTTAGAGAATAGCTGAAAGAAGTTCTCTAAATAGAAAGGGAATTAGAATAAGATCAAAAAAGAAAGAACACTAGAATTTGTATTGATAAGAGCCAAGCACCAGAAGTCAATAAGATGCAGGACTTCACTTTTGGTTGGAAGGGACAGCGGTAACATCTCACTAAGAAACAAGCACTGTAGGATGTGGGAATTATCACCATATTTTACAACTTAACACAAATACCAAGCTAGTTACTGCTGTAGGTACCTGGAGTTTAGTTTCCCCTGAGAGGTTAGATAGAGTATGCTTCTTAGAGTTATTCCATTGGAGGGGTCTGTGGTGTTTCTGAAACAATTCCCATCACTCTGTGCTTAAGGACTGCACCTGGGGCCCTGGGGCTGGAAGCTTTCATTGGAAGGCGCATCCACAGTGATTTCTAATCCTGAGAGGAAGTCCTTATGGGAAAGAGATGCAGATGCTGACCCTGAAAGTTAAATAGTATGACCTGAAGCAGAAACCCCGAGGAGATAGCAGGAGTAGGAGCTCTGGCAGCACCTGCTTCAGGAGATTTCATTAGTGGCTGGTGGTGGTACTACTCCTGGAGGTACTGGCCACATGAACAGAGTTTGGAAGAGAAGAATGAGAATTTGAACATGTTGAGTTTGGTGGGTCTTTTTTTTTTTTTTTTGCAGTACTGAGGATGGAACCGCAGAGGCATTTTACCTCTGAGCTACACTTCCAATCCTATTTTTTTTTTTTTAATTTTGAAACAGGTTCTCACTGAGTTGCAAAGGGCCTCACTAAGTAGCTAAGGCTGTCTGCGAACCAGGATCCTCCTCCTCCTCTCTCAGCCTCCCAAACGCTGGGATTACAAGCGTGCACCACCATGGAGTTTGGTGTGCTTTTAACACTGATGTATATGGTTCTAAAAGAAAGACTAGAGAAATGAAGAAATTCTAGTACTGAGTCTTAAGGAACTTAATTTTTAAATTATATGTTAAGGTTTCTTATAACATTGTTTGACATTAATTATTATGTTCTAATGAAGAAGAGAGATGTTATTTTCAGTCTCCATTTATGAAATTATATCTATATACATGGCATATATTTATATGCATATGTGTAATAAATATATATTACATTATACATATAACACACATGATATATATTACATGCATACACACATATATACATGCATTTGTGTGCATGTATATGTGTGTGTGTGAAGGAACATGCAGATTTCCCAATAATGTTGAATTCTTTATAAATATAATCAAATGAATCATGCTCAGAAATTAGACTCATCCTCTCCCTTAATGAAGAACCATCTATCTTAAATTGATAACTTGCATAAACAGATACAAAATAATAATAATAATAATAATAATTTGGTGAGTTAACTGAAACCTGTAAGCTTATATTTCCACCAGATATAAACCCTGAATAGTGTGATATATCTAAACTCCAATTACATTTGTAGGGCCTATACATGAGAGATGTTTACAACAATAGAAAAAGATACTACTTGTTTGAGTTTAGCCTGTTTTCTTTTTTTCGTTGCCCTTTTAAAAAGTATACAAACTAGTACCTTTAATAAATATATTTTATGCCTTAAAGTAGGCAGATTTAATGCTGTTGCTTACAACTAAGATTTTTAGCAATATCATACTTTGTATAAGAAGTGTAAAGAGCCTTGAAGGAATGGGTATCTTGAATTCATTATCTAATAGGTTGTGTTTAAACATTCTGAGAATGTAGTTAGTCTTAGAGAAAAGACATTGGTCTGTCTTAGTCCATTTGCTGTTACTATAACAAAATATCTGAGATTAAGTACTTGATAAAGAAAAGAGTTTTATGTAGCTTACAGTTTTGGCTCAGAGTCCAATATCAGGAGGCTCGGGTCTTTGGCCTTTGGTGAAGTCCTCATGGCAGATGACATCACAGTTGAAAGAGCAGGATTACCTGTGGAAGGGGTCACAGGGTGAGACAGGAAGCCCTAGGGAGTCAGGGACCATTTACACATTATATTGGTATAGAGTGATAGAAACATACATGCACAGGACACATTCTTGGAGCACTTCCCCCCAGGTCTCACTCCCATTTTCCCCCTCCCTACGCATGTCTTTGAGATTGAAATTGGTCATTTTGCATGCATATGTAGCATTATTTCAAAGGTTATATTCTTACAACAATTTGCTCTTGGAGGAACTCACTGGGATCCCATGAGAACTACATGAATCCTTTCTGAAGGCAGCTCCATCAATAACCTAATCACTTTCCATCAGCTACCTCTTTAAACCCCCTACCCACCTCCCCCGGCACATTTCAGCATCACCACACTAAGGACTAAGGTTCAATCACATGAACCTTTAGGGGCCACATTCCACAGTTTCCATGCTATAGTAGATGCCCACCCAGGGTGTATCAAAATGAAACAGTTGCATTTTTTTTTATCACGTATTTTCTTGGTCACCTGGAATAAAGTGTCCATTAACGGCAAGGATGTGAGTTAGTGCACTGCCTTGGAACAATATGGGAATGAAGAATCCAAGGGCTACAGGTGAGTTGAGTGCTTCTAAATATGCTGAAGTTTTGAGAGAAAGGAAACAGCAAGTTTAAAGTTTTAAATTCCAAGCTTAAAATAGTAAAAAAAAAAAAAAAAAAAAAAAGCCCAGGGTGATAAAATGATTACCCTAAAATTAGCTCTCATCTCTACAAGGCTGATGAAACTGAAAATTAAATGCACAGGCTTATCCTGTGGTTTCTAAATTACATCATTGGAATTCAAATGGTGTGGTGACTCTTACTGAAAGTTAAGATATTTGAGTAGAATTGAAACTGGAACAAATGAAAAAACTTAAAAGAGTAATTTTTCTACTCAAATCCACCAACTATCCCATATACGAAGGAATAGCATTTTCTTTCTCTTTATTTGATGGTCTGCTTTGGCTTTCCTTACAAACTACCCATGAGGTGATGTTATTTTTCTTTCAACCTGTTCCTGACATTCTTCAGTTCCTTAGACTCAGAACTAGAGTCAGAGTCTAATAAACTCAAAGAATCATTAGAAAATTAAACCCAGGAAGAAAAGGCTTGCCAAACACAAAGCGTGAAATATTTTCTCATGTTAGATTGGCAAAAACTTGCATGAATCTATGGAAAGAATTCTGAGGTATGAAGTGTTGCAAAATTAAACCCAAGAAGAAGAAAAAAAGTATCCACCAAAAAATGAATGTAGTGTTTTCCTAAGTTATATTGGCAAAAATCTGCAAGAATATATGTGGGAAATACTGCTACTACTTAGTGAGGCCTTCTGTAACTTAGTGAGACCCTCCCTGTTTCAAAATAAAAAATAAAAAATAGGGCTGGGGGTGTAGCTTGGAGGTAGAATGCCCCTGAGTTCAATTCCTAGTACAAAAAATAAAATATTTCCGAGTTTCAAAGTCAGAAAAGGCAGCATATAATTCTATACTGAGGTGAAGTTTCAAATGTGAGCCCCCCCAAAAAAGAAAAACATGATATTTAAAACAATTCAAAAAATTTTGAAAAACATACAATGTCTATTTCCTATTTCCATGGGCTGAGCACAGTGGTGGCTGTTTAATTCTGCCATTAATTTGAGTGTCATAAGCAGCATCTACCCCACATAGTGAAAATCAAGAGTCACTGACACACAACACTTTGCCTTGATTCAGGAGTCTCCGAGTCAGAAAAAGTTGTGTACCCACTGAGATAGCACTTGGTTTTTACAAAACAAACAACATCAGTAATAATCACACAATTTGGGAAAGAAATCCAGGTGTGTTTCTTCTATTCTGTTTCTCTGCAGTGCTTTTAGCATAAATGGGTGTTGGATTTTATCAAATTTTTTTGGCGTCTATTGAAATCATGTAATTTTTGTCTTTGGTTCTGTTTATGTGATGAATTATGCGGGGTTTTGGGTTTTTTTTTTTGTATGTTGAACCAACCTTGCAACCCTGAGATGAGCCCTAATTGGTTATGGTGTATGATTTTCTTGATGTGGGTTTTGAATGAGAGTTGCTAGTATTTTGTTTAGCAGTTTTGTGTCTAAGTTCATCAGTAATATAGGCCCATAGTTTTCTTTTCTTGAGCTGTCTTTGTTTGGTTTTGGCATTAAAGTGATGTTGACTTCATAGAATATTTGGAAGAGTCCTGCTTCTTTCTATTTCATGGAATAGACTGAGGAGTATTGGCATTAATTAGCTCTTCTATAAAGGTTTTCTAAAATTCACCTGAGAAACCATCTAGTACCGGACTTTTGTTTGATGGTAGGAATTTTACTCAGCCATAAAGAAGAACAAAATTATATCATTTTCAGGGAACTGGATGGAACTAGAGAACATTATGCTATGTGAGATTAGTCAGTCACAAAAGTAAAAAATTGGATGCTCTCCCTAATATGCGGAAGGTAGGGAGAAAATAGGTCATAAAAGGAATGCTGTACGAATAAGGAGAAACAATAGATGAGCAAATACGGTGACCTAACTGAAGGGAACTGGAGGGGGAAAGAAGGAAATCCCCTAATGTAGGTGATGTACATTCATAAAGATATAAAAGTCAATCACTAAGCCAAACATGAGAAGGAATGAAAGGAGAAGGAATGGGGTGGGAAATGGAGAAGGGCTAGATGAGTGATGTGTGCACGTATGCCTCTGCCATCTTGTGCTTCATTAAGATGTATGACTACAGTGCACCAATAAAAAATAAAAAATAAACAAATTCCAGGAATTCTACCTCCATCTGTGACTCTCAGTCAGTTCACAGCGCAGTTTCTTGAGTAAAGACTATGCTGGGAACACGTAATGAAGAACCTTATGATAGTATTGTCTCAGAATGAGCTACTTAGGAAGGAGATGGTGAAGAGAGGATTTCTATGCAGGTAAAACCAGTAAAGAAGAAGGAAACTGAGTAAGGAAGAGGAAAAAGTCTAATTCAGGTGCAATTTTAGCTGAAGTCCTAGCCTCAGGCTTGTATCTCTGAAACACACACTGGATCCCAGAGCTTGTTCCAATTCAGGGAAGGAGGGTAAGGAAATAAAATTTATTTTTTTAATCCACAAATGTTGGCTAAAGTCTACCCTTGGGGGTCAAATTATATACTCCAAGGTTCTTTAGTTTTTGCACCTGCAGAAAAAGGGGCTTCATTAGCTCAAAGACAGTTTCTACAAGGGAAATTATAGCTGACAATTGTAGCTGCAGGCCAGGAGATTCAAACTCACACTGCTGGGGGAGCAAGGAGGGGCACAAAGACTTTGGTAAGAAAAACTCAAGCAAGCCAGGCATGGTGGCACATGTTTTTAATGCCAGCATTTGGGAGACTGAGACAGGAGGACCAGGTTCTCAGACAGCCTCAGCTATTTAATCAGGCCCTTTGCAACTCAGTGAGACCCTATTTCAAAATAAAGAATAAAAAATAGTGCTGGGGGTGTACCTCAGAGGTAGAATGCCCCTGGTTCCATCCCCCAGTACCACACACACACACACACACACACACACACACACACACACAGACACACAGACACACAGACATAGACACACACACACACACACACACACACACACACACACACACAGAAAGACCCAAGCAGATAAAGGTGGAACACTTTTTTTTCTTTTCTTTTTTTTACAGGTCTCGGGATGGAACCCAGGAGCATTTGACCTCCAAGCTACAACCCCTGTCCAATTTTTTATTCTTTATTTTGAAACAGAGTCTCACTGAGTTGCAGAGGGCCTCACTAGGTAACTGAGGCTGTCTGTGAACCACGATCCTCCTGTCTCAGCCTGCGGAATGCTGGGATTACAAGCGTGTGCCACCACGCCCGGCTAAGGTGGAGCCCTTTCAATGCCCACCACAAATATTACATAATCCACTACCTGTGATACTGTCATCTTCCTCTCAGAGACCTGAAACACTTATGGCTGTGTACTGAGGATGTGGTGGTTAGATGATCTGATCCCTGGATACCAGGGTAAGACCCTGTCCAATTTGTCAAAGAGGATCAATATAGGTGCTTCAGAGTCGGGTGATTCGGAGCCCAGAAACTGCAAAATTAATCATGGGGGGAAAATACAACAACTTATTCACCAAAAAAATGCACATTTTTCCAAGTCTAATTGGAAAAAGTCTGCAGGAATATATGTGGGAAAGTATTCTGAGGTTCTAAGCCAAACAAAATGAAAGCTGTAGCTTGAATTCATAGCACCAATGGCCCTTTACCCCAGAATTGTGTGTGTGTGTGTGTGTGTGTGTGTGTGTGTGTGTGTGTTAGGACTAAGGATTGAAATGAGATGCATTCCACCTCTGGGCTACACTCACAGCCCTTTTTATTTTTTATGTATTTATTTTTTAAACTAGTTCTCTCTAGGTTGTCAAGAGTCTCTCTAAATTGCTGAGATGGGTCTTGAACCTTTTCTCCTCCTATCTCAGTTTCCCAATTACTGCGATGACAGGTATGTGCCCCCATACTCAACTAAACTTATTGAAATCCATAGCAACTGGCAGAATCCGCACGTTAACTATTTCACCTGGGTAAGAAAAACAAAGGAGTCTGCTAAGCAAAAGCCTTGAAGAATCTTACTCTCTATGAAAACAGTAAAACAAAATCAGTACTGTGTTCTTGGAGGAATTATAGAGGCTATTGCTTCCATCAAAGACTCAAAAATTCAGGAATATATGGGAGATGATATATATATCCCATTCCCATATGACTTTCCTCTGGTGAATATAGAGGGTATAGATAAGTGTTGGACAATTTCAATGGGATATTATGCAAATCTAATTCCAGCTATGGTTCTAGATCTTATATTTTTACGGCAGCAATTGATTATTGTTTTTTATAGTTGCCTACTTTTCAAAAAAGTATATTTACATGTTAACTGACAAAATTGTATATATTGTGTACAAGAGGATGTATTAAAATATGTCTAAGCCGGGCGTGGTGGCGCACGCTTGTAATCCCAGCATTCCGCAGGCTGAGACGGGAGGATCGTGGTTCACAGACAGCCTCAGTTACCTAGTGAGGCCCTCTGCAACTCAGTGAGACCCTGTTTCAAAATAAAGAATAAAAAATTGGGCAGGGGGTGTGGCTCAGAGGTCGAATGCCCCTGGGTTCCACCCCAGACCTGCAAAAAAATAATAATAAAAATAAAATATGTCTATATTGTGGAATGGGTAAATTGAGCTAATTAGCATAGGTATTACCTCACACAATTGTCTTTTTTATGGTGATTTGAGTTTCTTCTTTGACTCAAGGGTTGTTCAGGAGAATGTTGCTTCATTTTCCAAATTTCCTCTTGTTATTGATTTTTTGTTTCATACTCCTATTGTGGGAAAAGATGCTTGATATTATTCCAGTACTCTTAAAGTTGTTAGGAAAGGTTGTGTGCCCTACCATAGGACCTATCCTGGAGAATGTTCTATGTACACTTCAGAAAAGTGTGCTTTCTCCCACTGTAGCACTGAATACTCTGTACATGTCTGTTGGGTCCATTAGGTTTAATTTATAATTTAAGTCTAATGTTTATTGATTTTCTCTCTGAACGTTCTGCCCATTGATGAAAGTGAGATATTAGAGACCCTAATATTACAGCATTACAGTCTACCTCTCCTTTTAGGACTACTAATATTTATTTTATATATTTACATGCTCCCGTATTTATTACATATATGTTTATAATTGTTCTTTATGAATCAACAGCTTTATCATTATATAATGACTCACTGTCTCTCTTTACAGGTTTTTTTACTTAAAGTCTATTTTATCTGACTGATGTATAGCTAATTCTTGCTCTCTTTTGGTGCCCTTTGCATGGGATATTTTTTCTAACCTTTTACTCTCCATTTATGCATGTGAAGTGTACCTCATACAGGTAGCATGTAATTGTGTCACTTTAAAAAAATGTATTCGGCTATTCTATATTTTTTGTTGGAGATGATAATCCATTTTTATTTAAGATAATTATTGATAGGTAAGGACTTAATGTTGCCATATAGTTAATAGTTTGGGGTTGTTTTACAATTCTTTGTTCCTTTCTTTCTCGTGTATTTTGTGACTGTGTAATTTTTTTCCTAAGGGTATTCTCTGACATCTTATTTATCTTTTTTTTTTTTTTGGTGGTACTGGGGGTGGAACCCAGGGGCTTTCTACCTCCAGTCCATACTCCCAAACCTATTTTATACTTTATTTGGAAACAGGGTCTCACTAAGTAGCTGAGGCTGGCTTCAAACCTGTGCAATCCTCCTATCTTAGCCTCCCAAGCGCGGGTATTACAAGCATGCGCCACCACCATGCCCGGCTTATCTTTTATTTTTTGAATACCTATTATAGGTTTTTGTTTTGTGGTTACTAGAAGAATTAAACAAAATGTCTTGTAAGTAAAATAGGCTAATTTAAGCTAATTACTTTGATCAAATTTAAAAATTACATTTTTACTCCTTTCCTCCCACATTTTCTACTTTTGATATCATAATTTGTATCTTTTTATATATATATTCTTTTAAAATTACCAGTTATTTCTCAACAGTTTTGTCTTTTAATTTTTATATTAAAGATATAAGTAATTTATACACCACCATTACAGATTTGTAATATTCTAAGTTTGACTGTGTAATTAATTTTACAAGGATTTTTTGTTGGGGGGGGTTGGGGCTGGAACCCAGGGGCATTTGACCTCTGAGTTACAACCCCTGCCCTATTTTTTATTCTTTATTTTTTGAAACAGGGTCTCACCAAGTTGCAGAGGGCCTTACTAAGTAGCTGAGGCTGGCTCTGAACAGAGGTCCTCAGGTCTCAGCCTCCTGAATGCTGGGATTACAAGCATGCGTCACCATACCCGGCTGGGATATTTATACTTCCATGTGTTTTGTGTTACTAATTAATCCTCTTTTATTTTAGCTTGAAGAATTCCCTTTTAGTATTATAAAATCTGGTGGTGATGAACTCTGAACTCCCTCTCTTATGCTTGTCTTGAAAAGTCTTTACTTCATTTCTGAAGGACATATGTGCTGGTTAACTTTTTGTAATTTGGCAGTCTTTTACCTACATCACTTTGAACCTCTACTCAGAAGTCTTCTGCTGGTCTTAGTGGAACTCCATACATGTGTTTTATTTCTCTTCTATTGATGCTCTTAGGATCTTGTTTCTGATTTTGATAATTTGATTATGTTTCAGAGTAATCTTTTTTGGATTGAATCTGATTGTAGGCTTTTACTCTTTCTGTATCTAGATATGTATATCTTCAGATTTGAAAGTCATTATATTATTGTTTCTTTAAATTAGCTTTCTGTTTCTTTCCTATTTATTTATTTATTTATTTATTTATTTATCTGTAGTACTGGATACTGAACCCAGGGGCATTCCACCTCTGAGCTATACCCCCAGCCCATTTTATTGTTCTTTATTTGGAAGCAGAGTCTCACTAAGTTGCAGAGGGCCTACTAAGTATCTGAGGCTGGTCTGGAACCTGGGATTCTCCTGTCTCAGGTGCTCAAGTACGAGGATTACAAGTGTGCACCATCACTCCTAGCTTCTTTCTTTAACTAGTATATTTTAAATATGTGTTCTTTTTATGCTGTTCCATAAATCCTATTAACTTTTTTTGTTACTTTTCAGTTTTCCAAAATTCTTTCTTCTTTTACTGTGTATTTTTAAATAACTTGTCTTCAAGTTCACAGAATCATTTTTCTGATTGATCTAATGTTGATGTCCTCTTAATAAATTTTTATTTTATTCATTGTGTTTTTCAGCTCCAAATTTTTTGATTTTTAAAAATAATCCCAGTATTTATTACGTTTTATTTTGACTGGTTATTGATTTTCTCACTACTGAATTATTTCTCCATTTTATTCAATCTCATAAAGGCTACTTAAAGATTATTTTGAGTTCTTTGTTAGGTATTTCATAAATCTTCATTTCTTCAGGATTGGCTGTTGGTGTTTTATTTTGTTCCATTGGTGGCATTATGTTTATCTGATTGTTCTTGATCCTGTGGCCATGAATTAGTGGCTACACATTTGAAAAAGTAGAGTTTATTCAACTCATTACAAATTACCTCTGTCTGGGAAAGCCCTTGGCCAATCAGCCCATCTAGAAATTCTGGGCAGACTGTGTGGCATGGTCCATATTTCTGGAGTCTTTCGCCAGGCTGAACTGGTACCTGGGTGAGCAGTTTGACAGTCCAGGTATCTTGGACCCTGGGGATGGAATCTAGACCCTGGATCCTTTGAGGTGGACCTGTTGACTGTGACAACAGGAATTGGCTCAGAGTTTGAGTTCATGAGGGACAGCCTGAAAATCATTTCCTTGGGGGTCATAGGATATTCCTATGAATATCCTAAAGTCATTCATAAGTATAGCCTGACACTGACAAAGACCTTGATCCTAAGTCTCCAGAGATTGCCCAGGAGCTAGGATCCCCCTGTAGCCTGAGTCTGCAGGGACAGGCCTTATCCTGGTTCCATAAAAGCTTGCCTAGAGCCTGGGTCTGTAGAGCTGGTGCAGGAGCCTTAAGTCATGGGAGCTGTCCTGGCACTGGAGTCTACTGGAATGGCCCTGCACCCTGGATCCACTGGATTTTAGGACTTCAAACAGCATCCTGGAGTCTGGGGCCATCCTGGCACTATGTTGGCCTAGATTCACAGAAACTGGTCTGAAGCCTGAGATCATGGGTGCTTGTCTAATACGTACAAAGACAGGGCCTGGCCTTGAGCTAAAATCATAGGAGGAAGTCTGGAGACTGATCCACTGGGATTATCCTGATGCTGGAGTCTCTGTGGGCCAGACCAGTATAAGTTCCTACTTGGACAGACTTGTATATGAGACTGCTGAAACATGGGGTTCTTAGTGGTCATAAACATTGTTTATATATTAATGTTTTCTATGCCCTTCTACCTCCAGGATACACTCCAAGACCTATTATATATATATATATATATATATATATATATATATATATATATATTTTATTTATTTGGAAATAGGGTCTCTTAAGCCAGCAAGGCTGGCTTCGAACCTACGCGATCCTCCTGTCTCCACCTCCCAAGCGCGGGGATTACAAGCTTGCGCCACCACTCCAGGCTGCCCTACCTTTTATATAATAATAATAATAATAATAATAATAATAATAACAACAACAACAACAACAACAACATATCACTATATGTTATTTTTTGTTTGAAAAATATCAAGATAGATTATGAATATATCATAGCAGAAGTGGACATCATCCTGATCTCAGTTTTGGAGCTCAATAAAGTAACTAAAGAGAATTTGAGTATTTATTTCAGAAAAACATTTAAGGACCTCCCAAGTATAATTGATATTTATAGTATGTTAGGTTTAAAGCACATTGCTTTTGGTACTATATGCATGTTTGCTAAACAAAAGAGGAACTGAAATACCCATTTTTTACATAATGCCTATCAAATTAATTTTGGACACTCATTCTGATACACTGTAGATAGAATTGAAAGTTAGTGAAACTACTTGGAAAACAGTGTGGAGGATCCTCAGAAGAATGGGAATGAACCTACCATAGGATCCAGATATACCACTCCAGAGTATCTACCCTAAAGAATTAAAACCAGACTACTATACACACACACACACACACACACACACACACACACACACACACACACAATGAAATTCTACTTAGCCATAAATAACAAAATTATTTCATTTGCAGAGAAATGGATGAAACTAGGGAGTTTTGGTATTTTTGTTCATACTTAAATTCTACCTGATCAGGGTTAATTTTGTTAAATTTGACATGTCCTAGAAAGTCTAGTAGGTGGGGTACAGACACAAGAATGTAGTTTCATCAATCAGATACATTTGTGTAAGACAATTCAGAAGTGAACTCTTTACAAAAAGGTTTTGTATGGTGATTTTTTTTCCTATTGCAATATCTTTATCATTCTAGAGATACTGGTGATAGACTGCTCATCATACTGTTTCTTTGGTTAGTTCCTGTTCATTATTTCTGGAAGCATATGTGGGTTTTTTTTTTAAACTTTTCTTCCTTACTTATTTTAGTTTCTGTAAACTGGAGTGGATTTTTTAGCTCAAAACTAAGAATTTTAATCACGTCTTAGAACACAAATGCATTTAAAGTGAGTCTTAAAGTATTTGTAGTTTTGGAACAGAGAAATCAAATATTTTTAAAGCATTGTCTTTATTTGATGTTTTCTATAGCATTTTAAAAAATGTATTTCCCTAATTGCCAATCCTACATTAGAAGATAATAATAAAATTTCAGAAATGTCTACAACTCTCTGGGAGACTTTTGTTGAAGAAAAATAAGATAAAATATTATCTATCTTTTTGGTTTTGTCTATATTTCCAAGTGTTAGATAGAAATGTAAAGGCATGATTAAAAGGCAATCATCACCCCTCTTGAACTTCCTGTAAAATAAAGTAAGAAGAATGGAAAGAAATGAAAACTTTGTGGCAAATGGAAACCAACTAGATAGTGTCTAAAAATAGCAATTTAGGAAAATCTTAGAAACTTAAAGTAATCGTTGAGTAAAGTCATAGAATCATAGAATAAAAAATAAAAGATAGGCATTGGCCAGGTAAGTTGGTGCATTATAATCCCAGTACCTTGGTGACGGAGACCTGATTTGAGACTAGACTCAGCAACGTAGCAAGACTCTATTTGAAAATAAAAAAATAAAAGGTCTGGGGTTGTAGCTCAGAGGTAGAATGTCCCTGAGTTCATCCCCAGCACCAAAATAGAAATTTAAAAAGGTAAGCATTTTAGGAAAAGGTTGACTGAACTGTGGCAGATTAAAGACAACCACAAATTCTTTAAGAACATTCTCACTGCTATTACCAATAAAGTGTGGTGGAAATGATGCTGGGTCTTTAAGAGGACTCATCATTTCCATTCTTCTAACTTTGGGAGTTTTGAACTACTGTAAAAAGTCTGTCTAACTTAGGAACTTAGGTCATCATGATATAAAGAAGCACAAGAATGGGGAGAGAGAGAGAGAGAGAGAGAGAGAGAGAGAGAGAGAGAGAGAGAGAGAGATAAAGGAGAAGATAAAAAACAAAAAGGAAGGAAGGAAGGAGGGAAGGAGAAAGAAGGAGAAAAAAGAGAGATTGAATCTGAGCTAGATCTTGTGGAAGAGAATAAAGCCATTTCCTCTGTGCCTTTCCAGAATCCTGGCCCACCAAATTATGAGGAAAAAACAATGGGTTGTTGTTTAATGATCAAGTTTTGAAGTAGTTTGTTATGTAGCACTAGATAATCAGAACACCCTACCATTTTCATTTTTTTCCTAACTAATTTACCTCAAATGCTGAATACTCTTTGGTATACTAGTCTCTTGGCTTAAAACACATTGGATTGTCTCTTAAAATAGATTATAATTTCACGTTTTATAAAAAGCAAAATTATTTTAAAAGCCACAGCAGTTCATTGTAATGTATAATGGAAAAAGGTGAATAAGAAAACAAATTTAGAGTTTGGAGAAGGAAAAGTTAAGAGAACAAGTCAAGGAAGTATCTAGTGGTTTGTAGAGACTCTTTTTCAGAGAGTTATGCAAGGAAGGGTGCTGGCAATAGTTGAGAGCCATAGCAAGAGTGGCTTTTAGTCCAGGAATGTAATGAGGGTTTAGAAGAGGATGGTGGTAATGGTAGAATGAATCCATAGGCTCATAAACTAGAGGGTTAAAGCAGACAAATAATCAACCAAAAAGCAATGAGATGAAGAGTTACATACCACGGGGGAAAAAAAAAAGCTCTCTATTATATTTCTGACGTGATAAAAACCCTATTATGAGTGAAAATAAAAATGTGGCCTAATAATCTCAGATGTGCTTGGAAATACTCTTATTAAAAAATAGTAGAGCTGGCTTGGTGGCATACCCTTGTAATTCTAGCATTTGGGAGGCTGAGACAGAAGGACTGTGGTTCACAGACAGCCTCAGCTACTTAGTGAGGCCATTTGTGACCCAGTGAGACCCTGTTTCAAAATAAAGAAAGTGTACAAAAATGGAGAATTACATGAAAATCTTTATGTCTATCCCAGTCTAGTTTGACACCAAATGAATAGAGTTTGGGTTTGACTTTGTCACTAAATGAATCATAAAACATTTTCAGTTTTAAGAACTCTTGAATTTTATAAGTGTAAATAAAGGAGTGTTGACCTATAATGAATTGGTTTTGGCTAAGGACATATGATGTTTCCAAGAAATTATACTTCTACTTGTCTAGACTACTATATGTAAGATCTAACTTAACAAATAATATGATTGACAATCTTGAAGATAAACTGAGAAGGTTAACTTTAGTGAGTGATTATTATGATGAACCAAAATTTAAAATTACTTCTATCCAAAAGATATTAAAATTATATATGCAACATAATTATTTTTAGCCTCCAGTTGACTTTGAAGTATTATTGAATACAAAAAATTTAACACAATAGTGTAATTTAGATTACCCCTAAGAGTTTATTATAATTTGTACTCTAATATTTTAGACCAAATAAGATAACCAAAGAAAAAGGAAAAACCTAAAATATAATAAACTTTCAACTGCTATTATTATGAGAATAAAAATAACAATTAAATCTTAAATTTGTTATCAACTTAGCACTTTTGAAGTGTTTCAGCATGGTAATGGGAAATGATGATTCTCATTCAATTCCAAATTTGTGATAACCTATTGAATTACTTAGTACTTATACTTGTCATTGTTTTCCAGAAAAACAGTGTATCTCCATCTCCAATGGATATATAAATAGAACTAATGCATATATGAAATCTGAAAATAATATTTATGATAAGGAGTTGGCTCACATAATTAAGGAGGATGAGAAGGCCCACTGTGTGCTATCTGCAAGCTAATGACCCACGAAAGCGGGCACAATAAGTTCCAGTCCTAATCCAAAGGTGGAGGTCCCAGTCCAAGGGCAAGAGGACATCAACTCAATAACTGTTCAGCTTCAACAGTCAGGCAAGAAGAGCCAGCTTAACTTCCTTCTTGTTTTTGTTCCATTCAGGCCCTAATCAGATTGGAGGATATCTACCCAGTTTGTGAAGGGCTAGGTAAAGGATGCTTTTGATGTTGATTGATTGATGAGAAACAGTCTCTCACCTGAATGACAAAGAAGTCAACATAGCAGCTGGGGAGGCAGGGAAGAGAGAGATAACTCTACTCCTACCATCCTTCCACTAGCATCTTGTTTTTATTGAGGGTTAGAATCAAAACATTATACGATAATATTAATCACAAGAAATAACAAAGCAATCATGGGGTGAGTCGGAATAACACCAAGGTAGTCACAGATGAATCAGGCAAAGAAAGGGTAAACAAGGAAGCTGTCAGGGTCTTTGAAACCAGGTTTCCTGGTTATCAGTCCCATTTGGTCCTTGAAAACAATTCTCACTTGGGTGGTCAGTTTGTGCCCCTCCTAAGCTGGACCGAGGTGACCTCAAAGCAGATGACTAACAGTGCTCTCAACAGGGCAATGTTTTCCACTCAACAGGGCAATGTTTTCCACTTATTCCGCCAAGTTAAATGCTAACCAAAGTTAAATTCAGGAAATGCTCACCAAACACACCTAGAAATACTGTTTGAATGGATATAGGGACAACTGTGCCCCAGTCCAGTTGACACATCAAATCAGCCATCACAGTATGATGGTGTCGTTCTTTGTCCCATGATAGAATGGTGAGGATTACAAAACAATTATGTATGCCTTGGACTCTTGATCTTAACATATTGAATAAACAATTTTGATAGCATTATGTAGATAAACTTTTAGTGAACAAACTTAATAACCAGCCTACTGGGTTATTGGGTTATTGAACAGAGATAGATACACCTTTCCTTTTCAGAAAAAGAAGTCAACTTCTGAATGGCCATATCACACATTATTATAAAAATCCATTTCCTTTTTATCTGGCTGGGCTTCTCTCCACTCCCGATACTGCGTCTAGAGAAGTTTTGAAATATAGGTAAGGAAGTAAGTTAAAGGACTTATTTGAAGGGTTGCCGTCTCTGGTGAGGTTTAAAGACAAACAAGAAAAAGGGATTCAGTGGATAAGAGTTCTCATTAGAATAAATTTTCTGACCAGAACTGCTTCTGAAAGAGAGGCTACAAGAAAGCACAGATCCCATGATTATTGAAACCGGTCTCACTGAGTTGCAGAGGGCCTCACTAAGTAGCTGAGGCTGTCCGCGAACTGTGATCCTCCAGGTCTCAGCCTCCCGAATGCTGGGATTACAAGCACGCGCCACCACGCCCGGCTTGTTATTACCTTAAATTTTAATCAATTTACAAAAACTACTTTCTAAAAGTATATGTCCTTTGATATATTATTCTGCTTTAAAAACAGTCTGGTTCTGTTTCCATAATAGAGAATTATTTCAAGTATTATATCTTGAAACCATCTTGGTCCAGAGACCAAAATATATGAATTTTCTGTATACAGGCATAGTTCTAAGAAAATATAAAATTGTACTCATTTGATTTTATTTCACTTCACATGAAAATCTTTCTCTTTTTTGAAAGAGTTTAAATTTTATACATTTAAAATTGTGAATTGTTTGCTTATATCTTTTGTCAGCTTGAATTTTAAGTTTCTTCTTTTTGGATTCCCTGAACAGACACTGCTTTGTGATCATATAAACTATTTTTGATCCAGATAATTTTATTAAGACATAATTTTTATATTATACATCTCTTTTTACAAGATCCATCTTTTGATGTTAGTATGATATTGAATTTTGAATCATTTGGACTTAATTCTATTTTTGTCTTGTCTCATCACTTGTCATTTTAAAGTACTTACAAGTTCCCTACTCTTGAGCTATTAATTTTGCTTAATTTCTCAACAAAATTTTGTTCTTCTGGTGTAGATTTTCTACTTAAAATTATGACTTTTCTATTTTCAGACCTTGATTATCTCATAATGTATTTGTCCTGCATTAATTTGCCTGGGTAAGATTCTTGAGTTGTAATCTCTCCTTAAATCAGATGGCATATGCTCAGGATGTTAATAAACATTTCCTTATTTACTCTTGGAGGGATTCGTAACGTCTGTAAATGCCACCATGGAAAGCCTAAGTTGCCTTTCTCCTGATTTTCCCATCTGAAAGCCCAGAGTCCATTGGCAAGTGATGGCCTTTCACACTGTGGTCCCTCCTCATATCTATAAATGCAATTGCTCAGAACAAGAAGAAGTTTCTGCACAGCAAAGGAAACAACAGTGTAAAGAGATAATCAGCACAATGGGAGGATAGTTTTGCTAATTATTAAAATATCTAAGGATCTCAAAAAAAATCACCAGAAACAAACAAATAATCCAATTAAAAATAGACAAGTGATCTGAATAGAGAGTTTAAAAAAGAAGACCTACAGATGGCCAGCAAGTCTATTCCTCAGTGCTCAGTGTCACTAATCATCAGGGAAGTGCAAACCAAACCACAATGGGATATCACTTCACCCCAGTTAAAATGGCTGTTGTCAAAAGGACAGAAGATAAGAAATGCTGCTGAGGCTACATGTGAAGAGGGATTCTAATACACTGTTGGTGAGAATGTGAATTAGTATGGCCTCTACGGAAAACTGTCTGGAGATTCAGGGATGGAACCCAGGGTCATTCTACCTCACAGCTACATCCCCAGCCCTATTGTTTATTCTTTATTTTGAAACAGGGTCTCACTGAGTTGCAAAGGGCCTCACTAAGTAGCTGAGACTGTCTGAGAACCTGGATCCTCCTGTCTCAGCCTCCCGAATACTGGGATTACAAGCATGCACCATCACACCCAGTTTGGAGATTCTTTACAAAACTAAAAATAGAGCTGCCATATCATACAGCAACCCCAAGACTGGAAAAAAGACCAAAGAAAACAAAATCATTATAAAATGATTTTATCATTATGTCAAAGATACACTCCCATGTTTATCACAGCATCATTCATGATATTCAAGCTATCAATCAAGATATCAATCAATTGGTAAATGGTTAAAGAAAATGTTGTATACATTCACAATGCAATATCATTCCGTTACAAAAAGAATAAAAATCTGATGTTTGCATCAAAATGGGTAAAAATGGACGACATTGTGTTCAGTGAAATAAGACAGGCACAGAAATAGTAACAGTGCATGTTATCACTCCTTTGTGAAAAGTTTAAAAAAGTTGATTTTATAGAAGTTAAGAGGGCAATAGTGGTTACTAGATACTAGGAAAGGTAGAAGGAATGGGAGACAGAAAAGAGGCTAGACAAGGCACACAAAAATAGAAAGGAGGAATTTGTTTTGGTGTACTATAACACAGAAGGGTAATTACAGACTACAGTAATCTACGATATATTTTTTAAAAAGCAGAAAGAGTTTTGAAGGTTTGCAACACATAGAAATGATTAATGTTTGAGGAAGTGGAAATGGTAATTACCTCAGTCTGATCATTACACATTGTATACATGTACCAGAATTTCATTTTATACCCCATAAATTTGTACAAACATTGAATTTCAAAAAATCCAACATAGGAATTTTGAAGGGGAATAAACATTTAGCCTCTAGCAGGGTCAGTGTCTGATTCTCAAGTACGTGCTTTGAGATACGGGGGATGTGCAGTTGCCACAAAAGTCTGTCCTTTTGTAAATTTCTGGAAGCAATTGGCAAACTGTGCCCCCTCGGAATTTCTAAATTCGAAAGTTTCACGTTTCCCACAAAGATTTTTAGAAGGCCTCAATTTGTGTTATGAGAATGATGCCATGTACTATTTGCCTGCTGCTTTTTATGTAGTTGGATGATTTTATTGTTATCTTTGATTGTTAACCATGACCATAAAAGACTTGACTCCAGAGATAATTGAATCAAACATATAGTTTGATCTTGGAGAAAGATAATTACCATTGTATTTACAGAAACTTTAAAAAGTATTGCTTTTATTCATAGCTGTACATTTATTTGTTTAAGAAAAAAAGCAATTCAGATGGACAATGGTGCCAAAGGTGATCAGTAGAACACTTTTAAATATGATTGTTTTATGTTAGATCCTATTCTTAAACCAGTTTTTTTGGTATGTGTGTTTCAGATGGCTTAAAATTATTTAACTGTTGGTGTCTATGCATGTGATTATTTATACAGTTAAAACTCTTCTATAATGAAGAAATATAATTCTATAATGAATATAATAGTGCAATAAAAATTGACTGTGTCTAGACTTAGTACTCCTTACTTATAATGGCAATACTGAATATGCAAATTCACAGATTGATATGCTGAATATTAGTAAAATTAGAATCAAGTGTGTATTTGTGTTCATAGCTGCACAATTCACCATAGCCAAACTATGGAACCAACCAAAATGTCCATCAACAGATAGATGAATGGATTACAAAACTGTGGAATATGTACACAATGGAATTTTACTCAGCCATTAAAAAAATACAATTGTGGTATTTTCAGGGAAATGGATGGATCTTGAGGACATTATGCTAAGCGAGATTTGTCAGTCGCAAAAAGTAAGGAATCAGATATTTTCCCTAATATGTGAAAGCTAGGGTGAAAGGGGTCATAGGAGAAACTCCAGGTAAAAAAGAAGATCCTGTAGAGGAGCAAATGAGGGAACCTAACTGTGGGGATGGGGGTAGGGGAGGGAAACTTTAAAGTGCATGATGTACTTATTCATATTGAAGTCAACCACTAAACCAAGCATGGGAGGGAGGGATGGGGAGGGAGTGGGGTGGGAACTGGGTGGGGGCTGGCTGGGTGATGTGTATATATATATATATATATATATATATATATGTCTACACAAGTTTTTTTTACCCCATTATGATGTATAAATACAACACACTAATTAAAAATATGGAAAAAATAAACATGAACTTTCCATAAAAAAATAAAAAGATTATAGACAAAAAAAGAATCAAGGCCAGGTCATTCATGTATTACTCCTCCAAATACTGGATTAAGAGGCCTATTTCTGTGTGTGTGTGTGTGTGTGTGTGTGTGTGTGTGTGTGTGCGTGCATGCACAGTGCTGGGGGTTGAACTCAGGGGTGTTCTACTTCTGAGTTCTATCCCCAGACTTTTTTGTTTTTTGTTTTGAGACAGGGTCTTCTAAGTTGCTGAGGCTGGCCACGAACTTAGGATCTTCCTATTTTAGCCTCCCAGGTCCTGGGATTGCAGGTGTACACCACCACACCCAGCCAAGCACCAAGTTCATACTGTCACATTTTTCAAATTTTCATAGACTAGCATTTAAATCATTATGCATGATTTATGAATGTTTATGCATGTTCTAATTAGTTAGCAATCTAGGTTGAAATAAATTACCATTTTAATAATTTTAGATATATATCAATAGTGTATTTGAAATAGATGAAATTGAAGCCATATGGCTTTAGTGAGACTCTCAATTACTTTAAAACACAAATAGTATTAATCATTGAGTATTGAGTTTTTAATTTAAATGTACCTAAATCTGTGAGAAGCAAATCTTCTGATCCAATTGGGTGAGCTTTCTCTACTGGCATTTAGGAGGCTTTCTGGCATCAAGCAATAAACAGTGTAGATCTCTGGACGCTAGTTCATATTGCTGATGCTAACTTTTAAAGGAAGAAACAAGTGTGAGTTAGTGAATCTATTTAATATGTTTACTTCACTTAGACTTGATAAAGGAATTCATGAAAGAAAATACAAATAAGTTTATATTGTTTGAGTGGACACATTTCAAGACTTTACTTTTTATAATTATTTGAATGGAACACAGTGAAATAAATAATTATATAGCTATGATATTTTGTCAATAAGTTTAAGAATAAAAGTTAAATTTTCTACTTACTTAAGTCTTTGGTTTTTGTCTCCAAGCATCCCAAAAATACTTTATGAATTAAATAAAAGAAGCACAGATTACAATAAAAATAAATTAAAATGGTCATATTTTTACTATAAAAATTTAGAAAAGAACTTCATAGCTTTATCTGAAAAGCAAAGAAAACAAAAAATAAAAGCATGAATTAGGCTCAGTTTCCTAACAACTAGAGCAGATTAAATAAAGCAACTTTATTTATTTGTTTGTTTGTTTATTTATTTATTTATTTATTATTTTGGTGGTACTGGGGATGGAACCCAGGGGCCTTCTACCTCTGGGCTACACTCCCAGACCTATTTTATATTTTTTATTTGGAAACAGGGTCTCTTAAGCCAGCAGAGGCTGGCTTCGAACCTGTGAGATCCTCCTGTCTCAGCCTCCCAAGCGTGGGGATAACAAGCATGCGCTACCATGCCCGTCTAAGCAAGTTTATTTTTACAAGCATTTTCACAGCTCAACCAACCTAAATTTAAAGGGATCATAGGAACTTCTTAGGAAATAAAAAAATGCAAACTCTAAGTGATACCTAATTTGTGGAAAACTAAATGAAAAAATGGAAACCAAAGAAATTGTGGGCAAACATGTTCATAAGTAATGAAAATCATTTTATGGGTCATTGGAGGGACTCTACACAAAGAAGGAAAAACTTCCAATGAGTAAATAAGGCGAACTGAAAGAGATGGGAAGGGGGAAGAGGGAAACTCCCAAATGTACATGATGTACCTTCACAAACATCAAAGCCAATCACTAAGCTGAACATGAGAAAGACGAAGGAGAGAGGGAATGGGGTGGGAATTGGGGAAGGGCTAAATAAGTGATGTGTGCATGTATGCCTCTACCATCTTGTATACCACTAAGACATATAATTACAATGCACCAATAAAAAATACAAAAACCAAAAACAGAAAAAAAACTTTTGCTAAAGCAGAAAAAATTGGCCTGAAATTCTGGCTGCTAGATTAATGTGTGTATATGTATAATAATTTATATTAATGTGTATATGTACACATATACACACATATATAATAATGTGTATATATGTTTTATGTATATATACATATATAGGTATGTGAATATATGTGTGTATAAACATTAATACAGCAGTCAAAATTAAATAATATATAACATCTATATCATAATTAATATATATGCATATTTATATAATATAAATAAATTTTCTTCTTTCATTAGTTTGTAAGTCTCTAAATTTTTTGAAGATTGAATTGTGTATATTTGAGTTTTACAGCAGTGTTTGAGATATGTATATACACAGTAAGTAAAACGGTTACTCTAGTGAAAAATATTTACTTACCTATGATTTTACATGGTTACTTTTTACTAAGATTAGCTAGTCTACTTATTCAGTAAAAATCCCCTAATATGATACATAGATTTACATATATTAATTTTATGTTTTGTATAAAATATGTTATATATTATATTAACTTTACATACTGTACTTATTAACTTTAGTCCTCATATTATACAATAGATCACTAGACTTGTTCATACCACATATTTGCTATTTTGTATTCTTTGACCTGTATATCATCATTTCCTATGCCTTCTTTCATACCTATGGTAACCATTGTTCCATTCTCTATTTCTATGTATTTGAACTGTTTTTATTTATTTAAGCACTCCATATGTAAGTGAGATCATGCAATATTTTTCTTTCTGTGTCTTTTTTTATTTCAGTTATCATAATGTCCTCCAGGCCTATTCATGTCATAGCAAATGGCAGATCTCTTTCTTTCTTTCTTTCTTTCTTTCTTTCTTTCTTTCTTTCTTTCTTTCTTTCTTTCTTTCTTTCTTTCTTTCCTTCCTTCCTTTTTTGGTACTGGGGATATAACCTAGGGACATTCTACCTCCCAGCTATACCTCCAGCCCTATTTCTTTAAATTCTTTTTCTTTTTGAAACAGGGTCTCACTGCGTTGCAAAGTGCTTCAGTTGAGGCTGTCCATGAACCCTGATCCTCCTGTTTTAGCCTTCCAAATGCTGGGATTAGAAGTGTGTGCCACCACGCTCAACTAGATCACCTTCTTTCTAAAGGCTGAGTAATATTTCAGAACACACACACACACACACACACATCATATTTTTCTTATCCATGTGTCCATCAATGGGCATTTAAGAGTCTCTATACCTTGGTTATGATGAGTATTGCTGCAGTGAGCTAGAGCATGAAGTTATCTTTATCACATAATCATTTCATCTTCTTTGGATACTCAAACATTATTGGGCCATATAGCAGTTCTATTTTAAAATTCTTTTGAAGCCTCTATACTATTTCCTATAATGCCTATACCAATCTACATTCCCACAAGGGATATACTAGGATACTCTTTTCTCCATAACTTTGCCACCATTTATAATCATATGTGTTTTTATAATAACCATGCTTAAGGGTGTGGGTATTACAGTGATTTTAATTTGTATGTCACTAATGATTCCTGATAATGAGAATCTGATCACATACCTTTGGCCATTTGTATGTCTTTTATGACATGTTTTTTCAGATCCTTTGACTAATATTAAATTGGGTTATTGGCATTTCTGCAATTGAGTCCTAAAAGTTCTTTATACATTTTGGATGTTAACTCTTTATCCACTTTAGATATATGGTTTGCAATTATTTTTTTCCAAATTTGCAGGATGCCCTTTCAATTTGTTTAGTGTTTCCTTTGCTTTGCTGAGACATTTTAGTTTGAGGAGTTTAGTTTGTGAAGTTAATAGAGGAGAGCATAGGTTCAACAATACAACATATTGGCACAGGCAGTAACTTTCTCAACAAAACCCCCAAAGCTCAGGAAATTAAAGCAAGAATAAACAAGTGGGATAACATCAAACTAAAAAGTTTCTTCTCATCAAAGGAAACTATCAATAACCTTAAGAGGAAGCCCACAGAATGGGAAAGGATCTTTACCAGCCACCATTCTGATAGGGGGCTAATATCCAGAGTATACAAAGAGCTCAAAAGACTCTACACTGGCAAAACAAACAACCCAATCAAGAAATGGGCAAATGAACTAAATAGACACTTCACAAAAGAAGAGATACAAAGGGCTAATAGATACATGAAAAGATGTTCTTCATCACTGGCCATCAGGGAGATGCAAATCAAAACTACACTGAGATTCCATCTAACCCCAGTCAGAGTAGCAAGCATAAAGAAATCAAACAATAACAAATGCTGGCGAGGATGTGGGGAAAGAGGAACTCTTTTACACTGTTGGTGGGAATGCAAACTAGTTCAACCACTATGGAGATCTGTGTGGAGATTCCTAAGAAAGGTGGGAATAGATCCACCATATGATCCAGCTATACCACTCCTGGGTATCTTTCCAAAGGGGTTGAATTCAGAGAAATATAGCAACATATGCATACCTATGTTCATAGCAGCACAATATGTAATAGCCAAAATATGGAACCAACCCAGATCACCATCAACAGATGAATGGATAGCAAAACTGTGGGAAATACACACAATGGAATTCTATTCAGCCATAAAGAAGAACAAAATTATGTCATTTGCAAGGAGATGGAAAACCCTGGAGAACATTATGTTAAGTGGGATCAGCCAAGCACAAAAGAAGAAGATACATATGTTTCCTCTAATATGCCCAAACTAGGAAACACAAAGAATACCAGTGGGACTCCAGTTATTGAAGGGGAAATACTAGCTAAGTTTGGATGGTAAGATAGGAGAGGAGGAAGGTCGGTCTTGATTAACGAGGGTCTACACCTGAACATGTGTAAAATTATGAATCAGTCATGGTTAACCTGGACAGCCATTGGTGGGAGGGGGGAAAGGAAAACGGGGGCGGGGGGGGTAGGGCATCAAATATAGTGTAAATGTATACTATTTACGTTCAATAAAAAAATTGTTTAAATAAAAAAAAAACACAAATTTGCAGGATGCCCTTTCAATTTGTTTAGTGTTTCCTTTGCTTTGCTGAGACATTTTAGTTTGAGCTGAACTTTTGGTGTGATATTTAAAAGGAGGTTTCCCACTATGTTCTCTTCTAGAAGATTGATGTTTACAGGTCTTTAATACATTTTGAGTTAATTTTTGCATATGGTATAAGATTCCAATTCTGTTCTTTTGCACACGGAAATCCAATTTTTCCAGCACCACTTACTAAAGAGGATACCAATTCGCTATTGCATCTGTTTTGTATCCTTGTTGAAAATTAGCTGACACTTTTGAATTTTAACAAGAAGAAAAAAGTAAAGATTACACAATGCTACATTGTCATATATCTTCGTTTTACAAAAAAATGACAGTGATTTTTGTCTCCCCTTCCTCCTGTCAAACTCTAATTTCCTGGTAAAGCAATGAATAAACTGTGTCCATCAATCAGTAGATTTCCTGGATAGCTCTGCTGATATGAGAAAACTGCTGTCAGACGTCACATCAGACCGTGTCATGGTCACACACTATATAATAAGAGAAAGAAAAAAGATGCTCCGATGTGTTCAGTGACCATGTGAAAGCAAGCACTCACACCCATGTCCAAATAAAGACCTGGTTCTTCATTTTAATTATTAATTTATTTTATTAACTAACAGGATTAGTTGCTCTATTTATGAAAATAACAGACTATTTTCCAGAGATGCCAGGCAAATTTCCTACACAAATTATTCTGTGTAGCTTGGAGTAAGAAGAGTGGGTCTATGCCCTAATGTTGAAATAGATAGGACTTTCCTTAAGTTAGATTCAGGTTCCTAATTTGTAAATGAAACTAATGAACTAGATTCATTCTAAAGTAGTGTTTCCAAAGCTAAACTATGTGAAATTTGCCTAACAAAGTCATTCCAATTCACTTAAAGGATGTTATTTGCAAAGCAAAGCAAAGAGGAACCTTTGGATCACTTTCCAGGCCCTGATCAGTGAAGAGGTTTGTGTTTTACAACCTGAAATGTTCAGATATTTATGAGAGCAAATCAAATAATTGTTTCTTTTTGTTTTTCCTTTGGTGGTACTGGGGTTCCTGGAAACCCTTCTATCTCTGGTCTACACTCCCAGACCTCTTTTATACTTTTTTAAAATTTGGAAACAGGGTCTCTTAAGCCAGTGCGGCTGGTTTCCAACCTGCGCTATCCTCCTGTCTCCGCCTCCCAAGTGCGGGGATTACAAGTGTGCGCCACCACACCTGGCAAGTATATATATATATACATATATATATATATATTTTTTTTAATGGCAACTCAGTAGAGAATTGCAATATCCTCTAATATTTGTTTCCTCTAAAAAGTTCTGAATTCTCGTCTTCTATGCAAAATAGGAAATGAGTAGAAAGCCAGTCCAAACAGCCATGATGTGCATACTCTACCATTTTGAGAAAATTCTGTGAAGAGAGATAAGATGCTGAACATGAATGCAGAGGGTAATATTTGTCTTCTATGTTCATGGGCTCATATGATAAGCATGAAATTAAAACTGATATTCCTGGGCCAGATCGTCTTACTCATCAAGTCACTTAGTTCCATGGATTATATGCCCATTCCAAGTTCATCTACATATCTCTGCAGATTCTTCCTTGTTACCATTCTGCCCATGTTGTTCTTTCCACATCCCTCAACAACTCATAAACTTGTTAGCTATGCTCATGAATCAACAGACATCTGTACCTCTGGCCATTTCTCCTTGCCTACCAAGTAGACAACCTGATCTTCTAAGCTTTGATTAAATTTTTTGGCCTTGTCTTTGAGGGCCACCTCTGAGTGGAGCTGAAATGTTCTACTTAGGATGGTACAGTGCTGAACCACAGATCAAATTAAGAAAGAAGACGCAACAGTAGGAGTAGATACTCCTGGATTCTCAGCCATGCACCCACTCAATTTAGTAGAGCCTTCCAGATCAGCTAAAGCTCAGTCTCATATAAAACCACTTTTGTAGGTGAAACACCACTGTAGATACAGATTTTACTAATTCATTATATCAAGTCATGAGCAGTTCAGATCACATAGTAAGTTGAAGTTAAGTCTTCAGTATGCCCCAAAGCAAGCCAGGAACTGATTTTCAAATGGGACGGGTAATGGCAGAAAACAACATGACCTATTCCCAAACCCCAAAAGCTTTCCTATCAGGGCTTGCTAGACATGCCATAGTTCTCTGAATGCCACCAACTCTTTAAGTACAGACTGGTCTGCTGGGTCCTAACGCCTAGATGGCAAAGCAGCCCTGCTATGAGATATTTATATATTTTCATCACTAGTCAAAAACTGTCTTAAGGGTGACCCAATAATTAAATTGAGGTGACGGGCGTGGTGGCACACGCTTGTAATCCCTGCACTTGGGAGGCGGAGACTGGAGGATCGTGCAAGTTCGAAGCCAGCCTCGCTGGCTTAAAAGACCCTGTTTCCAAATAAAAATATAAAAAAAAAATAGGTCTGGGAGTGTAACCCGGAGGTAGAAGGGCTTCCAGAAACCCCAGTACCACCAAAATAAATAAATAAAAATAAATTGAGGCAATGTCTCCAAACTTGGTATAAAATGTAGCCTCTGACATCCAAAAGACCGACCAAATTGTATTTCTTTCTTTGTAGTGTGCAGTACATATGTCTGTCATCTTAGAAAAGATATCACAACGATCTCTAGACCACATGAATATATAAAGTTTTCACTGAGATTCCCATACTTTTTATACTTTCTTGGTATTTACCTCTCACCGTATGTGTTTTAGTAAAGCAGCTAGGTTACTTACTACTTCCTGTTTGCCAGATTAAATTGATCTAAGACTCAATAAGTCAGCACATGTATGTGCCAGCATAGCTTTCCAACTCGCAGAGTTAGGCCACAGGCTTCTTTTCTTCCGCTACAGGGGATTGCTCTAGAACAAACATAAACACTTTCTAATCTTCCCTTCATGTCTTGACTTCCACATTCATGGCATTCAATTTATTCTGTCTCTTCATGTACTTTCTAGAATGGTCAGAAATACCCAGGCCACACCAATCTTTTAATCCTCAAAAGGATCAACTGCCATAGCACCTTGACTAGTCAACATCTTACCATGGATTGTCATATTTTCCTATGACCAGGAGGTTATCTTATATGTGAGTCAGATTTCTATTGGCTGTGACAAAATGCCTAAGTAAAACAAGTTGAGCAAAGAAAAATTTGTTTTGACTCCATTGTTTCTATATGCCAATAATGAGGCATATTATGGCAGAATGGTGTGACCAAGCAAAGCTTCTCACCTCATGGTGGCTGGGAAAAGAGAAAAAGAGAGAGAAAGGGGTGAGGGACAAGCTATATCCTTCAAAGTCATTCACCCAGCAACCACCAGGCTTCACCTCCTAAAGTTTCTACCACCTCCCCACAGTGCCACCAGTTGGGGACCAAGCCACTAAGACATGAATCTGTGGGGACATCCCAGATCCAAACTATAACATTTTGACCCTCAGCCTCAAAATCTCAAACCATCCTCACAAAATGCATTCATCCCAGCTCCTCTAAACAACTCCCCATACTCTTAACAATTCCAGCGTTAGTCCAGTTCTCCTCTGAGATTCAGGGAAAACTCTTAGTTGTGAGACCCTGTACAAATTAAAAACAAAAAGTTACATACTTCCCAGCATACAGTGGCACAAAGTAAACATTCTCATTCCAAAATGGAGGAATCAAAGATACCGAGGAAAGATCAAGACAAAAGCAAGACTGAAACTCAAAAGGGCAAATATTAGATCCACGCCCAACATGAATGTTAGCTCCATGTCCAACATCCAGTGCATGTAGCAGTGTGGTATGAGCTCCAAAGGACTTGGGTGGCCCCACGCGGTAACCATGCCTGTGGTTGCCCACACAGTCTCTCTGATAGGCTGCTTGCTACATACAGCTTTCCATGACAGGGATTCAACATACCTTCCAGATTCAGCATCACAGTTGAAGCTTTATTTTATTGTTGTTGTTGTGGTGGTGGTACTAGGGATGGAACCCTGGGCCCTTCTACTTCTGGACTATACCCCTAGACCTATTTTTATATTTTATTTGGAAACAGGGCCTCGCTAAGTTGCAGAGAGCCTCACTAAACTTCTGAGGCTGGCTTCAAACCTGCGATCCTCCTGTCTCAGCCTCCCAAGTGCTGGGATTATAAACACAAGACACCAAATCTGACATCCTTGAAGCTTTATACATCCTCTCCTTGGGGACTTCCCACAGGGTTTTCAATCCTTTCACAAAGACCTAGGCCTCCCAGCTCTTCTTTAAAATCTGGATGGAAATCCCTGTGATCCCACAACTCTTGTATTCTTCATGCCTGTGGATGACAGCAAGATGCAGTGCCAGCTCAGGTTGTAGCTGGACCTGTTTGGATCACAGCTACACCAGTTTCTGAGCACCTGGACAGTTGAGCACTGTGGAAGGATTCCTATGGAAACAACTTCCAAGGTGCCCCTCCCTGTGCAAGCAAAGTATTCCTTGTCTCTTCTCAAAACAAAGTCTTTCAAATGAGTTTATATTTTCACAGCCTTGAGCCTGCCATGGATGGAGTCTGGTCAATTTCTGAGATGTCCTTGAGGCATCTTTTCTACTATCTTCGTGCAAAGTACTTGGTTTCTTTTTAATGGCACTATTTTCTTCAGCAACCACATTTCTATGGCCATATCACTAAATATACTCCTTTTCTAGATGAACTGCATGGTTTTTAATTTTTTCCATTGTGCTTTTCGCCCCTGATTTTTACTGTAGATCTGGCTAAAACCAGCTAACAATACTCATGACTGAATAATGTGCTGTCTTGAAATTTTCCCTACCAGATTAATTAGTCCATCACTCTCCTGCTCACACAAAGTCTCTGGGCATGGATAAAATGTACACAAATTCTTTGTAAGAATGTAAAATTAAAGCAGGGTATAGTGATGCCTACTTGTAATCCCAGTACTTGGGAGACTGACACAGGAGGATCACAGGTTCACAACCAGCCTCAGCTTCTTAGTGAGGCCCTCTGCAACTTGGTGAGACCCTGTTTCAAACTAAAGAATAAAAAATAGGACTGGGGGTGTACCTCAGAGGTAGAATGCCCCTAGGTTCAATCCTCATTACCACTAAAAATAAAAATATATAAAAATATAAAAGAGAATGTAACATGAATGACCTCTATCTACTCCAATTCACAATAGAGTCTTCACTCCCATCAGAAACCTCATGAGCACAGTCCTTACAGTCCAATTCCTTTTGGCATTCTGGTCTCCTGAACTCCCACCAGAACTGTCAACTAAATTCTGAGTGAAAGATTCTATGGCTTCCCTTACCTGAATTTCCAAACTACTCTCACAAACCAGTTCCAAAGACTTCTGAACCACATGGTTAGTTATAATAACAGTTACAACTCCATTTGCTGATAATTTCCCATGTTAATCCGCTTTCCATTGTTGTGATAACATTAACTAAAAGGAGGAAAGTTTTATTTGGGTTCATGATTTTAGAGTGTTCAGTCCATACCCAGTTGGCTCCATTGCTTCTGAGCCCTTGGTGAAGCAGAACAGCATGGCAGGAGTGTGTGTTGCAGCAATGTGGCTCACATCATGGCAGACAGAAGACAGAGAGAGGGCATGGGGCCAGGGATGAAATGTACCCTCATGGATTTGTCTCCAGTGACCTACTTCCTCCTAGTAGACCCAACCTCTTCAAATTTCTACCACCTCCTGGTAAGGCCACCGGCTGGGGTCCAAGCCTTCTGTACACGAGTCTTTTGGGGAGATTCCACATACAAACTATAAAATCTTATTTATCATATCTCCCTGTGACAAGGAAATTAGCTGTATTCTCAAATTTTTTAGTTATTTAATTGCAGCATCACTTTTTAAAGATCCTTCCTCCTTCCTGATTCAGGTTCATTCCTGGCGCCAATTACTTTAGTCAGGATTCCAGAACAAGAAAACCAATTATATTCAAAATAGGAAATGAAACAAAATTTCATAAAGAAACTATATGAAAATTTGTGGACAGGTTGAAGGGTAAATAATAAAGAATGGCATTGCTTCTTTGAGCTAGCAACATAAGGAAATGGATATTACTGCTAGAAAGATAATTTACTTGTCTTTGGAAAATATGTGAATAAAAGACATGCTTGCTTTCAATATGGAGAGGTGAAATCATGTTCATATTCTGTAATAGAATCACTTATTTACATTTTAATTATATGTCATAAAAGACCATAATTCTAACATCAATAAAATGCAGTGAAGCCAAATGGCAACATTAACTTGAGGTTTAAGAAACATGTGTATGCATTAGAATTGTTAAAAATATATCGTGCATGTGTGTGGGGTGTGGGTGTATTTGCATGGTCATTTTAAAATCTACCTTTACATTTTATAAAATCACATCCTATTATTATTTGTGGGGCAAACATGCGTCGAGAGATTCATTTAATGAGTAGAATTGTGGCTCCCGAAAGTATTATGTTCACATTCCAGAATCTGTGAATATGACCATATTTAGAAAAGGGGCTTGGGAGGCTGAGACCGGAGAATCACGGTTCACGGACAGCCTCACCTACTACTTAGTGAGGCCCTCTACAACTTAGTGAGACCCTGTTTCAAAATAAAGAATAAAAAATTGGGCAGGGATGTAGCTCGGAGGTCAAATGCCCCTGGGTTCCATCCCCAGATCTGCAAAAATAAAAAGAAAAAAGAAAAAAAAAGAAAAGGAGCTTTTGCAGATATAACTAAACTAAGGATCTCAAAATGAGTTTGTTGCCAAGGAAAAAACAAACTCTCTGGCCTCAGTTTCTCTTAGCTAACTTTGAAAAAAAAAACATTAATTTTGGAGGTCACACAGCTGGGCAATATATTATTAGTCTCATATTAGCTTTGCCGTAGGTAACACCTCCGAAGTGTGGGCTATGATGATAACAGTTTTCTAGGTTACTTTTCAGGGTCTTGAAGGTTGCTTTTGCTGAAAACACTGACTCATCGCCTGATCCTGCAGATGTTCAAGAGGTGACTGGAAAAAGATGAGAAGGCTTAGCATCTCTCTAGTTATATTGTATCTATCTCTTTTGTTGTCTAAACCTTTGCATCAGACTCTATTTAATTCTGCATGAAGACATGGTCATCATTTGAAAAATACTTTGTCCAAAGTTATAATATAGAGATAACTTGACCTAGGTTCGCTCGCTCTCTCTCTCTCTCTCTGTCTCTCTCTTTCTCTCTCTCTCTCTCTATCTCTCTCTCTATCTCTATCTCTCTCTCTCTCCTTTCAAAGATAAAGACATCTACTAGCCACTATGACCAGAAACACCAAACAATGAAGAAAGTGAAAAGGAGTGGCTCCTTAGTTTCTAGAAAATATTCACCTAGTCATGAAAGATGAATATTCTTCTTTATTATCCCATCTCTCTCCCTCATTGTTCCTGTCTGTCTCAGGATTCTCGCTGCTGTGATCTACAATATCTGGCAACCACAACTTAGATGAAGGAAGATTTATTTTCTCACAGTTCTGGAGGTTTAGAGGTTTGAGTCCATGTCAGGTGGTTTGTTTCTGTGGAGTTCAAGGCATGGTGGCTGGAAGCAGAGATGGGGGAAGGAATGAGAGACATAATGAGAAAATTGACAATTCTGAGTAGAAAAATTACTTGAAAGAGATAGGTTCCAAATGTAAAAATGTTGTAGGAATTATTTGACTGGTTTATTTGGCTGAAATAAATTTCTGACTTAGCTTATTTGGTTGCCAGATATTTTAGGTCACATTCCACCCTCTTACTTTATCATTCAGTAAATCTATTAATCCAGTAATGGATTTATTGGCTGATGAGATTAGAACTTCCATGATTCAAGCCGAGCGTGGTGGCGCACGCTTGTAATCCCCGCGCTTGGGAGGCTGAGACAGGAGGATTGCATGGGTTCGAAGCCAGCCTCAGCTATTTAGTGAGGCTTTCAGAAACTTAGTGAGACCCTGTTTCCAAATAAAAAAAATTTAAAAAAAGGTCTGGGAGTATAGCCCAGAGGTAGAAAGCCTCTGGGTTACAACCCCCAGTACCACCAAAAAAAAAAAAAAGAACTTCCACAACTCACCTGTGAACATTTCTGCATTGTCAATATATGAGCTTTTCAATTTTATATTCAAATCATAACACTCTCCTGTGTCTATAACCCCTCAACCCTATAGAGTAGAGAAGCTGATTTGTGAGCTAAGCTTTATCTTACCTACTCTTTGGCTAATGAATGTAACCTTTCTTCCCAATACTCCTTTCTCAGACATTGGTTTTCTGTGAGATAAGCTTCCAAACATGGGCTTGGCAACAAGTTACCTTGGATTATATGAGTAGACCCTAAGTGCAGTGACAAATGTCTTAATAATAGACACCCAGAGCAGAGATACACAGGTCTTGGGGTCTGTTCAAACTGCCTGACAGAACTTCCGATGAATCAGCTGCATGTAGCATCCAGCAAAGGTCTGCACAACCGCCTGAACTTCTGATGAATGAATCTGCAACATGTAGCACCAAGCAGATATGGAGGGCATAACTACTCCCCTTGCCCCCCCTAGACCAATTTGGTCATGATGAGCCTTATTGGCTCAAATAATGCTTCCATGCTCGTGAACCCCTCGTGCATTGGATAATGATTGGCTGCAAGTTATGTACTTTACACATGCAAGAGTGACCTTTAGCTTGATAGGTTAGAATAGTTTCCTGTTGGAAATCCCCCTTGCAGTTTTTTGCTTTAAATTGGGTTGACTGAGAGAAATAAACGAGATCCTGCTTGACTCGACTCCCAGCTGTTGTGTTTCTGTTCCGGCCATCGGCACTCATTTTCCTGTTTAGCCCCACTGCTGACGTGCTGGACCCTTCACACAGGGAAAAACGAAGAAGGCTATATGAAGATGGAGACCAAGAAACACCTGGGGCCAGGACATGCTGTGCGCTATGCAGCTTTTGGTCACTGTGACAAGGTACCTTATATAAATCAGTTTAAAGAAGGAAAGATTTGCTTTAGCTCACAGTTTCAGAGGTTTCAGTCCATCCATGGTTGGCTGGCCCCATTCCTTTGGGCCTATGGTAAGGCAGAACCTCATGGTGGAAGCATCTAACAAAGGACCCTGTTCTCCCCATGATGGCCAGAAAGCAAGGCAGGAAAGGTGTCAGAATCCCAATATCCCCTTCAAGCTCACACCCCAGTAATCTAATTTCCTTCCACTAGGCCACATCTCCTAGAGGTTCTATCACCTCCCCAATAGCACTGCAGGCTGACAAGCAAGTCTTTAGGACATAGCATTTAGTAGGTATTTAAAAGCCAATTCATAACAAGCTGGAAAAGATGAGAAAAGATTCCACCCTATCCTTTGGGAGGAAAGGCAGCCCTGTTGACACCTGACTTTCAGACTTCTGGCTCTAGAATTATAAGAGATTACATTTCTGTATTTTGAGCTGCCAAGTTTGGGGTAATTTGTTAACGTTTACACATCTTTCAGGTGGAAATGATGCTAGACTTTCAGGGCATAAATCATGACTGTGGCATCGTTATTTCAAGAGCTCACTTACTGGAGGGAGAGGAGACACAGTGCAATTAACTCAATATAATAATGCCAATTTAGCCATGTAAGAGATCACAGAGGAAGAAGTGATTAATGTTGGTAAGATCACTTAGGAAATGCCAACGGTCTGATACAGTTGGAGGAGAGGGCACATGGCAGAGAAGGGCAAGAGATAAGGCTGTGAAAATAACACAGGGAACAGACTTTGAATAATCTTTATTATACTTTTAAAAATTTTAGGACTTCATCCTGAAGGTTTGGCCAGATTAACCTTGAATAAAAACTGCCAGAGAGAGGTAGTTGCTGCCTAGACTTATGTTTAAATGGATTGTGAAGCACATTGGGTTCATTTTATTTATTCACCAAAAATGTATTGGGGCCATATTATGTGATAACAGAACTTGGTATGGCAAGGCAGACACATACATCAGCCTCATTGAACAGACAAATGAAACAAAGATCTTTGATTGATTAGCCACAGGCACATCGGGAGAGAACATGCCTAGAGTACATTGACTAGCAGTGATGTAGGAAGCTTTCAACCTGGGTACTGACCTGAATGCAGCAGCATTTCACAGAGATCACTCAAGGTAAGAGATTGCATTGACGTGGAAAGAGAACAGAGGCAGAAGCCATCATAACAATCTGGGAAGAAATACAAGGATCGTAATTAGGGGAGAAGCAGTGGCAGTGGAGAAGGATGGTCAGTTTAAAATTATATTACAGAGGCAAACTGATAAGATCTTGCAATTAATTGAGAACAGGGAGTGAAGAAGATGTTGAAGAAGTCTCTGATCATGTCTAACCTGGATTTTTATCAATCTAAGAATCCATTAATTGTGAAATGCACCTGTGTTACATATCACTGAGAATTCTACTAAACTATAACACAATCCTTTATTACTACTTAGATAATAAATTTGTATTTAGTATCAAATTTGTTTTTTATCTTACATTTTGAATTTGTATTTAGAAACAACTGAAAGATTTATTTTAGATCTATTTAGACATTTTAAAATCACATTTCACTCTTCTGAAAAGGAAAAGGTAAGCAAAATAAACCAGTCAAAGCATTCCTATAACATTTTTACATTTGGAACATAACTCTTTCAAGTAATTTTTCTACTCAGAATTGTCAAAATCTATTTCTCCATTTGTTAGTGTCTTTAGTGACAAGTGTTCCACTATTGTTTCTAAAATTTTCTTTGAAGTTATAAGCTTTGATGCCAGTAATTGTTTGACACAAGATGGTGTCAAAGGAAGTATTTTAGATAATACCTGGGATTTATATAACTTCAGGCGATTTTTACATTTTTTTCTGATTAGAATGTCAAGGAATTGCTATGGTTTAATTAGACAACAGGAATAATTAAGACAGCCACATATGCACAAGCAAAGAAAACTGTATTATAACTGTGTCCCAGGTTAAGAACAATTGCAAGATATCATCAATTGTAAGATATATTACAATATATGTGTTATAAATCTGTTGGTAGCTAAAGTAGATGTCCATGTGACTGAAATGTATATACCAAGGCTTTCCGTACTTTTACAAGGATGTGATGTGTGCTTTCTTTGACAGATCACATTTGGACCAGCAGCAGGATGCTCAGAAGTATCCCTGGCTGCTTCTGTAAAGTGTTAGCTCTAAAGGAAAAGACAAATCTCTAAGGTACATTCACCAGGATATGGTTGACACCTAGGAGGTTTTCATTTTTATAAAACCATTAAGCTCTGTGAATTTTGTCAGAATCTATACTAAAAATCACTTTCTTAAAAAAAAATGAAGGTTATTTAGACTGGTCTCCATTACCTGACGTTTAAAGAATTGTGACAGTGTAATCAGGGTTAAAGGAAACCAGGAGTGAAAAGGAAATTTAAATTGTTCCCTATTTTCTATTATATTTTAGCTAAGTTAGCTAAGTTGTGCAACTCTTTAGTCTTATTTTCAATTCATGGATTTCAACTATAGCTTGTATTTTTCCTACTAACTATAGCAGTGAATGAGAAAGTAATTATTTTAAATTTCAACTCGACACCTTGAAAATCTAGCAAAATAAATGAGTTTTCAGCAAATTAAACAATAATGAGTTTATATGACTAATGGGAGTGGATGTGATATACACAATTTGAAGTTAAAAGTTCAAGGACAACATTATAATCTTCTCACTGTATAAATCTGGCAAATTATGCAACCTCTTTGAGCTTCTATATTTACAAAATGATTATGCCTGTGTTTCACTTTTAATAAAATAAATAAGTAATATAAAATTCCCTGTACATAGAAGATACTCAGTAAGTAGTAGCTACCATTGTTACCAGTGTTATCATAGTTTTTCATCACATAGATTCAGCAATTGAAGAAGTTTCTTAGATTACACATGGAATCTTCACCATTTGGGGCTGGAGTGACAGTGGCAAACCAGTTCAGACAAGGCTTATATGCCTTGTTATTAATTGAACCATATGTAATAGTCATTTTATGTAGGCCAAAAATGGTCAAATCTCTAAATTTCATATGGTCAACCTAGCATTATTGGGCTTGTTCAAAATGCCAGATTGTTATGAGCCATTTTGATTTTTCACTCTTGTTTTTTGAAAATGTTGGTTGAAGAACCCATCATTATTGGGATATGAATCCAGTTTGGATGTAATTATCATTTTAGTGTTCTGTTACCAATGGTGTTTTATGTTTGACTACCAAATGCAGCTAGAGAAATTACTAAAGCAAATTATAAAAGACTGCAGAAAAGGAAAAGCATTAAAATTAACAACTGATAAACAGGATGTGAAACACACCACCATCTTTATTCCTGTCACTAGATATGACCTTGTCTGTATTTCTGGTGTGATGGAGAACAGTACGGAGGCAGTCTCAGTGTCTGAGAACATGCCCTTTTCTGAGTGCTGAGTAAGACAATGCTTATTAAGGTGACAGATACTGAGTATCACTGGAGGGACAGGAGTGCTTAAAAGTCGAAAGCTGTCCAAGACAAAATAAGGCCCTTGACAACTGTCTCACAGTTGCATTGCACAACCCCACCTAATTCTCTGATATATATTTTTTTTAATCTGGCAACCAGAAGTAAACATACTGAACATGTATGATGTGGTCTGTTATTCTAAGCAATTGTTGGGATTTTTAATTTCACTTACTAAAATTGTACATTTTAGAGGTACATGTCACTCACTGATAAAAATTAATCTAATTTGACACTGGGTGCAATCATACCTGTTTTTCCAAAAATAACTCAGTCCTATTTTTACAAACACTTTTATTGGTGCATTGCAAATATACATCATAATGAGGTTCATTGTGATCTAAATATGTGTGCAAGTAGTTGGTGTGATTCCCTCCACATTCTACCCACCCTCAACCCCTCCCTGTAGTACTTGTTAGTGAGATCGGCAGTGACACTTTCAGTTATGGACATTGAATTAACTGAACTGTTTCCTTCATTAAGCCTTTGTTTTCTTCTTCCTATCTCCCTCTCCCAGTCCCTTTTTCCACTATTATACTGGTCTCTCTCCTCATTTAACTGAGGTTCATTTTGTTCTCTTTGATGGAAGTTTTGAGAATTTTCTGAGAACAAGGAGATAAAAATGCAAGTTATTATTTTTTTTTGTGGAACTGGGGGGTGGAACCCAGGGGCTTTCTACCTCTGGGCTACACCCCCAGTTCTGTTTTTTATAGTTTATTTGGAAACAAGTTTTCACTATATTGCTGAGAGCCTCACTAAGTAGCGGAGGCTGGCTTTGAACCCGTGCGATCCTCCTATCTCAGCCTCCCAAGCCCTGGGATTACAAGCGTGCACCACCATACCCAACCTAAAATTCAAGTTATTGAAAGGTGTGTTTTACCTAAAGAATTTCACTTCCATCCAAATGCAGAAATTTAAAAAGAGAAGAAAAATGACTGTTGCAGCTTGATTTCAGGTTTCTTTCAGTGAGGTTAATACCTCAGATGTCTTAACTTCAGTATAGGTGGAGGGGTTTATACTGATTAATTCTTCCATCTCAAGAATCCAAACATTAATAATCATTTAAATTTCATGCTTGCCCTAAATGAAAGTGAAATTAAACACAACTCATTTGTATTAGAGATGTATTTGATGGAACTAATGACCTTGTTTATATTTTTAGGAAATATATAAAGGTGTGTGTGTGTGTGTGTGTGTGTGTGTGTGTGTGTGTGTCTGTGTGTGTGTGTTGAGAGATTACTAAGCAAGAATAAAACACCTAATTTTTAAAAATGAATGCATTTCAGAGAGAAAGTAGAAAAGCCAATGAGAAAGAGAATAATGAATACATTCGAAATGTTAACACACAGGAAACAATTAGATACACACTTTTTATGATAAATAGACTTACTTATTTGAATAACATGTTTACTTCTTGAAATGAAACTTACCTTTTATCTCCTTCAATAAAACCTGTTTATCTTGTTCTGCAGCTGCCACAGGCTCAGAAAGAATATTTTCTCCAGAATGTTTTGTTCTGGAAAACAGGGTCATTTAAACACTTGATAACGGTCTGATGCCTCGAAACATTTGTAGGCTATATACAGATGAAAGGACTTTCAACCTTTGATATTTACCACTATCTCAGCTGTGGAGAGAAGAGTCCTTGCCTAATTATGTTTTTTTAAAAAATATGGTCCTTGCCTAATTATTTTTTTAAATTATTTCACTGCTGAGTTGGAATAAACTTGGATATTTCCCTTGAATTCTGAGCACCCCCAACTCTACAGCTGACTGTGTATAGACATTTCTCAAAAGGTATTCAGCAGTACACTAGACTTTTATACAAGTTCTTTAATCAACAACAACAAAAATGGAGTCTGGGATACATCATACATACTATGCCCTCTATGAGGGTTTCATACTAGTAAAGGCTCCAAGAAGCAGTGCAATAAAGAAAAATTGACATGCTCTGTTTTTTTTTTTTTTTTTGGTGGTACTGGGGTTCCTGGAAGCCCTTCTACCTCCGGGCTACACTCCCAGACCCATTTTTACATTTTTATTTGGAAACAGGGTCTCCTAAGCCAGCGCGCGCGGCTGGCTTCGAACCTGCGCGATCCTCCTGTCTCTGCCTCCCAAGCGCGGGGATTACAAGCGTGCGCCACCACGCCCGGCAACATGCTCTGTTTAATATGATGTCTCCTGTCTCTGACCATGAAATTACGAGATACACACTTAAAGATACGTATTAGTCAGCTTTTTGTTATTGTGATTAAATACCTGAAATGATTAACTTATCAAGAGAAAGGGTTTATTATATTAGCTCACAGTTTGAAGGTTGCTGTCCAGGATCTACCAGCCCATTGTCTGGGCCTTGGACAAGGCTGGTAGCACATAAGAGTGGGAACATGTGGTCAACCAAAACTGATTATGCTTTTTATCCAAGAAACAGAGAGAAGAGGAGGAGGCTAGAGTCTCACAGTTCCCTTTGAGGGCATGCGGCCAGTGACCTAAAACCTGCCACAAGGCCTGACCTCCCGAAGGTTCACTAACTCCCAACAGTGCCATCTTGGGGACCGAACTTTTAACACAGAGACCATGGGGGACACTTATCCAAACCATAGCAGGCATAATCTATTTCTACACACTTTCCACTTACCTTTCTGGTTACAATATTTTTTTTCTTTACCACTGCTGGTAAGAAGGAAAAGAGAAGGAAAATATTCATGTCTGCTTAACTGACTGCCTTGGCAAGGGACTATAACTCCTGACTTAGCTTATTATCATCTTGATGTAAAAGAAGTGGTGGTGCTATAGGGGGTCGCACTCCAGAAACTCCTACCTTTGGTGGATGACGGGAGACTCAGCTATATCTTTGTTGACCGGGGTGGCTGGCAACATTACATCACATTCCTCCAAAGCATATGATTTTCTGAATTGCAACGTGATGTTTCCTGGCAAGGCGGAAGCCCCAATTGCATTTACCTGCCGAAGCCAACTCTTAAGTTTCATTCTCCTGTGGGAATTGATAACTTGGAGAAGAAGGAAATCCATAGCCCATTCATCTGTGCTGCAGAATGCCACCTCTCAGTATGCTTGCTTTTCAGGAAGGTGGCTGACCCAAGGATGCTTTCTCTGAACTTAAGAGTATGAGTCTTTAGTGCCTTTGTTCTTCTGCTGTGGACTCCGGGGCAATGCCAGCATGGTTCACCTAACAGTTTTTTTTTACTTCATTAACAATAGAATAATCATGGATGATAGTTTGGACAACACTCTACAGAACTGATTATTTGAGGATCCCCATTGGCACCCTAAAAACATTTGGTGAAATATTATATTAGTCATATTAGGGATATAGAATAAAATATATTAGTATGCACGAGTGTTAATCAGCTTTCTGTCGCTTTTTCAAAATCACTAAGATAATGGACTCGGAAAGAGGAAAGATTGATTTGGGCCAGGGTCTCAGAGCCACGACCGCCTGACCTCGTTGCTTTGGGTCAGTGATGAGAAGTGAGATAAAACATCATGCTCGGGCACTTGTAACAGGAAAGCGCTCACCTCGTGGTGACTGATAAGCAAAGAGAGATGAAGAGGAAGGGTCCAGGGTACCAATAGCCTCTTCAAGGGCACATCCATGATGACAGAACACCTCCAACCAGGCCTCAACTCTTAAATATTCCCCCAACTCCTGGTAGCGCCACAGGCTAGCAACCAAGCCATTAGCATATGGGGCCTTGGGTGACACTTAAGGCCAAACCAGAGTAGCTCCTCAGACTGGAAACCCAGAAGTCCAAGTATATTACCTCTTTTTTTTTTTCTCTCCCAGGCCTGTCATGCCGGGCTGCTTTTGGAAATACTGGCATCCTTTACCTCAGTCTTCCCAGGACTGTGTAAAGTCCCGAAGAGGGGAGGTGGCAACAAAGGCAGATGTGTGAACACTGACCTAGCCAGTCAGCAAGGCCCTGGTCACCAGGGAGCCCCTCGGCTTCTCAGCCACTCCTGGGCCTGGGACTCACTCTCCACGGAAGCTGCTCAGGGTCCTGTCTGTCTTCTTCAGTCATACTCTCAGAAGGTTGTTCAAAACAACCCAATTATTTCCCCCTCCTCCTCATTTGAGAGAACTGCTTTCAGTCTCTGGACTTTTTTCTCCTGCATGTTTCTATCCTAGATATTTAATTTACACTCTATATCCTCTCTCTTCCCTTCTTTGAGACTATAGAAACTATTCCGATTCTGGGGTAAACTTTCTGATTTTTCCTTTTTCTTGGACTCCTATAAGGTATTGCAAATACTTTAATTATTTGGTTTTAGTTATTTGCTTGCTTTTGCCTCCTCTGCTAAACTTTGAGCTCCTGTAGAATATGGATCATGCCATTTGCCTTTGTATTCTAAATGCGGGTCTAAATGCTTCCTGAATGTGATAAAAAGTATATCAAACAAAAGACGGAATGACTGAATGTTTTCCTCCTAATGTTGGGGATAAGGTAAGGATGTCTGTTTTCACAACTCTTATTCAAAATAGTATTAGAAGTTCAGCTCACGCAGTAAGGCAAGAAAGAAAAAAGAAAAGAAAATGACTGCATATCAGAAAGCAAGATATAAAATGGTTTCATTCAAAAATTATAAAATTATTCTTATGGAAAACTCAAAGACTCTACAAAAAAGTTACTAAAACTAATAAGTGAGTCCACTAAGCTCACAGGATTACATAATAAACAGAAAAATCAGTTGCATTCTATATTTTAGCAATGAACACACGGACAGAAAAATTTTAAATATAATACTATTGGAATGAGCCATCACCCAGCACACACAAAGCCCTGGGTTCAATCTCCAGCAACAAACACACCCCCCACCCCCACCCCCACACACACACGCACACGTAAGAGAAAAAAATTATGGGACTTGTATATTGAAATCTATATAACACTGATGAAAGAAATCAAAGGCAATTTAAATAAATGGAGAGACATGCCATTTTTTGTAGATTAAACATTTTTTAACTCTGCAAGTGTATTCCATCTAATTTCATATAAAGGCTTAACACAATCACTATGAAAATGCCAGCAATGTTTTTGTACATATAGACAAAATTATTTAAAAAAGTAAATTAAAAAGGCAAAAAACCCTAGAATAGCTAAACATTTACGAAAACTAAGAATGTAGCAGAAAGAAACAGTTTACCCAACTTCAAATTTTATTATGCAACTATAATAATAATAATTAATAAAGACTTTGTGTTAGTGGTAGAGAGAAACAAACAGATCAATGGAACAGAGTGAAGAATCCAGGAATATTCGTTTGCCCAACTCATTTTGGACCAACATGAAAAGGTGATTCAAGCGAATAAAAGGAAACCGTTCAAAAACCAGTACTAAAGCAAATTGGATTTGGGTAGATTTAAAAAAGAAAAAAAAAAACAAAAAACAAAAAACCTTGGTAAAAGAAACTTGACATAAATCTCATTTTTTCTGCAAAAACTAATTCATAATTGAGTATAAACTTAAGTGCAAAGAATAAACTATAAATATTAAACAAAATAAAAACACAAAGATTTTCTTAAGGCTAGCCAAACAGTTCTTAGACTCATTACCAAATATATGATCTGTAGTAAATTATAATTCAAACTTTTAAATGGTTTTTTTTCCCTGCAAATGATCCTATTAAGTATGAAATGACAAGTAAAAGACAGGGGAAAATATTTTTAATTACATATCAAACACAGGTCTACTAGTATCTAGAGAGTAGAAAATCTCTTAAAACCCAAATATAAAAAAAAAAAAAAATCATCAACCTAACTAGAAAATGGGCAAAAGATTTGAAGTGAAACATTTTTTTAAGACAATGGTAACAAAGACATTCAACATCATTAACTACTGAAAATATGCAAATTAGAACCACAATAAGATATCTCTACACATAATCAAATGACAAAAATAAAAAGTAGAGGTTAGAAATTTTGGCAAGGAAGAAGCTGAATCACTTGCACATTATTTTTGAAAATATAATATAACCACTTTTGAAAATAATTTGACAGTTTTAAAAAAAAGAAACTCAACATGCAACTATTATGTGAACCAATAGTCAAAGTCCTGGGCATCTATCTCAGAGAAATGAAAATTATCTTTGCATGAATATCTATACATTATTGTTTATAACTGCTTTCGTTGTAATAGAAATAAAACAGGAAACAACACAGATGTCCTTTAACAGGTAAGTTGTTAATATGTAAACTGTGTTACATCTCTACTCTGAAATGCAATTCATTAAATTCATAAAAAAACCAAACTACTGATACATGCAATAAGATGGAAGAATTTGCAGCGAATTGTGCTATGTAAAATAACAAATTCAAAAGATAACAAACCATATGATTTCATTTATATCTTGAAATGACAAAAGTATGGGAATATAGAACAGATTATACGGGATAAGGAAAGTGTGATTAAGAAGAAAGGTGTGGTAGAAAAGGGCAACATGTGCCATCCTTGTGATGATGGAAATATTCTTTTCCTTAACTATATCAATGCCAATACCGTGTGATACTGTATTAAAATTTGGGGAGATATTATCACTGGAGGAAACTTGGCTAACACACACACAAGATTTCTCTCAGTATTATTTTTTAAAACTACAAGTGAATCTACAATTATCTTAGAGTTTCCAAAAGACACAATAAAAGAATGCCCCATAATACTAGCATGACTACAATTAAAAATATTGAAAATATCAAGTGTCTGTAATGATGTAGCATCACACTGTCATGTAGAGAAATTCTCATCAAATCGTAAATGGGATTGCAAATTGGGGTAACTAATTTGGGAAACTGCTTGACATCATCTGCGTATGACCAGCAATTGCACTCGTAGGTATGCATCCTAGAGAAATGTTTAGAAATGTGTTCCAAAGACAAACATTTCCCTTAATAGTTTCAAACTGGAAACAACCTAAATGCTCATCAAGAGTAGGATGAATAAATTATGGTAAATGCAACAGCATTAATGAATCTCACAAACATAGTGTTGATTGAAAGAAATCAAACATATCAAGTAGCAGCAGGTAAAGTGTGATTCAATTTATATGAATCTCAAAAACAGAAAAAGGTAACTTCTGGAGGAGTCTGGATAGAGAAGGTTGGAAATGAGAGAGGAGTCTGTGATTGGAGGTGGCTCAAGAGGAAACTCTGAGGTGCTTGGCCTGGTTGTCAACAGTTTGTGATCATTTATGAGGTTTAAAAGTTATGATTTTATATGAATACTATGTGCACTTTTCTGAGTGTGTATTATGTAATTGAAGGTAGTTTTAAAAAATAACCAAACCAGCTGGCCATAGTGGTGCATGCTTATAATCCCAGAACTTGAGAAACGCAGACAGGAAGATTGAAGGTTCATGACCAGTCTCAGCAACTTAGTGAGAACCTGTTTCAAAATAAATAAAATAATGCAAAGGGTGTATCAGAAAGGAAAGAATGCCTTTGGGTTCAATCCTTAGTAACACACACACACACACACACACACACATACCCCAAACAAAAGCAAAAACCCTTCAAAATAAATTGGAAAATTCAGTTTCTATAAAGATTTTTTTTTTTTTTTGGTGGTACTGGGGTTCCTGGAAGCCCTTCTACCTCCGGGCTACACTCCCAGACCTATTTTATATTTTTGAAACAGGGTCTCTTACGCCAGCGCGGCTGGCTTCGAACCTGCGTGATCCTCCTGTCTCCGCCTCCCAAGCGCAGGGATTACAAGCGTGCGCCACCACGCCCGGCATAGTTTCTATAAAGATTTTAAGGCTCCAACAATTGATAGATTAAGTGGAAGAACACGTTGATGAGACACAAGAGTTGGGCCACAAAATTAATTATTGTACTCAATAATTAGGGCACACAAGAAATGTTTATAGAATCTAGCCATATAGACTGTCTTAACATTCTACGTATATCTTAAGTCCTTCCCCTTCTCTGAAGATCAGACTTTTGATTTCCAGATGCCAGACATTTGCAAGTTATTTGTCTTTTCTACCCTGTAACATATTCTCTGAATCAAAGAGCTCAAAGTAAATTGCTTCGACTGTGGAATAGAAAATGAGAACTCCAGATAGAAAACAGTTATCAACTAATATCTCAAAACACTTCTTAAACACCTTACATCGAGCTCTCTGTTAGCTAATAAAAATAGAGAGATGCATGACACAGAATTCCTGATTTTGAGAAATTCACAGTCAGGTGAAGAAAATTAACATGCTAAATAATAATATCCACTGTATACTAAAGCTAGCTGTTGAATGCTCATGACAGGTAACTATTGAAAAATTTAAAAAAATTTTTGCCTGCCAGCTGTTAAGGCACTGATAATTTCCAAATGAACATGGTGACTGTGTTTGTTTTTTATAATGTGCTTTTATTGTGCATTATAGTCTTACATTATAATGTAAGTCATGTTGACAGTGACATACATGCACAAACACTTGGTGGTCCCATCCCTCACCTCCTCATTTGCTTCCTTCTCTATACACACTACTGAGATGATGTTGGTATATTGGCTTATGTACACATAGTCTATAGTAGTATTTCCATTGATGCACCTCAGTATTTCTTTTTCCCTCCTCTTAGACTTCCTCCCTGACTCCACTGAGGTTTCTCTTCCATTTATTTGGAGTCATCTGGTATCCCAATCACTTTCTAACTTGTGCATATTAGAGAAAACATATAATCATTTGTTTTCTGTGACTGGCTAATCTCAACATAATATTCTCCAGGTCCTTCCATTTTCTTGCAGATTGCATCATTTCGCTCTTTATTGCTGAGTAGAACTCCATTGTGTGTATTTCACATAATTTTATAATCCATTCATCTGTGGATGAACACCTAGGTTGGTCCTATAATTTGGCTATTGGGAATTGCGCTGCTATGAACATGGGCATACATATATTACTGTAGCTCTTTGGTTTCAGCCCTTTTGGAAAGATACCCAGGAGTGGTATAGCCAGATCATATGGTCATCCATCCCCAGCTTTCTGAGAAATCACCACACTGATCTCCATAGCAGCTGAACTACTTTGTTAATCCCACCAACAGTGGAGTTAAACCCATGAGAGCTTCCAAATGACCATGGTGGATGTCTTTGTACTAAGAACATTGACAAATGCAGCAAATATGAGCCACCTTCTTTCCAGAGTTTGTTTACTAGCACACAAATATAATGGGGGTGTGTGTGCCTTGCACTCGTTTTCATTGTATTTTAGTTATCTGATTGTATCTGTCTCCTCTATCAAACCATGAGGTTCTTGAGTATGGAGATGGTGCAATTTAACTTTGTCTTCCAAACACTGTTCTAGGCACACAGTAAGACTTCCATAAATACAATATTTGACTAATTTATTATAAGCATCACATTTCCCCCTGGCTACAGAGGAGTTTTGCTCTTATAGTTAGCAGGAATAGATGGCTGGCCAGTGTAAGGGCAAATAAAGCAAGAGTCATAGAAATGCTGATAAAGTAGAAAGATAAGAAATATAGATTGTAGCGTACAAATAAGTATGACTGGCTCCACAAAAAGATGAAGGAATGTAGAAAAATACAGAGGAACCTGTTGAGAAGGCAGTAGCAGGTGACAGTTTAGGGTCATGTTATTAGAAGCAATAGGAAATTCACCAATCCCAGGATTATCTCTAAGACACAATTAGGAAACAGAAAAACAGTTTTCAAAATAGAAAGAGCACATCGTGAGAACCAGACACAACTAGACTGCAGCCTAGAGAACATTTTGGAGAACGATGAGTGCCACCCCCACCTTATAACTGTCTGCAAGACTTTTCATTTGTCTACACAGATACCTGGAATTAGAAATTGCATGCTTTCTATAATGATTCAGGGAGAGAGAGAGACCTGGGGTAGTAGTATTGTTAGAGTTTCCCTGAAGCGTTAAGCAAGTGCCGATGTCTTTTTAGATAAATCTGAAAGCACTGATGAGAATCAAAGTTGACCCTGTGTGAGCAAAGCAAAATGAAGGAACTGAATTATAAATTAAGTAAACTCTAAGTAGCTGGTCATTCCAGAGAATTCATACACAGGAAATCCTACAAATGATTCTTCTGCAGGACTTAATTTTATACCTAGCTCAATGTTCTCTGATAAGCAACTTTTCAATGAGTACCCAAATAGTAAGAGCCTACCACTCTTCAACTGCTCTTCTATATTTCCTTAAATATAGAAATCATTTACACCAACGAACTGCTTCATCTATACCATCCATTACAATGACACAGCTGTAATTTCCCTATATCATTGGTCTTTATTTTTATTTTTATATCTTAGCACTGGAAATTGAACCTAGGGATATTCTACCTCTGAGCTACACCCCCACCCCCTTTTTTTTGTTTTGAAACAAGGTCTTGCTAAGTTGCTGAGGGTCTCAGTGACTCACTAAGTTTCTGAGTAAGTTGCTGAAGCTGGCCTCAGACCTGTGATCCTCCTGTCTTTGATGCCCAAGTACTGGGATTATAGGCTTGCACCACCACCCTGGGCAAATGGTCGTTATTTAATAATGCACCTTACTTCAATATTCAGTTACCTAACACCAATTTCAGCAATTTTGCTTATAATATTCCATAACATTATCAAACTTATATGTTGTACAAATTAAGTAATGTTTTGGTGTCCAAAAATTGATACAAATACATTTTGACTGGTACTTTAGGTTCCTTTAAATTTTTTTTATCGTTTCTTTTGACAGCTTTTGTCATTTCTATTTGCCAATTTCACATAATATTTTTAATTAACAAGAACTCTGCATTTTTGGGTTCTGCTCATGTCTCTGTCATTCTGTCATATGGATACATTAATCTCAGTCTCTGTGGGGTGCATGTGTGTTCGAGGGCATCAGCAGGAGCAGAGGTCGGACTTCTTCCAATGAACTGGTCAGCATAAAAATCCTTCTGCAGCAATTTTTGCTAGAATTATTTCTGCTGCCTTCTTTTTATTTTTATTTTTTATTTTTTGGTGGTACTGGGGTTCCTGGAAGCCCTTCTATCTCCGGGCTACACTCCCAGATATATTTTATATTTTTTTATTTGGAAACAGGGTCTCTTAAGCCAGAACGGCTGGCTTCGAACCTGTGCGATCCTCCTGTCTCCGCCTCCCAAGCGCGGGGATTACAAGTGTGGGCCACCACACCCGGCGCTGCTGCCTTCATCTTTAAGTAGCAGAAGTATCTGCTTAGGGTTATTGGTATGGCTTAATAGGGTCTTAACTGGAGTGAATTTTTTTATTCCTAAAAAGCTTTTTTAAAAATGTAACCTTTGCTGGATGGAAGTAGGGTGATGAGTTGACTCCAGAACTCTCTTTAGCTGTGACCATGATGAAGCACAGAGGAAAACATCTATCTGACTGGTCAGGTGACTGCGCAAACCTATAATTGAAGATCTAAGAAAAGAGGAAACTAAATTGTTGGATTAATTACACTTTTTGTCCTTGGTGGGAAAAAAAGAAAAAAAAAAAAGCTTGATTCTACACTTAACTAAATAGGTATGTGCTAGGACTCTTTTTGGGCTGGTTAAAATGTTCATACATGGAAATAATTTCCTATCATATGATTCCCCTCTCCCCAATATTAATAATTATCATAAAAATACTGAAGCCAGTGTTCATTTTCCTCTCTATTAGTGGTTGATAGGGTGGGTCTAAGTTGGCCTAATCCAGAATTGGATCATTATTTTCTTTTATCTTAGGACCTAGCCTGATAAAGTAATCCATTCATTCTATGAGTCAATACTTGTTTACTGAGCACCCACTAAGTGTCAGACATTATTCTAAATATTGAGGATTTAGTAACCTATAAGATCACTAAAATTTTTAGAATAAAACCTCTTCTCATAATTTAAGAGGAAAGAGAAATGATAAGCAAAATAAGTAAAAATGTATAAAGTTAAAAATGGAGAAATCAAATAAATAGCACAATCACATAGCTCAAATTTCAACCAAATCTCAGTCAACACAAGCCACATGGAACAGCTTCTGCCTGAAAAAAAATACGATAAACCTTTAAAAAAGCCAAAAAATATGTTGAAGTTCAAGTTATTTTTAAATCTTTGAAAGTATTTTACTGGGTTAATAACAAGCATTTCTGAAAGTTCTCAATACTTTAGATTGTGTCACACATGGGTATATATATATATATATATATTATATATATATGTATATATATATATAATATATATATATATAATTTTTTTTTTTGGTGGTACTGGGGTTCCTGGAAGCCCTTCTACCTCCGGGCTACACTCCCAGACCTATTTTATTTTTGGAAACAGGGTCTCTTAAGCCAGCACGGCTGGCTTCAAACCTGCGCGATCCTCCTGTCTCCGCCTCCCAAGCGCGGGGATTACAAGCTTGCGCCACCATGCCCGGCTTCACATGGGCATATTTTTAATGAAACTGTGTATCCAAATGTGTGATACCTGCAGCTTCTCCAGTCACCCATATCAGAATAAACATGTCTCTTACTACTCAGGAGGCAGACAATCTGGCTCAGCACTTATTTTGTATGTAATAGGGCCCTGCCTAGATACTCCCTCTGGTTTCTTACCATAGATTACAAAGAGAAATTCCTTCCCAAATAGAATGAAGAATTTCATTTGGACATTAAGTTTTAGAAAACTCCTTGGGGTTAATTATCAAAGAAAACAAAGGAGTCGATTGTGAAATCTATCTTGGTATATGTGTATCACTATATTTATTCATCTGCCGTCTATGAATGTGTTAGAAAGGGGATAAATAAAATATAAATGCAAGCCTATTACACAGTAATTGCCATAAAACAATAGTTTCTTATCCTCCAAAATTTATATTTAAAAATTGCTAAATGTATCTTTGTTCACTAAGCACTTTAATTAACATCTATAACATGGTGATTATATTATTCAACATTTAAGTGCTTAATTTGCAATCTGAAATTGCAGGCATTTCCTGATAAAGATATATTTTCATTTGTTGCATTTGTATTTTTAGTAGAAGACAAAAATAAGATGATACTTATATGTTAATATGATACTAGATCCATAAACAAAAGTTTTACTCCCTCTTTTTCACTGCACTTGTGATTTAAAACACAGTAACAATCTATTTTTACATATTGAGCTCTTGTATTTTTTCCTGTGAGGGGAGGTTTGAAGTACTGTACCTGCCATCTACTGGAAGTCTATGGGAGGTACATTTCCTGACTAGCAACTCAAAGGCCTCCAGAGAGACAGGGACTCTAGAAAACGTGAACAGTGCTATTTGAGAAAATTATGTCACCAACTTCGAAGTCCTTTCCTGCTGTTAAAGAAAATTAAAGATATCATACTGATTAATCATTGGTACAAAATGGTCCTATTTAAGTCTAAGGAGGGAAAAAGGAGTGACTCGCCTTTGAAAGGCCAGGAGCTGAGAGCAACCGATGTCCTTTCCACCATTCTTATTGAAGGGAGTGGTCTGGAGGTGCATAGAGGTGCGCAAACCATAACTGTTGCAAGTAGCTCTTGCCACCCAGTAGTCAGGATCCTGAGATCTTATCTACTGACTTCTGCTTAACATTTCTGGGCTTAACTGGATCGTGTGAATGAGGATGAGTGTAAATGTGAGAGAAGACAGAATAAGCAGAGACTGTAGCTGTAATGCTGAAGTCCTGCAAAGAGTGAACCACTATAATTAGTTCTTTAATTGCATGCCTTGTGACTATATTTCATTTCTCCAACAGTGCTCTGGTCAGAATAGTTAACTCAAAACCTTCATGCAACCTAGATGACTACATGTCCAGTTTCCTAGACCTTCCTATTCAAATTTTGTCAAATTTGTTTTTTAACCTTAAATAATTTTGATACAATGTCTCTAATGACCTTTTTCTGAGTTAAGAAATATTCTTTAATTCGATTTTTATGAATGGCTTTCAAATTATGATTTTAAAAACCTAAAAGCATTCCCTTCCAGATTTAATCATTCCATACTTTTGGGTGGCTCAAAGAAATCCTCCTTGGATGGAACAAACTCTAGAATTAGAAGATCACACACACAGATTGAGGGTTTCATACAGACTAAGGAGGGAGTGGAGTAAATTAACTCAACATCATACAATTTAGTGATAGGCAAACTATAATTCAGGTTGTTTAACTCCGCTGTCTACCACTTCTGCTACTCACATTGCCTTGAATGTAACTGTAAAATATACACTGGATTTGGCAATGAAATGAGAGTGCCCTTGGGCTACTGTCATGCAAGAGAAAGCAAGGCAGGTGGTAAAGTATGATGATATCCGCTAGAAGTGTCTTTGGCATTGTACAGTAGCAGTAAGCCACGTTAACTTTGAAATCCAAACAAGGAACCTACTTCCAAGTCTCAGCCTTTAATTAGACCTCCCTTTATTTAAGCATACCAGAGAAAACCAGTGGAGGCAAGGGCTTTCCAAGGTTAGGCAGAGAGTTACAAGGATTAGTGGTACCCAGATATTTCTAATGTTAAGTGATGAAGCAGTACGATTTTCATATTTAGCAAAGGACAGATTAGAGATCCAGAAAATCCTGCAGCTGAAAACACCTATTAGTGTGGGATAAAAACATAATGTTGAGCCGGACGTGGTGGCGCATGCTTGTAATCCCCGCGCTTGGGAGGAAGAGACAGGAGGATTGCATAGGTTTGAAGCCAGCCACGCTTGCTTGCTTGGGAGACCCAGTTTCCAAATAAAAATGTAAAAATAGGTCTGGGAGTGTAGCCCGGAAGTAGAAGGGCTTCCAGGAACCCCAGGACCACAATAATAATAATAATAATAATAATAATAATAATAATGATGATGTTGAAAATGCCTAGCCAAGTCATGTGTGGCGGCACATGCCTGTAATCCCAGTATTTAGGAGGCTGAAACAGGAGTATTGAAAGTTTGAAGCCAGCCTCAGCAACTTAAAAAGGCCCTTTGCAACTGAGGGAGACCCTGTTTCAAGATAAAAAAAATAATTCTACTCTCAAATTATATTAAAAAGCAGAAAATACTCATTTTGTGCAAATTTAATCTTTCCTCAATTCATTGAGGAAGGTATTTCACTGTCTTCCTTTTTTGCATTATTGCACCCGAGAAATCAGCCTTGTGTCTAATTGTTGATGGTAGTCTGTCTCTTCTCTTGACTTGATTTTTTAAACATTGTAATCACATATCATGACGAAGTTCAGAGGGATAGAGGCATATGTGCACATAGCTCTTCAGTAAAACAGCAAAGGTTAAAAGTTTTATAATGCTAATTATTGACATGAATGTGGACCAGTGGGGATGAATATTAACTGCTTCTGAGAGTGATACAGTAAATATGACCGTTTTAGTGAGCAATTTGGCAGTATCTAATCAGTTTTAAAATGCACACATCTCTGACCTGTTGATTCTACTCCTCGCAGCCATCTGTAATCACTGTCGACACACTGGACAGTGAACTCCACGGGTACACTGAGATGTTGACTCTCTCAGCTGTTGGGGTTTGGGGACAGAAGGGGCAAGGCTGTTCATTCATTCCAGCATGTAGCACAAATATTATAATTTTTAAGTATACCATAACTTAAAAGAGATTGAAAAGGTGTTTTAAGATATCAGTTCCGTGCTTGCTTTAGATGGTGAAAATATATTTTTGTCTTTCCTCTGTTAATACGTATTTTGTAGCTGCTCTGAGAACACCTACAAAATTTTTTTTTTGTTCACTCCCACAGTTTCTCTGAGGAAGTTTTAGGAAGTGGCTTTCATCTTCTGATGACCATAGGATGAACCCTAAGCACTAGATGAGATAGCAAGAGGCTGACAAAATTGCTCTTCCTGAGTACGCAGTAAGCAGCATCATTCTTAGTCTCTTTTCCTTCTCGATGATGCTGTTTCAAAGAAAAGTGATCCTTAGAGGGGGGGATAAAATGGTTGAGTAACTTCACGGGTACACTTTCCTCCAGTCCTCCATTTAAAATAACTGGCATGTTCTGAAGCCAGATAGTGCCAAATAAATTATAAGGAAGACTTTTTAAAGCAGAATCAATAAATATGATCTGTTCTGCAACAGACAAATTAAATATTTTTTTTATCTCTTTGTGTCCAAGCTAGTGGCCATTTTCTGGACCTCCTTTAGGAAAAAAACGAAACAAAACAAAACAGGTACTACTCATAGCACCTAAATGTTATTAGGGTTTCCCCATTTATTTGACTCATAAGCTGAGTTTTTGAAGGAGTTCATACACTAGCCACATAGGTGGGGAGAAGAAGTTCAATCCCTATCTTTTTTCCAGCAAATAAAATTCCGGATTCATTGCTATACAAAACAATAAATGTACCAAAAAATAAATGTACATGAATAAAGCTTTTGTGATCTCTGGGTGGATAATATACTTCCAAGTCAGACATGAAACACAGACCACTATAAAAATAAAGAACAAATCATTAAGTATAGCTTAAAAAAGAAATTATTGCAAGATAAAAAGACTATGTATAATGTAGCATATATGTATACAATAAGTTAATACTTTTGATATAAAAGCCTTTATAAATCATTAATATATATAAACATTCTTTTCCATAAAGCATTCAAGAACATATTGTAAAAAATACCTATGCCCAATTAAGTATATAAAATAGTTTAGTCTCACTAATAATTAAGAAACTCAACTCGCAAGCTGGGCATGGTAGTGCATGCCTAAAATCCCAATACTTGGGAGGCTAAGACAGGAGAATGACAGGTTAAAGGTCAGCCTCATCGATTTCAGGAGACTCTCAACAACTTTGTGAGATCCTGTTTCAAAATAAATTTGAAAGGGTTAGGGATATAATGAGTGCTCCTTGATTTAACACTCCCCCACGCCAGTACAAAGAGAAAAAGAAGAGAAGAAAAGAAAGAAAGCAAATCAACTTGCAGTAGTAACTTTTTACTAAGTTTACAATAACTTTAACAAAAATCCCAATATGGTACTAAAATTTTTGAAAAATGCCATCTGAAGACTTTTAAATTTATTTTATTGGTGCATTGTCATACATTTTAATGGGGAACAAGAAAGTAGAGATATAAATCACTCATTTAGCCCTTCCCCAATTAACACCCCATTCCCTCCCCCCTCATTCACAAACATATAAAAGTCAATCATTAATCCAAACATGAGAAGCAAGATTTTTAAATTTCATGAACAGAGGGTTTTAATAAATTGTACCCTTTGCTCTTAAACATATATATCAGTTAGTGTCGTAATAGGAAAGAGATGGTGTACTTAAATGAGGACAATGTAGGTATTTAATTAAAAAAGACGGTTACCCATGTTTGAGTAATATTTAGGAAACCAATAAAAGATGGTGCACAACTCCAGTACTAGTGACTGTGGAGCCAATACCACCCTCAGCCTTCAGGCAAGAAAGTAGTTGCTAGAATCATGTGAGAGTTAGAGGAGAGGGTCGCCTTACAGGACCATGGTTTTGAGAAGAGAGTAGAGGATAGGAACTACCAGGAACAGCTGGGGATAAACACACTGAGCTCACACTCTTACCACCCTCCAGACTCCTGCCATTGCTTCCTCAGTACACAGATTCACTGAGATGCTGGAGTGCAAAGATCACTGGTGCCACCACAGAACAGAATCATAGGTCCCAGAGAACAGTGGAAAACGAGGAGTGAATCTGAAGAGATCAATGGGAAATAATACACACTACAAACTATGCTGACCAGTGTATCTGAGGTTTTCTAAACAGACAGTTATAAAAAGTACAAAGGGGAGCTCCCGCTGGCTTGACTACATCTGCACCAGCCATGGCCACCTTTGTGCAGCTCAGCAACAAAGCCAAGATGCCCATTGTGGGTCTGGGCACCTGGAAGTCTCCCCCCAACAAAGTCAAGGAGGCCATGAAGGTGGCCATTGATGCGGGATACCGCCATATAGACTGTGCCTATGCCTATGAGAACGAGAGTGAGGTGGGAGAAGCCATCCAGGAGAAGATCCGAGAGAAGGCTGTGAAGAGGGAGGACCTGTTCATCATCAGCAAGCTCTGGTGCACCTTTTTCAAGAGGAAGTACCTGAAGAAAGCCTTTCAGAAGACCCTCAAGGACCTGAAACTGGACTACCTGGACCTCTACCTAATTCATTGGCCGCAGGGAATGCAGCCAGAGAAGGGCTTCTTCCCCACCGATGAGAAAGGCAATTTCCTCATCAGCAAATGGACGTTCTTGGATGCCTGGGAGGTTATGGAGGAGCTGGTGGATGAGGGGCTGGTGAAGGCGCTCGGTGTCTCCAACTTCAACCATCTGCAGATCGAGAGGCTCTTGAACAAGCCGGGACTGAAACAAAAACCAGTGACGAATCAGATTGAGTGTCACCCATATGTCAACCAGAAGAAGCTGATCCAGTACTGCCAGTCCAAGAACATCGCTGTCACAGCCTACAGCCCCCTGGGCTCTCCAGATAGACCTAGGCCCAAGCCAGAGGGCCCTGTACTCCTGGAGGAACCCAAGGTTAAGGAGATTGCTGCAAAGTACAAAAAAAAAACCCCGGGCCAGGTTCTGATCCAATTCCACATCGAGAGGAATGTGGTAGTGATCCCCAAGTCGGTGACCCCAGCGTGCATCGTCGAGAACTTCCAGGTTTTCGACTTCAAGTTGGCTGAGGAAGATATGGAGACCTTGCTCAGCTTGAACAATAACTGGAGGGTCTACGTCTTGCCCAGACAGTCGCACTTGCCTGAGTATCCCTTCAATGCTGAATACTGAGTCTCCTCCTGAGATGCCCTGGCTGACCCTCTCTACATGGAGGCGAAGAGGAGCACTCCCTGGAGCCCTGCTGCAGCCAGGCTTGTCTGAAGTCCTGCCGGGCCGGCCTTGTGGACCCTATCTAGGCAAGGTTTTACAGGCTTTTTTCCCTGATTTGATCTGATCAAATGTTTGTCAAACATCAGGAACTCTGTAACCTTGAGGATGAGAGATTAAAAGAATAAAACATGACAATGGCAAAAAAATAAATAAATAAAATAAAAAAAAAGTAAAAAGGGAAACAAAAACATTGGCAAATCTTTGTTAGGACTATCACTTGTTTTGACATGAACACCTGAACTATTTTGGAAGAGGAAGGAATCATTATTTCCTAAATAAAAAAGAAAATCCAATAGGATTTCCCCATGGGAAAATGTGGTGGGATTTTTATTGAAAGTAAATATTGTAAACATACAGACAAACAAAATAACCTATATTTACTTTGGAAGGATTTTTTTTTTTTTTTTTTTTGCGGGTCTGGGGATGGAATCCGGGACATTCGACCTTTGAGCTACACCCCCTGCCCTATTTATTATTCTTTATTTTGAAACCGCGTCTCACTGAGTTGCAGAGGGCCTCACTAAGTAGCTGAGGCTGTCCGCGAACCGCGATCCTCCGGTCTCAGCCTCCCGAATGCTGGGATTACAAGCGTGCTCCACCACGCCCGGCTTGGAAGGTTTTTCTGTATGCTGCAGGAGTATATGCTCTCCTAGTCACAAACTGAACAAATAGCTCCTGAGACCAGAACAATTTTATTGATTGAATTTCACCTTCAAGGGTAGGGTTAATAACAAGACAAATAATTTAATACTATTTAGAAATGATACTTGTTTGGGAATTACACACAATAAAATCATCAATCAATTGTAATGTCCTGAGCTCTTTATATTAAAGAATCAAAGCATAGGTTAGCCTCGACTTGATAAACAACCAGGGTGGCAGGAGAGAAGTTAATTAAGAGTGGCAGAAACTCAAAGAAGGCTGAACTCATAACTTAGGTGAGTTTGCACATGGTTGTCAGCAAGGTCTACTCTTTGGTCACATGAAATGTGAGTCCTTTAATTGTAGTCAAGGAAGCATGGTTTACTCTGACTTGGTGATTGAGTTCAAGCCTGTCATTTTCTTTCATTAAAGCATTAATGGCACTTAGCGACAGGAAGCAAATTCTACAATTCATATAGTCATCATTTATCCTGAAACTGCTAAGCAACAAGTACACTGTGAAGGTAATTCTACCTGTTACCCATACGAAATCACTGCAGGCGAATGCCTCAGCATCTATACTGCTACAGTATGTCAGGAATGATGGATACTCTCCCAGCCTCCAGTGATGGAATATTGCTATCTGGCTGATGCTAATTTCAGCATCCCATTCAGAAAGACTACTACTTCCTAGGATCTTTCCTGTTACCAACTATTTTAGGTCAGGTTTCCTAAAATATCAGAACCAGAGATAGGAATTCTTGTGCAAATGATTTAACAATGAGCTTTCTTAGGAGAGATCAAGTTAGTGAGGAGAGCAGGAAAATAGGGCAGAGAATGAAGATCTCCAGCAAAGATGTAGTGAAAGTCCAGCCAGATATCTTGGAGAGCCGTACAACGTGAGGGGCGTGGCAAGCCATCCCACGTGAAAGAAGATGGTGACCTTCTGTATTCCCAGAAGAGCCTGCTCTGAGAAGTGAAAGCCTTTCAGACATTTCTGGGGGAGAGGCAATCCTCAGTAAATAGTGCAACCTTAAGTGAGCTGTTAGCAGCAAAGCCTTGTTAACAGCCAGCTGAGCATTGGGTACTCTGTCCTGCTAAAAGGGATCTGAGCAAGACACCACTATAAAAGGAATGAGAAACTTGTTGCTGAAAAATCAGAAGAGATTTTACCGTGAAGATTTTACATTTGGCTTATAAGAAAAGAAAGGAGGTGATTAGTCTGAGAATAGAATCCCCAAGGTATTTAGGCAACAAGTTCATGGAGTTCGAATTTGGAGGGGACTTGTATTTAGAATCAAATACACCTGAATCCTTTTCAAGTCAATGGAAGCTCATCTACTAGGTGTTAATTTTGATTTAGTTTCTTTTCTTCTTCTTTTTTGTATTATTTTATTTAAGCTAATAGCCTGCCAATTCTTCCTGGCAGTAGTATCACTGAATATAGCTAGTTAATGAGGTTTACTGGGGTTAGTTTACTACATTTGTACCAATTAAGGTATTTAAACATCTCATTGGAGTAATAACAGACATCTTATGGAAAGCCTGGATATTTTGGCAGATTAAAAAAAAAAACAAAACAACAACAACTTTGTAATCAAAATAATTTTGCTATGGGCTCCAGGATTTATGAAACAATGTGGCATACAAAAGTTCAAGAGGATTTTTTTCAAGTAAAATGGTTAAAAAAAATAATCAAGGTGAGTTAGAAAAAGAAAACTATGGATAATTTTAAATTAACTCAATTTATTGTTTGTAGTAAATAAGAAATATGAAAAAATTAAAATCGACACAATCTGTATCATTCTAATTTTGAAATCTCTAAATCTTTATATTCAAGACTCATAATTTGAATAAAATATTCTTTTTATATTGATGTTTAGATAATTGCTGTAACTGCTGGGCATAGTGGTGCATGACTATAATCCAGTTGTTGAGAGGCTGAGACAGAAAGATCACAAGTTCTAGGCCAGCCTCAGAAACTTAGCAAGACCCTCAGCAAGCCAGTGAGACCCTGCTTCATAATAAAAAATTTAAGATAGGCATGGTGGCACATGCCTCTAGTCCCATACTTGGGAAGTTGAGGTAGGAGAACTACAGGTTCAAGGTTAGCCTCATCAATTTAGCAAGGCCCTCAGCATATTAGTGAGATCCTATTTCCAAATTAAAAGATAAAATAGGACTAGGGGTGTGGCTTGGATGTAGAATGCTTCTGGGTTCGATCCCCAATACAAATAAATAAATAAATTTAAAAGGGACTTGGAAAGCCAGGTGTGGTGGTGCACGCTTGTAACCCTAGTACTTGGGAGACTATGACAGGAGGATTGCAGGTTCGTGCCCATCCTCAGCTACTTAGAGAGGCTCTCTGCAACTTAGTGAGACTCTGTTTCAAAATAAAAAATATAAAAAATAGGGCTGGGGTAGAATGCCCCTGGGCTCCACCCCTAGTACTGCAAACATAAATAAGTAATAATCAATCAATCAATCAATAAATAATAAAAAGATTGTGGGTATAGCTCAAAGGTAGACTGTCCCTGGGTTTGTTCCATAGAACACCTCTATCCTCCCCCTGCAAAAAAGGCAATTGCCATCATTGAACTGAGTCACAAACCACTAAAATATGGCTCAGGGAAGGAAGGACTCAAGGTTCAGTATTTGGGAATGAGTTTGCCAAGCATGCATATTTATATGTGTGAATGTGTGTATATGTGGGCATGTGTGTGTGTGCATGTGTGTGTGTGCAAGCATGTGTGTGTGCGAGAGAGATGTTGAAGGAGATATTTTTATGTCTTGTCTTCATTTCAGAACCAAATGTAAATGATTTAAATTCTAAATTGTGCATGCCTGTGTATCTGTGGTGTAGTGTGTAGGTAATCAAGAATTGACACCACAATAATGCCAGTATTTGAAATTAGAAGATAAGCAAAGGCCTTCTTTAGAATCTACCAACCAGGATCTGGTGTTGTGCAGTCAGAAGCCATGGGTTCTTAAGTGAAATAAAAAGCACATCAGGCCTAGCAGCAGCTTCAAAACCATTAGTGTTTCATTTAAAGGGAGTGTCTTGTTTCTGAAATATTCATAGCTGGAATCCACACCACTGCTGAGATTTACATCTTCTCTCTCCCCCATTATGCTTGCTGAATCTCTTTACTTGCTATTGTAGGAGAAATATTCAGAGATTTACAGGCAGCAAAGAGAAGGCAGCAAATTATGACATCCATTATTGGCATCTGCTCTTGTCTGCATCCCCGGGAAATGCAAATACAAACGACTTCCAATTTTCTACTACAACTGAGTTGCAAAGGGAACTGTTATATGCAGATGAGGCAACTTCTATTTGGACAGAGATAAAATGGAAGAAATTTCAGCCGACTACACTTGGCATACCATTTGCATAACTCTGAGAAAGCTGTCACAAAGGAATAATAAAAAAAAAATCATACAGCTCTTAGGGAATCACATACAATGCCTGTAGCTAGACTGCTTACAACAGAAAAAGACACAGCCGTAAGTTGTATGGGCTGCTGAAAGATCCAAAGACAAAACGATGACTAAAATTAGACACTTCTATATTCACTAGTACAGTGATCCCTCGTCTCATGTTTGGCAAAAGGATTGTACTAGGTTTGAAAATAATCTGTAACCTAGTGCGCGGTAAAGGCAGACCCCTCATTACCCATCCTTAAAACTTCTTTTGGCATGGGTTAATTGCTTCTAAAAGAATGACTAAAATATTTCCCATTATTTTGTAAGCTCTTCAAGGGCAAGGCCTTCTTGTATCCAGTGATATCCTGAATAGTCAATGTCTAAAAGAAAATTTTGAACATAAAATACTCTCAAAATATTTAATGACCAGAAGTGAAGACATCATGGTGGCATAGTTGTGAGACTTACGAAGTGAGTCTTCCTAGTACTTGGGAGGCTGAGACGGGAGAATCACGGGTTGGTGGCCAGCTTCAGCTGCTTAGTGAGGCACTTTGCAACTTAGTGAGACCCTGTTTCAAAAAATAAAAAGACTTTGCCGGGCGTGGTGGCACATGCTTGTAATCCCAGCATTCGGGAGGCTGAGACCGGAGGATCACGGTTTGGGGACAGCCTCAGCTACTTAGTGAGGCCCTCTGCAATTCAGTGAGACCCGGTTTCAAAATAAAGAATAAAAAATAGGGCAGGAGGTGTAGCTCAGAGGTTGAATGCCCCTGGGTTCCACCCCCATACCTGAAAAAAAAAAAAAGAAAAAGGAGAAAAAGAAAAAGAACGAATAAAAAACAGGGCTGGGAGTGAGCTTGGAGGGTAGGAATTTCATGGGTTCAATTCCTAGTACCCCCCCACACACACACATATACAAAATGGTGGGTCGTTCCTTTAGCCTCTTTCTCTCTGTGAGAGCTTGGCAAGGTTTCTTGGTTCCTTGGATCCTATGTCTAAAAAAAAAAGGAGGAAGAAATATCTATCTTATTGGGTCCTTTAGTTTAGATATGGTTTTTCACACACAGGTTGATGCGCTGGACCTTGGTCCTCAGTGTGATGGAGTTGAGGTGGTGGAAACTGTAAAGGAGGCTCCATCTCTATGAATTAATTAGTGCTGTCTCTCAGGAGTAGGTTGGGTCTCATGTGGCTAGATTTTTTTCAGCTTTCTATTTTGTCATGTGACCTCTCTCACATGTGTTCCACCATGATGTCCTCTGCCATGCTATGAGGTCGCTAAAAGGCCCTCACCAAGAGGCCAAATGATGGAACTTTCTTATCTTGAAATATCATCCTCCAAAACAGTGAACCAAAGAAACCTTTTTTCTCAATTAAGTTCTAAACCCCAGGTATTTTGTTGTAGCAACAGAAACAGACTAAGATATTTGATTAAAAACAATTAAATAAAGTATCATGACTAGTGTCCAGAATATTTGGCATGGATTTGTCACTCTAGATGAAGATCCATTATTTTTGAGTTCTTTACAATTCTCTTATTATATCTCAGATGAGAAGTAAGGAGGTCAGCAGTTTCTGCAATTTTAGACACCAAGCACATGTTCATATCATCTTAGTATGTTCCCTCTTTATGCTCTACCCGTTTCAAAACTACTTCCTAACATTTACTAAAAATTTGGTCCTTGATTTTCAGTTTCTCTTTTACCCAAGAAGGGCAATATAAATGTCCAAGTGAACAATCCACTCAACCTTTTTAATGACCTCCTATTCACCTTGTTGATGAGGGGGGATTTACTCTAGGATTCTGAGGATAGGAAACACATGACATGTGACTCTCCAAACTGGACAGATGAGCTCAATGGCAACTTATTAATCCCATGTGCTCACAGCTCGGGGGAGGAGGTCACCAAAGACCATGCAAAGCCTCAAGAGGGTGCAGAGAAACCAAGAAAACCACCAAGGATATCACGGAGAGGTTTTGTGATATCAAAAAGGGGAAGTTTCCTTAGTTCCCAAGAGAAGATGCAATTGGCTTGCTTGAGTATTGTTGCAGACTGGCAGGAAACAGAAAGCCACTACTTAGGACCAAGTAAGCACTGTACCTGGTCCTTAGTACAAGAGTGTCGTGGTTACGGGATCTTATCTGTGAGAGAAAGGTGGGCGGAGAGCTTGTGGTTGGACCAGCGAGGCCATCTTTAGTTTACTATGTTAAGCACAGGATATCGACCTTGATTTTAAACACTACCACACAATCTCCCATTTCACCTCCCAGTTCCTATTGCTCTGATACTGTATGAGTTCTCACCTCTGTTATACTTTGGTGAGTCTTATACTTCCAGGATAAAGTTTAATCATAGTCTCCAATCTTCCTCCTCCTCCTCCTTTCCTCCTCCTCCTCTTCTGCTTCTTCTCGTTCTCCTTTTTTTGCTTTTTCTTCTTCTTTGTGGTACTAGAGATCGAACCTAGAAACACGCTATTTCTGAGCCACACCCCCAGCTTCGTTTTATTTTATTTTTGAAACAGGGTCTCACTTAGTTGCTGAGGGCCTCCAAGATTTGCGGAGACTGACTTCAACCGGGAATCCTGCTGTCTCAGGCATCCCAAGTACTAGGACTGCAGGTGTGTACCATGACAGTAAGTTTCCAATCTCATCCTTCTTACCAAAGTTCTAGTGCTATCTTATTGTCTTACTAACTTGCTAAAAAAAACAACAACAACAACAAAAAACAACAACAAAAAAAACAGCTCTGAATCTAGAAGTATCTACTCTTATGCTGAGAGCTATTTGAGAAAAGCCACATGGCTGATGATATTTGGGCTGCTATATCTTCATAGTTTTTAACTGCCAGTGGAATATTGATACTGGTAGAATCTCACGACCTGCCTCCAATTTGCAGAGCAGCTGCTCCAAATGTCACCACTGTTCTCAGGAGCCTACGCAACCTTTCCTCAGTCATTCTTACCAAGGCACTTGAAATAAAAATTCTGTCTACACTGCCAATCTCCTGTTAACCTCAGAGGAAGGGACATCTCCTTTGCTTTTCATGACCAAATGTATACACTCATTCGAGTGCTATGAATCTTTTCTTAATCTCGTCTCTCTGACATCCTCATTCCACCACTTTTCTCCTTTTTCATCCTCAATATCCTCTCCATTGCTCTTTTTCCTTGGTATATAAATAAGCTCGAGTCTCTTCTGTCTCAGAATCCCACCTTTGATCGTCCAATTACTACTATATCTTCTTCCCCTCATAATTGAGCACTTTAAAGAATGAATTAGAACCTAAATGCTTTCTGCTTCATTCCATCCTAATGTATCGTGGCAACACATCTGCCAGTGCACACCACTGAGTGGGCTTTATCAGCCCCACTTGCAGTCTTTCAGTTCTTATCCTCCCGGAGTCTTTTCAAACATAAGCCACTCTCAACCCTGCTGCCCTCTCTCAATTTCCATGGCACCTTATTGTTAACTTTCTGACCACTTCTTTTCAGTCACTCTTTCCTCTTCTCTTCACCACCTCCTCACCCTTAATGCTGAAATTTCTCAAGTTCATCCCTCACTTATATCCCTTAAGTTATCTGCTCATACCTACAATTGATTGCCAACTCTCAAATACTATCTCGTAGCCAGACCTCTCCCCGGAGCTCCAGAGCTCCTAATCCAGCTAGTTACTGCAGTCTGCTTCTTTTGTCTGCACCCAAAACTCGGGATGCATTAAACCCAACCCTCGTCTCATACATTCAGCTTTTGCTTTACTCTCCAATGCACCTGTATTCTGTTCACATCTCTGACCTTGGTTATCGCATCCACACCTGCTACTCCCTCCTTCATTCCATGCATTCTCATGTCTCCATAGTTTTATCTACCACAGCTTTATCCCTTAAAATAGTGTCCCAGAGTCCTCCAGTAAAGGATCTTTAGTTCTCCAAAGAGTGCGGGATGTGTGCTATAGTCAGTGGTTTCCAAGCCTAATCTAACTCAGCCCAAGCTTATTTAAAAAGAATATATAGCCGGGTGTGGTGGCGCACGCTTGTAATTCCCACGCTTGGGAGGCTGAAGGTTCGAAGCCAGCCTCAGCTACTTAGTGAGGCTCTCAGCAACTTAGTGAGACCCTGTTTTCAAATAAAATATAAAAATAAGTCTGGGAGTATAGCCAGGAGGTAGAAAGCCTCTGGGTTCCACCCCCAGTACCACACAAAAATAAATAAATAAATAAATAAATAAATAAATAGAATATATATGTATATATAGGAGACATTATATATATATATATATATATATATATATATATATATATATATATATCCTGTATACCTACGGCCTACTCCCATACACACACATGCTGAATCAGAAGGGAAGCAGGAAGAATTGCATTTTAAGAGTTTTCCAGGTAGTTATCAGGCAAACCATCCTCAGATGAACATTGGATGTAGCGGAGGCATTATAAGTGTGATGTTGTATAGTATCATGATTCAGAGAGAAAGAGAGAGAGAGCTTTGAAGCACTGTGCAGAATGGACTGGTGTCTGATTAAATGCCACCAACATGGACTCTTAATATAAACATTTTAAATGGCACAAGTTACAGCCACAAATGTATGTATAGAGAGTGGATCCTGTGGAGAGTAACTCTACGTGTATTCCTATCTATCCATCTTTACTACCTATTATCTCTTCTATCAAGGAGATGATTGACAGTGGTGCCAACTGTGCCTACAACAGCCAAGAAAGTCAGAAATATTAACTGGTTTTCATAAGATCACATAGTAAGTTAGAACATAAGAAAAATCTGATTTTTATGATTGTCTCCTCATCTTCTGTACTTCTCTCTGAGCCAGCTCACTGTCTAAATCCTAGAGATAGGTTATCATCATATCTTCTTTAAATAAATCTTCCCAGTGGCTTTCGGAATTAACCAGGACCTCATTTGCTCATTATAAAAGTGTTCAGGCAATCAGATCTACTCTTAAGCCCAGGCCTTCCAAATCTGAAGAAGGTTCAACTTGGAGAAGCGAATACATTTTATCTAAGCAGAGCCTGTCAGAACATTTTTAATAAAGGCCTGGCCCAATTTCAGAGCTTTCTTTTCATTAGGGCAGGTCTGAAAGCAAAGGCCTTGAAAGTGGTTAGAAAAACATAGTGTAATCACGGTAGTACCATTATCCCGTCCCTGGGTAATCATTAGGCATCAGCTTGCCAAAGCGAAGGGCGGCAAATTACTCATTTATTGTTACCTGAGCTGCGCAGAAGATTGAAATCTGGACTACTAATGATTCTCTTTCACCTTGTTTGGGAGATTCTGTAGGAAAGTTCACATGTAGCATAGATTCTGGCTGGCTAGTGAAAGTGCTTTCAGACAAATATGAAAGGGAAGCAAAGGCTCACCTTCCTGTGAAAGTAATGCTGAAAAGCTCCCTGTCATTAAACGAAAGCAGTTCTAACGAACACATTCTGAAAAGCGGTCGAGAGAAGAAACTAGTTACTTGGCTCTGAGTCAATTTTCATCTGCACCAAAGAGGCCAGATTCATTTAAATTCATTGGTACACAATGGATTGAACACAGATCAATTTTAAGGTAAACATCTTAAAATTTTAACCATCATCTAATGAAGTGGATTCTTCTTTTTCTTGTCCCTTGTTTTTCTTGTGGTCATTTGCCTTAGCAAGTTCCCTATTTAAGAAAGGCTCCAACTCTAGGTGTGACGAGAGACAAGGAAGCCACTTCTAATCTTGTTAGAGTGTTTACAAGTTCTAACACAACAGGTATGAGTGAGACATAAAAAAGTCAGCCATTACTAAATTTGTGTCAGAATCTACAATAGCCCCTCTGAGCAGTGTCTGCTACTGAGGCCTAGAATGCATTCTATGCAGTATTTCCCTATACTTAGGGGAATAAGATGATATTTCCAAAGGCAATTTGGAGTATCTCTATAACTGTTTCAAATTGAGTGAAATTTCTAAAAATAAATGTTATCATTCTAGATTAGTGGAAAGGCCCTAATAGGAGGTGAAATGCAACTTATGTATTGAATCTGATTCTAAAGGTGCTAGGCAGAACTAATACAGGGAAAGAGGAAAGTTCTCAATACTTTTAGTTTTGTCGAGGTAAAAATGCTACATTCAAAAGTAAAGAGAGAATACCTCTCACTTCTATAGGAAGAAGTAGATTGCCTGGAATGGGGATGTGAGACTCAAAAGCATTGATTTCTACTGCTGGCTCGGCTGGGACGGCTTCTGTAGTCTGAGGCAATTTTCTTAGCCTATTTGTGACTAAATCTCGGCATCTACAAAATGAGGTTAGTAATCTTTTCTGTTTGAGTCCCAGCTAGTATTATTATTAGGATTTTTGTTCGTGTTATTAATGTTTATGATGCCTTGAGGGATTTTTAAATAAAAAGCATTGCAGAAGCCCAAGGTATCATTAACATTATTTTTCATGTTATTCTAAAAGGGTATTGTGGAAGCTGATGAATTAACATCTGCAACACTGTAGAAATAGTTGGAATAAGCAATATGCTTTAATGCACAGATTTACACTTGAAGAACATATAGAAAAACCTATAAGTATTAGCTTCCTGACCAGCTTTTATTAAGCTCATACCAGACTCTCGGTCACTTGCAGCATTTGCCAGAAAATTAGGCAGACTTATCTATTTTACCGTCTAAACTCAGGGTCCCATTTACCCATACCTTTTAGAAAGATGAAAGACATATGAAGATTCATTTGTTCAAAACCAAGAAGGCCTTGCCATTGGCAAATTATAATCCTTCCTTCCACTGCTGATTTCCTAAGATGCTTCAGATGCGTCCTAATTCAATTTCTAGTGGACTGGTTTTCACACGATGGCGTCCTTTGAGGTTTTTTTTTTTTTTTTTATCCAGAGGCTTGCTTAATGTTTAATGCCTTACAGATGCTAGATGTATTTTTATGGTGCCTGGCTTTGAATGGCTGTTAAAGTGTGCATTACAGGCATAGGGCACCTTCGATTTACAGTATTTTACCTACTTATGCCATTTCCAGGGCTCTCTATTGTAACATTATCATTAAGGTTGCTGGCCCTTTGCTTCCGACAACATGATTAAATTCTATTACAATTACTCTTGTTATAAAATCTTCTAAGGCTTCTTGGCACTAAAGGTGTGTGGAGCCATGTAGGTGGTGATATAAAGAGGGGCAATGTACACTGAACCGAAATGATAGGAGAGCTCTGTCTTAGAGGAGGAAAATAGATCCCCAAAGTGAGATATTACTGTATTACTGTACTCTCTGGGGAGAGATTTGCTTTTGAAGTTTATTTTATAATACTAAAGAGGGTTTTGCTCTTATTTTGTTTTTCTCTCTAGGAGAGTAGAAGAGAAGGATATAATCTAGCAAAGAAAGGCTCAGAAAAAGGCTCAGTGATGACCAGAGAAATGGCAGGTTGTTTTCAGATAAAAAGGGAAAAATATAGTTAATGTCATATAATATCTCATTTTACATACATTGATGGTGCTTTTTTTTAAATTCCTTTTGGGGTGCTGGGGTTTGAACACAGGGACATTCTACCTCCAAGCTACACCCTCAGACCCATTTTTTAAATTCTTATTTTGAAACAGTGTCTCGCTAAGTTGCTGATGCTGGCCTCAAACCTACTATCCTACAGTCTCAATCTCTCAAGTACCTGGATAACAGGCATGCGCCACCACACTCAGTTACGAGAGTGCTTCTTACACCTAGAAAAGATGAAACGTGGTTAGTTTTTTCCTCTAGCGGTAGAGAGGCATTCAGCAGAGAGGACAGAGAGACTTGTTTTATGATCCAGCTTGTCTTCAGAACACCTTGACCTAAATCAGTATTTTCATCCAAGCACCCGCATTCCGGGCAGAGAGTCTATTGGCAGGGAGTACCTGCCTTTGTAAGACGGTGGTGAGAGGCAGTGCAGGATGCTGGGTAAGTCGACCCTTGCTGTGGCCAGCTTGTCCCTGCTTACTCTCTACCTCTAGTACTTGTTACTGTGCTTCAGTGAAATGCTCTCCCTGGGTTTTAATTTCTTCTTCCTTATAGCATTGTTGGAACGATAAGGTTAGTTGGGATTTGTGAAACACCTAAAATGGTGTGTGACTCATGGAACACATCTCATATTACTAGCAGGGTGTGCTATGCTATTGAAGTGTGCCCCGGAGTTGGCGTGCACATAGATATCCAAGCACAGCGGTACTAAGGGAGATTTGTATCTTTCTTCCTATTCTCTTTTAGGAACATGCAAGTATGAGGAAATTTGGCAAAAGATGAATGAAGCTCATAAAATATAACCACTTACCTGTAATAAAAAGACATGGTAATGATAGCTACAAATGACTGGACATGAACTTACACCAAATGCTTCATGTACATCCTTGTACTGAATCCTCCCAGATATTTTTGAGTAGGCATAATCCTTATCCTCAGTTTCCCACTGAGGAAAATGAGGCATATAAAAGCTAAAGTCACCCTGATTATATAAAATGAGCTGCAATTAGTTGTTAATCTGACTGTTTCTCTCTCTCTCTCTCCCTCCCTCCCTCCCTCCTTCCTCTCTCTCTCTTTCCTTCTACCTATCATTATCATCTATTATCTTTCTCTACTTATCTCCTTCCTTTACACACACACACACACACACACACACACACACACACACAAACACACACAGATATCGTCAGTTTATGAGCCATACACACATTTATGGTTTAGTTCACAGTTAACGACTCTTATTCTTGTCCATACATATGTATTTTCTCAGAAGCAGAAGCAGAATGTTACAAGTAGGTAAGAATCCATGTATAGACACATTGCTCTACATCCTATGTCGATATAACTATCTTTTTTATGTTTGTATGTGTATTCATTTGTACATAGGTACACATTCGCCAAGTGTCTATCTTCTTGGGACTCTGTATGAGGATCCTGACTAGTCTTCTGATTCTGGTGGCACGCCAGTGCGAGGGCAGCACAAGGCTATGGCCTGTCCCAGGCACAGGTTATAAGGAGGCACACAGTCTATAGAGAATTTAAAACCAAGAATGAAACCAGCCAAAGGTCAGCTTCCCTTTTCCCATCACCATGCAATTCTAAGTCACCTTGGTGAGATCTCCCTGCCCTCACCAGGTGGGGTCCCCTCCTGTTCAACCTCCCTTTCCTTCAGAAAGTCACCGCAGATCACCCCTAGTGGTGGGAAATTAAAACGTGTGCCAAGCAAAGGCCATATTTTAAATGATAAAAACCCCTACCAATCACCACTTGGCTAGGTATTCGTTTAGCCTGGAGTTAACAGGATTGTTTGGACACTCTCACTGCAGACAGGCAGATAAAGCTTTATAAACAAATTCGCAAACCCAGAAACAAAGGCAGTGACAGTGGGGAGCACTGTCTTCACTCAGTCCATCCTTGGTGCCCTGGAGGCACAAGCCCGCTCCATTTGGTCCCCATGGTCTGGCAGGAGGGTGTGCAGTTCTCTGATAATGAGAGGAGAATGGACGAAGTAGTTAAGGATAAACCCTTTCCCATTGAACTGTTCCTTTCTTTTCTTCTTCCCGAGGAGGTGTGCGATGTATGGAGAGGAGTAAGAATTCAGAACAGTGTGACTAAATCACACTTGTTAAAGTTAGAAAAGCCCTGAATAGGTCAATTTTACTGACTTCACAGAGGGAAAAAAAGCACCAGAACCTTTTCATGAGGGGTAAAAGACATCGCACCTCCTACCCGAGCCTACAATTACTGTTTACTCACCTGCCTACTGCCATTATTGTCACCAAACTTTATTGATAAGGTCATCCCATGGCAAAACTACAAAATGTGAGGGGCTTTTCTTTGACTTATTCTCCCTTCAGAAGACTCCTGCTGCTTCCTAGGGCACCCATCTCATTATATTCTGCTGCATCCAAGCTACTACCACCACCCCACCACCACCCCACCACCATCTTCAACACCTCCACCACAATATACAAGGTTTTGAAGGCTCTGGAAGTAGCGCATGTTCCCAGAATTATTTATTTTTCTCTCCTGTCAATATCTCCCCTCTTTTTGCAGAATGCCTAGAGGCATTCTACCTCTGAGATGCACCCCCTGTCCTATTCTGTAGACTTTTTATTTTTGAAACAGGGTTTCACTGAGTTGCAAAGGGCCTTGCTAAGTAACTGAGGCTGTCTGCGAACCACAATCCTCTGGTCTCTGCTTCCCAAATGTTCGGGTTACAAGCATGCACCACCATGCCTGGCCTTTTGCCCTTTCTTAATACCATTCCCTCAAACCATTGCTGTGAGAAAACAGTGATGTCAATCAGGTAGGCTGTTTTTGGAAGATGGAATGGCTGGTTCTTTTTATTAAAGTCAATTAGATATTTTCTCTATGTTTTCAGCTGAGAACTATGTATACAAAATTTATAATGCAGATACTATGAATGTAAAGTCAGGACTAACAGATAACAAGACATAAATGCTACAGTTATCCAGTTGCCTACTAGAAGAGAGAGAAAGTGAGAGAGAACTTATATTTTATAAATGCATATGTTTATAAATGTATATACATAGTATATTTATGGATTAATTTTCAGTTTTAGAGAGTAAAATTAAAGCAAAGTATTCATGAGTTTGAGATGAGTGGATTCCACAATGCAAAATTGATTCTACCAATTAAAGAGCAAATAAGTGTTTAATGCCAAATGGGGTGAAAGTAGTCTAGACTTTCTTCTTTCTAATATATAGGGTAAAGTCTCTTCCCATTGAATCCTATATAACTCCATAAAAACAGTGGAGAGGATCATAGCAAATGAAAGTGGCATCTACTCCTCCTCTGACCATGTCTTCAGATCTTAATACGTATTAGGATTTAAGAAGGGTATTATTAATTGTATCACATTTCCCCTCACATAACACATTCAAACATGAAACTTCTGTTCATAATTTGTCAGGGATGCCGGGCGTGGTGGTGCACGCTTGTAATCTCTGCGCTTGGGAGGCAGAGACAGGAGGATCGCACAGGTTCGAAGCCAGCCACGCGTGCTGGTTTAGGAGACCCTGTTTCCAAATAAAAATGTAAAAATAGGTCTGGGAGTGTAGCCTGGAGGTAGAAGGGCTTTCAGGAACCCCAGTACCACCAAAAAATAATAATAAAATAAATAAAAACATAGTTTGTCAGAGAATATGATCTTTTAACTGACCCAGACCTGAGACTCTGACACAGGCAGCCAAGCTCCATGGTAAATGAACTATCCAGCTTGCTTTCCAGATTGAGCTAATTCTCAATTCTCTCTCTCCTCTCTCTTCTCTCCTCTCCTCTTCTCTCTCTCTCTCTCTCTCTCTCTCTCTCTCTATCTCTATCTCTATCTCTATCTCTATCTTTCCCTCCCTCCCCTCCTCCTCCTCCTCCTCCTCCTCCTTCTTCTCTTCTTCTTCTTCTTCTTCTTCTTCTTCTTCTTCTTCTTCTTCTTCTTCTTCTTCTCCTTCTTCCTCTCTCTCCCTCTCTCTCTCCCTCTCTCTCTCTCTCTCTCTCTCTCTCTCTCTCTCTCTCTCTCTCTCTCTCTCTCTCTCTCTTCCCCTCCCTTCATCCCTCCCTAAAATATTATAAGTTGCCCAAAGTTTGCATAGAGCGTTAAATAAAAAACCTGTCTTGGTCATGATTGCAATAAATGTTCTTGAAATGCCTGAGCCACTGTTTTTGGTTGTGTTCCATGATCAGAACATGTACACATAAAATATAGTGGTAGAACACTAAAATACATATGTGTGTTTTCCTATTATCCAGTGTTGTTTTCTCAGTCAGTAAGAGCATTTACGGCAAATTCCATCCTGGCTTTCAGACAATGCACATGGCACATGTACTTCTAGAGCTTTCTGTCCACGCGGGCTTCCTTGTGCTCTTTTGGGTTGTTTGTTTGGCATCATTTGTTCTTACTTTATAATCTTTGTGTTTTAAAGAAAATAAGAGAAGAAAAGGAAAAAATTATCCACATAGCATTTTATACTTAGTCACATATTTCCCATGCCCAGTACTCTTTCTTCATTTCTTTCAGTGGAGTTAAAATTACTGCCTGGTCACATTCCCTTTCAGCCTGAAGGACCACCTTCTAAGGAAGACGTGCTTGTAATCTTTGTTGATAAGATAACCGGGGGTTGAACCCAGGGGCTTTCTACCTCTGGGCTATACTCCCAGACCTATTTTATATTTTATTTGGAAACAGGGTCTCACTAAGCTGCTGAGAGCCTCACTAAGTAGCTGAGGCTGGCTTTGAATCTGTGCCATCCTCCTGTCCCAGCCTCCCAAGCATGGGGATTACAACTGTGCGCCACCACACCCGGCCATTTTCTCCATTTCCACTGATATGTACTCATACATCCACTGTAATCTCTTATTAAGATTGTTCTTTTAATAGTCTTTGAACTGGTTTGTCTCTAACCTTGTCTTCCTACATTCTGTTTTCATCATACTGTTCAGATTAGAGTTTCTAAAACTTAAGACATATAACATCTCTCTTCTGCTCAAAGTCCTTCAATGGCTTCTCACTTTATGCAGAATAAAGGCCAAGGTTTTCACCATATCCCATAGGCCTTCCATGAGATCTTTGGCCTGATGTTACTCCATTTTATCCAGCACTCACTCCACACCAGCAATATTGGCCTCTTACTGTTTGTCAGACATGTGAGATTTGCCTATGTCCTACCTGCTATCTACCTTGTAATGGCTTCTTCTCCTGCTTAAAATGTGCTTCCTCTAGATACTTGCATTTCTAATTTTTCACTCCTTTCAAGTCTATGTATTACCTTCTCACTGAAGCTTATCATAACCATCACCAACATTCCTTTTAAGCATTCATTATTTTGAACTAATCATCGTATGTATCCCATGAAATGGACTGACTTTTTATGTTTATTCTTTTCTCTCTACCTCCTCTAGCATGCAAAGTTCATGAGAGAAGAAATTTTTATCCATCTGTTCACACTGTTGCATTCCAAGCACCAAGAACAATGTCTGACCCACAGCAGTTAGTTGGTGAATATTGTTCAGTTAACAAAGGCTTTCTTTAGCTTTTAAAATTAGACCAATGACTTCAGAAGGGAGAGTTTTCTTTTTTCCTCTAGTAATCCAGTCAACTGAAGCATATCACTACTAGTTTAACACTGAAAACTACCTTCCAAAAATGTAGCCAGGTGTGGTGGCACATGCTTGTAATCCCAGTACTTGGGAGGATCACAGATTCAAGACCAGGCTCAGAAATTTAGTTCTTCAGCAACTTAGTGAGACCATGTTTCAAAATAAGATATAAAAGAGTACTGGGGCCTGGCGTGGTGGTGCACACTTGTAATCCCTGCGCTTGGGAGGCAAAGACAGGATCGCACAGGTTTAAAGTCAGCCTCGCTGGCTTAAGAGACCCTGTTTCCAAATAAAAAATATATAAAATAGGTTTGGGAGTGTAGCCTGGAGGTAGAAGGGTTCCATCCCCAGTATAAACCCCTCCCCCCCAAAAAAAATAATACTGGGGATGTAGCTCAGAGGTAGAATGCCCCTGGTTTCAATTCCCAGTAATACACGCATACACACACACACACACACACACACACACACACACACACACACACGTCATCGTTGATTCAATGGGGGAGAGCCATATAGTATGCTGGGGAACATGGTAATTAAATGGTCTTAGGTTACTTCAAGTGGCTGTAAGATGCAGCAACTAATGGTCCTCCATCTTATTGTGGAAGGCAACTTAGCAGAGAATGACACTCTTCCTTGCTGCACTGCTCAACCCCATTTCTTGGTCCCTTGCATCTTAGAGAGGGTCTTGAGAGTATTTCTGGACCATAGAATGTGGGTAGAAATGATGTGTTTCCCTTCCTAGACTCATTCCTTTTATTTCTTTTGTGATTTTGTTCTCCTCCACTGTCTCCTGTTAACTGGAGAGAATACAGTGGGTGGATTAGGTTTCTGAATCATGAAATGAGGCTAGGTTTCTGAATCATGAAGCAAAAGACTACTCATCAGACATTTTATTAAATGATAGGAAGAATGAGCACTAAAACCCTTTAGAGTTTTAATTTGTTGACCACCGAGGTGGATTGTTAGGATACTGAGCCTACTTTGACCCATAGAACCAGTTCCTAATAATTTCATCTGGGAAAGGTAGGATGAGACCTGCTCATGCAAAGTTCTGAAAACAAAATATATTAGGATTAAAATCTTTGGCAAAGTGGGATTGTCCTGTGTAAAAACTGTTTTAACTCAAAAACTCCAACGTATTCATTCGAATTTCTTCTTTGAATTAAATAGGTTGGTACGCATCAGACCCGAGATGTGAAATTTGGACTGTTAGGATTCATCTTTCCACGCAATTGCAGTGTCAATAGAAAAGTGAGGTGGCTGTTTGTGCTTGGCACCACCTGGCTGCAGTTCCATGGCTCAGCACTAAACAGGCCGACTGTGTCAGAGTTGAGTACTGTCATTCTGATGAAGTGGGGAGTGTGTTGCCCTGGTAGGAAGCCTTTTAAATTGAATGACAAGGTTTTTCTTATTTGTTACATCCCCAGGCCATTGTCAAATCATATAATGCCAGCCCAGGAAAGTAATTACAGAACTGTTGTGAGGCTGTTAGCAGCTGCTTTTCATTTTTCCCCATTGTGACTAGGATGTGGTGGAGAAAAATTGGGATGACTAAGAACCACAACATAAACGCCACCCAATCTGCTGGCCAGTCACATGTGGAACTTCCTTTCAGCCAAAGGAGAAAAAGTGTAGGCGCCTGCAATGCTTTTAGACTTTGGTGCCGAATATGAGGAAGAATGTACAACCAACTGTCAGAAACCAGGGAGTGAGGGCAGGTGGACTTCATTTATTAGGCATTATTCCAAATCATTAGGCCACCAGATCTTATTTCTAAGAGCAAAATTTTACGTTGGTCCCACTAAGAATAACCCTCTTTTCTTTCTAGAGCTTTCCTTGTTATTTGTGTAAGGACTTCACACTGATAATATGTTGCCCCAAATTACCAACAATAAATGCAGATTATCATCAAAATGGGGAAATTGATAATATTAAATGCATTTTAATATTACCACCAAATGATTTTGTCCTGCCAAATTAAAAAAAAAAAAAACCTTACGAGTTGGTCCATTCTTACTTTCAAGGTTAATTTGTTTCCTAAACCCTATTAAGTGAAGAAGGCTACTGATTTAAAATACAAATACATATGCATTATTTTAAAGTTACAACTGCTTAGAGTTTAGTAAAAACCTTTTTCAAAATTCTCCACACAACTAAATGTTGTGTTTCCAATCAGGTGACAACCTAATCAGGATGAACCTTAAGTGTTTGTTCATTATTCATTTCTCTGAATGAAATTGTTTAACTAGCATGTTGATGTGCTAGCAAGTTATTAGGTTCACATGCAATCCTTTCTTACTCTGAAAGTCATTGCTTTCCTCTTTGTAGCTACTGAAATGCAATAAAAACATTTGTATTTCTTCTAGAGGTTGCAGAGGTAGCTGCTTCCCTATTCTCTATGCAAAATCCCTTCCACTCAGAATATGTAACCCATTTTTATGAAACCATTTATTTGCAAATGATGAAAGTGGTCAGAGGCTTAGAATTCAACAACATCCCAAATGAAAATAATTAGAATTTGTGATAAAGACAAGAGAGAGGTTTGAAACCTGTCGGTACATATCACTAAGGAGAAATAAATTATGGCTTGTCAAAAATGACAGATTTAAGCAAGGTGCTTCCTTTTCACTTCGAGTAAGACCTTTTTCCACCCAGCAATTAACTTTATTCCCATTAATATTCAGTAGCATTGACAAGGCTGACAGAGTAAAACTGGGTTTTATAAAACCAAAGACAGATTGATGGAGACTCATTACTTTGTCTAATAATTTCATCGTTGTAGGTTAGATCTTAATAAATACAGAACAAAGCTGTTGACTGCAGCATTGATTTGTTGTGCCAGGTAAAGGACTCAATTTTTCTGTGTATATTTTCTTTTTGTGATTCATAAATTTACTTTTGGAAATAAACAGTAATTTTGCCTAAAGGGTTGCAGAGGTGACAGAATAATACATTTACACTGTACCATAACACTCTTCGTACTGACATCGTTTTCTTTAGATATTTCTTCACAATCCGTAAATAATAATTATGCTACACCACTAAATTAAATAAAATTAGTAAGGGCGCTTAGATGACCCTTTGATTATAGATTGAGAAAGCCTAAAAGCAAGTATTTGCTGTGGTGTGGCAGAAAAAGAGCAAAGAATTAACTAATAACTCAAGGGAACAAAAAAATAAAACCCCAACATTTTGGTCTGTCTTTCTTTATGATCTAAAAAGTTAGAAATGAACTAGAGCAGGTTTCACAAAAATTATGAGATGTGTCAAAGATGATGTTGCTTGGAGACATAACATCTGTTCTGTTTTTGTCTTTGTCATATTTCCTAAAATATTAAAAATGAAACTGCTTTTCTAGGCTTATGGACATGGGTTTTTGTTGTTGTTGTTGTTGTTGTTTTATAAGGACACTTTGGCTGAGTTCAGCTCTGCTTTTTCTCCTGTAACTGTGAGGAGAAAAATTCTCACTATTGGTGAGAAATATGTGATATGTGCCTAACAAAATGTTTGCGTTTTTTTTTTTTCTGGAGGTTTCTAAGCTGTTCTTTTCCCCTGCCATGACAGGTGACTTCTCATAGGTGCAAGTATGCTATTTCATCCCCAGGAGTTGTTTTTCCATTTAATGTTATCTACCTCAGCAAATTTTTTGCCAGAGGCAATATTAGTGAGTTCTGGATGTATTACTGACATGAAATTTTGCCATTTGTATTTATTTTCTGTGCTATGACAACCTACTGTTCAGTGGTAGAAATGACACAATTTTAGTTCTCATCAAATTCATGGTTTCTGGAAAAGTCCGATTTTTTTCATAAGTGAAAATTCATGTAGTGAAAATGGAATCATTTCACACAATTTTTATGAAGCTTGTGCACTGAGCAGCTCTGCTTTCCGTGCCTGTTTTTGTCAGTGTCAGTCTCAGGCAGGTAAGTCACACCTGAACACCCTAAGTAGAAGATTTGTAATTACAGCAAAAGATTCAGATTTTATTTCTCTACGCCTTGTGTTTGTCTCTTTAGATTCTCTCTCTGATATTCCACAGCCCTTTATGTAACTGTGTACTGTTAGCTTTGATCTCTTCTGTCTGTTCCAATCGACTTCTCTGATTTTCGCTTTATTCAGCATCACTGTGTGCTCCCCCCCCCTTCCTTCTTATTATCAGTGCAAATCATTTCTTTCAGTAACTGTCTTGTTTTCCTTAGGATTATTCTGTTTTCTAACCCATTTATGAACTTGCCCTTGTTCTTCATCGATGAAAACTTTTTTAAAGGGGGCAGCAGTAATTTGGACAGCAGCTTTCATTTATTAGTCAAATATTTTTTGAGAACTTACTATGTACAAGACATCATGGGAGAACACAAAGATGCTTTATGTATTTTATCATATCTTTCAATAATAGCTGGTGGTAATATAATAGCGACTATGAGCCAGACACTGACCCATGTGCTTACAAATGCTAATCCACTTGGCCATATATCCTGTGTTTTAATATGCAAGTTTTATATGTGGTGAGTCTAATAGATGAGAAGGTTACTGCCATTGAGAAGATAGTTTGCACCTCACAGTTCTCAAGAGGAGAGATGATGCCATGCAATTCAGGGCCACATAGGAAGCACTAGGGTTAATTAGGAGATAAAAAAGTGGGAAGAAAACATGACCAAGAGATTAATTGTGCTTTCTTTGGGAGGGAACAAGCCGAGGAAGGATAAACAGACTTAGGATATGCCAGCCAAATAACTTCAGCAGGATTGGGGATGTCGTGGTTATCCTGAGTTGCCTAGTACTTGGCCCTGGGGTAAAAAGGGAAGAAAAATATTGGCTCAAAGTAGAAGGCCCTGATGAAGGAAGTGTTGGAGAGGTAGGCTCGGGATGGATTAGTTTGTACCTGAAAGGCATGCTAGCCATTGTGATGTTTACTCCAGGATGAGCAGCACACTCCATCCCACCCCAGTCAGTAAGGCCCAGATATTAGAACATCTGGATAAAAAGATAGGGTTCATATTCCTGAATACAGGAAGGGAGCCAGGGGAAAGCCCACCAAGTGTTATGTGCATGTACGTCACTATCACTATTAGAGTGCTATGATGGGAGACTATAATGAACCAGTAAAAGTATTTTAAAAAGTAAAAGTCTAAGGAATTTGTATTTAACTCAGGACTGAAAACAAAGGTAGGAATATATATATATATATATATATATATATATATATATATATATATATATATGGTTTTCTAACAGGTCTTCGAGCAGAAGAGTTTTTTGATCACACTGTATCTCAGAGGTTAACCTAGCTTCTATGAAAAAGAAAAATTGAAAGAAGAAATAAAAGGTAGAAACATCAATTAAGATATTTTTGAAACAACTCAAACAAAATGTTATTAAATAACTCAACTGAAACTTAAGGATAATATCAAAGAGTATTAGGGGTTTAATCCCAAACCACTGTATAGATAGAGCTGAAAGCACATTATTACTGATAGTATAACTAAGTCAGAGAGGAAACAGTTAAAGAAAGAGAAAATCTACTATGTGGAAGAGAACACCAAGAAAGTAGACCCTCCAGATTGCTGAGCTAGACCTTAGTGACTACATTGTGCCCCTAGGTAGGACAGAATGAAATCTTGGACAAGCAAGGATGTTTAGCTCAGTTCACTAGTTTAAAATATGTAGTATAAAGGAACCTTGGCTAAGCGATTGCTCAGCACAACACTGTTATTGGAATAAAAAAGTAAATAAAAAGAAAATGTGTTTCAGCATATTAATGCTCAGACAAGGCTATCCCAAGGAGACTTGATGACATGGACAGATGCTAATTTCTGCTACTAATGACTACATTTAGATGTAAGAGAATTAAGATTAGAACCCATGAGGACAAGAAATTTGGGAAGATCAAAGAGTGGTTGGTCATTAAATAAAAATAAGTCCTCACAAGCTAGACTTATTTGACTAAAAGAAAAAGAGGGAAATGATCTTAATTGAAATAAGAATAACATGCCAAGACAAATTACAGACTTTGGAAACAGAGAAAACGATGAAGCATGATATTAGCACAAACGAGCTGGGCCTTATTTATAAGTGCAGTGTCAAAATAATTCCCAATGTTATGATGGGATAGTGACAAAGTATCTCTAAAAACATATCTCCTGCCTTGAAACTCCTCCACATTTTAAGGCTCACAACCAGTTTCTGGCACTTAGAAAGGCCCAAAAGTCCATGTCCTTTCAGAATCCATGGGAATGGACGGTATATTGAAAAAAGAAGCAGTAAAACTGTGACTGAGATAGAATCTATGTGGAACTAAAACAAAGAAGCAGCCTCCAAAATAATCAACAATTTGAATGTAATTATTATAAACCAAAGTTGTTACTACTGTTATTAAAAATATAAATGTGTGCAATGATAAGATTTTAACATTTAAAAAGTAATCCCAATAAGATTTAACACTATCCCTGCATTTTGCATATCTCTAATAATTTAATACTATTTAATTCTAAGCTTATTAAGGAGAGTCTCTCTGGGCATGGTAGTGTGTGCTTGTAATCCCAGTACTTGGGAGGCTGAAACAGGAGGATTGCAGATTCGTAGGCAGCCTCGGCTACTTAGCGAGGCCCTCCACAACTTAGTCAGACCTTGTTTCAAAATAAAGAATAAAAATAAATTAGGACTGGAGGTGTAACGCAGAGGTAGGTTCAATCCTCAGCACCACAAAAAAAAAAAAAAGAAGAGTCTCAAGTTTCCTTCATTATATATTTACATGTGGCGCCTATGCCAACTAAAACACTGGAATGTTCTATTGAAGATTTAGTTATAATGAATGACATTGTTTTGCTAATGTAATTTTCTAAAATGGTGAACAACTCATAGAAAGTATAGTGCAATTCTTCCTTGATTTTAACAGTGTTGAATTCCTGAAAATATAAAATATTTTAACACATTAAATATATATGCATATATATCAAAACTGTGAAGAAAAAACTTTGCTGTGATAGATAAATTTATTTTCTAGGCTACCAATTTTAAACTGAATATTGATGGCATACATATTTGAAAATCATGCATCATAATTCTTTCTTGAATAAAGCTGACATGGGCATCACAGGACATCTGGCATTCCTGTCCACCTACACTCTCTAAATTCAATAACAGCACTATCCTGTAACTGCTATGAAATATAAAAATTAATAATCACATGATTTGAAAGTTATGTCTATAAAGAACTACTGGTTAAGTAATGGAGCTCAGTATAATAGATATCTGCCATTGGATGTATTCAAGCATATGCTAAGACGTTTTAGTAGATATTTACAATGTCCATCCCTCCAAAACTCATACTGAAACTTAGCTGTCATTATAATCATATTAAGAAGCGGGACCTTGAAGAGGTTCTTTTCATTGGGTCTGTGCTGGGAAGAGAAGATCTGGCTTCCTTCTAGCCATACTAACCCCTTTATCCAAAAGTCACTTGACATGCCCATGGTTTCTTCTTCTGGAAATGCTCTTTTCTCTACCACATGGCCAGGCTTAGAATGCTTTACACCTGTAAGTTCTACTTTCCTTTTCATTATGAATCTCACCTTTAAGTTATTTCTCTCTCTGCACATTTTACTACATTCAAAAAAGTAATGCTCATGTTTAGGTCATGAAGGGACTTTGCTCATGAATAGACTAATGCCACTGTGCAGGAGAAGGTTTGCCCCTTCTGTCTCTCTTCTCTCTCTCTCTCTCTCTCTCTCTCTCTCTCTCTCTCTCTCTCTCTCTCTCTCTCTCTCTCTCTCTCTCTCTCGCCATACCAAGTATTCTGTCATATTATGACACAGCAAACAAGAAGATTTTCTCCAGATACTTGCTTCTTGATGTTGACCTTCCAGCTTCCAGAACTGCGAACCAATATGTGAAAGGTGGAAGTGGCTTGGAACTGGGCAATGGGTAGAGGCTAGAAAAATTTGAAGGATCAGGGCAGAAAAAAACCTAGATTGCCATAAACAAAGTATTAAGGGCAATTCTGGTGAGGCCTAAGAAGAGAAGAGCAATAGAGAGAGCCTGAGACATCTTAGAAATTACAGAAGTTGAGTTTGAGATAAAATTGAGGCCAGTTACTGCTTTTCTTTTGCCTCATTCAGGTCCAAGGCAAGACGAGTGGGATTATGGTGTGAGATTCCATCATGCTACTCAGGAAGGCATACAACTTAAAATTTACCAACTGTATGTTCCTGGGACTTTGCATTTAATATTTCCAGACCATTTTGATCTCAGGTAACTGAAATCTCAAACAGCAAAACTACCAATAAAGGGAGATAAGTATTGAAAGTCATTATTTAATATCAAATACAGCAAAGTTGAAAGGGCTTTGCTCTAAACCATTGGCTTTAGTTTGTAATGAGGTAGGAAATCTTGGAAGCTCCTTTTTTGTTATTAGCTTCATATTCTATGTTATTTAGTCAGAAGATAATAATGCAAAATATTTTATTTTGCTTGATTTTTCCCTTCTCCACAAACTACCCCCCAAAAAACAATAATCAGTAAAGTTTAACCAGACAAAATGATAGGACTAAATAAAAAGCAATATTACATATCCTGCGCTTCATCAAGGGGAAACTCCTTAACCACAACCATCTTTCAAGGGGAAATATTTATTTTAAATAAATACATTATGTTCTAAATAGAACAAGTCAACAGATGTATCAAAGAAGTTGCACATTGTTGGGCTTCCCCCTCTGGCAGTTATATTTTTGGCTTTGCCCACTATGAGTGATGGAATAAATTCCCATCTTTTTAGAGATTTAAACACACACACACACACACACACCCTTGAAAGTTTGTTTTCTATGTACTGATAAAATTACATGTACCATCACAGTCTAGCCAGAAAACAAAAACCACCAGAGTAAAGAGATTTAGTGCAGAATATTAATTCTTTGGGTAATCAAAGAGCTGAGATTCCAAACAGGAGACAATGGGGACAATCAAAAGATTCATACACAACAGCAGAAAGCCACCCTCACCATGACTGAAGGGATAAAGGGTGAAGACAGTATTACCAGCACTAGTGGAAACTGGAGCTATCGCTGGCCTGACTACCAAGAGCTGGATTCATGAAGATGCTGGCAGAAAGGAAAGAAAAAAGACACCCTGGCTTCTTCCTCTGCCCCATCTCCTCCACAGTACATTGAAGCCAGCTGAGATCGGGAACCACTGCTCTGGGGATTAGGGCCCCTCAAAACAGGTGAGAGAACAGGGAAAGGGAAGGGAGGGATGTGAGGATGCTCACATCTTTTACGAACCTAGGGGCGAAGTGTGGGGCAGTGGGGGAGAGGCCAGCCTTGGAGTAAGGGAACAGGAAATGAGTCTGGACTTTTACATTTAGGTAGGGGACATAAAATGGGCTCTTAAGTCTTATTCTTTTACAGAAAAATAATCAACATGTTTCAGACTGAATGAGCTATTCTCTCTCTTTATTTTGTATTGCATAGATATATCAACACCACTATAATTTACTTTGGATTCCTGGGGATAGGAATCAAAATTTTATTTTGTCTGACCACAAAGTTTTGGTATCCCAGTATACAGTATCACAATCCCTGTATTGGTGTACACACACACACACACACACACACAATTGTAACTAAGAAAACCATGATAGAACAGAAAATGTGATAGTTATAGTAATCAGCTATGAAAATTGTGAACTATAAGTTGCAATTCAAAATTCTGTGAGGATGAAATTCCAACCTATTTAAGACACTTTTAATATAATGAAAACCTTTATAGCTTGATGGAAAAGAATGATTACAATGAGGTCAGATTTTGCTCAAGTTCTTCAGTCAAAAGACCATACCTTAGCCACTCATGGATTTTCCAAAGCCTACGGAAGCAGAATGAACAGAAGCACGTGACTGTAGCAGTTTTTAAAATGAACTATCATGCCAAAATTCAGACAATGAAAGCTATACCATAAAATGTTCTATGTTCTATGTTCACAGGAGTGGAGAAGAGACTTTTGGAGACAAGGGGGAAAGCCAATGGATTCTTGTTTTCTGAAATTAGGGACTGACTCCTGTTCGGTGTGTAAAACCACTAAAGGTGTATTATTTGATCTTGACAAGAGAATTTTTGGTGATAAAAAAAAACAGACTGATTAAGCTGCATCTGGGCTAACTTTCCTAAATAGCAAATTGGCAGACAGCCTAGAAACAATGTAAATTTTGCTTCATTAAAATTATAGTCACAGTTGATTTTTTCCCTACCTATCTGGCTACAGAGAAATAAAATGTCAAGAGTTATGTGGCTAATGCAAAATAGCAATATATATTAAAATTAAACAGAAATTACTATATAAGGGACTAGAAGAAATTATGTAGGAGGTGTGATATTGGGGATTGAAACCAATGGCATTCTACCACCAAACTGCCCTTTTTATTTATTTTAATTGTAAATAGGGTCTTGCTAAATTGCTGAGAACCTTGCTAAATTGCTGAGACAGGATTCAAACCTTCTATCCTCCTGTCTCAGCCTCTCAAATACTGGAACTACAGGCATGTGCCACCACATCTGGCTAAGATGATTTTTTTTTAAATCAAGAAAAGGCCTACAAGGAACACTTTACTTGGAAAGGTAAATAAAGAAGTTGAATTGTATATGAAATAATCATAGAACATTTTATGGTATAGCTTTCATTGGCTGAATTTTGGCATGATAGTTCATTTTAAAAACTACACATATTTTTCTCTACAAATTCAGAACTTAAAGGAACACTTCATAAGAAAGATAACATTATGTTTTCTCATCATCTCTGAAAAAAATAAAAATAAATAATATCACAGTATGTTTGTTTGGCTTCAAATGTATACTAACTTTAGAATAAACATGAAGGTACAAGGGGAAAAAATCACAATTAACTATAAGGGTTTCAAGTCCATGTATCCAGCAGTATTCTGGGACCATGGCAAAATAGAAAAGTTGGGAATAAAGGTTCAGAAGAGAAAGGTATGATGTGTTCATTTTGTATATGCAAGTAGAAACAGAAATATGGGATTGGCTTATTCTTTTTCTTGGCATCTTGCTCTTTCTCCTGGTAAACACTGCTCTAGGATGAAAATAAATGGCTTCTCATGGATGGGGATATTTCATGGTTTTTTATGAAGGAAATATCTTAACCCATGGCTGTGCTCATCTGCTTTTGAGTAAGAGGTTTCAGCGATATACCAAAGAGATGTAGAGAAGAAAAATGCACATTGGTTTGAGGCTGACAGTGGATGCTAATTTGACTGCTCTTAATTTGGTTATTGTAAAAAGGGAAAGAAGTACATTTTTGTAGTGACCAAATAACATTGTGCCTTATTACTTAGGGCCCTAAAGAGCTAGCAGAGTCTTCACAGTTTTTTAAATCTCTCTAAAAAAGACGCTATCTACCCATACATCATCAGAAAGTCCCTAAACAAAGAAGGTAAGAAACTAAAGACCACCACAAAACATCAGCATATTGATCTGAACAAATAGCCTCTAAGAAAAATAAGGAAGAGACTGTAGAATATTAGTCAAGAGAACAGAATTCTGAGAAATAGAGATTGCCCTCTCTGAAATTTTTTCCCCTAAGTCCAAATCCAGTCAAAAACAAGGTTTTAAAAAAATAACAGATAAGGTGCAGTTTTTATTTTTTAACAGACACAAAGAGTTGACGTTTCGGTGAAAGTCAGAAGTAGAAATGTAGATTTTTTTTCTTCCTTTTTGTTTTTCAAACAAAAAGCAGCTCGGTACACTAATGGCCAATGAAATGGACATTAAAACACAAGAAGAATCATTTTGTCAAATTAGCAGAACAACAATTTGATCTGATAATGTCAAAACGTGCAGTTATGGTGGCCATACCGAGACTTGCCTGAGTAGCATTCCCCGCAGAATATTCAAGGGGCAGGGCCAGTAACAGGTGCTCTTGGGTACCATGTAGCAATCTAGTAGAGCCTAACTCCTGTGTCTGGGAAAGGTACTCAGATCTTGAGGCAATGATTTCTTTTACTACAGCATGAGGGAAATTCCAGCCTCTTCCTTGTGGAAACAAAAGCCAGTGTGTCAGAGCAGTGCACTAAGCAGAATCTTTCTACCACTTCTAGCTGCTAATTTGGTGTTCATGGTTAGGAAGAATGCCAGCCCATTTCATGAGAATCAAGTAGGTGGAAACTGTGCCTTGCATGTATGGCTACATATTATGACAAATTAGCAGGGAATTCACCCCAGTCATCCTTTGGGGTTGAGGAAGTACTTGCCTCTCAAATGGCAGGATGGGGAGAGGAACTGGAGTCCACAATTTGGGACTGACTTGTGATCCGTTGCTCTAAACAGGCTGCACAGCCAGTTTTTGAGGAGCTTTGTGGGGGGGTCCAGCTCTTTCTTTGGTAAGACAAGCTAACGTGCAATCAGTCTTAGAAAAGTTAACTCTTACCTCCCCCAAGGGTACACAAGGCTGTGGGGAAAATGGTAGTCTCATAGAGCACTAGTAGGGGTTTTTAATTTTACAGTTGTTTTGGGAGTCAAGAGAACTACTCATCATTTTCTAACAATGCACCGAGATTTTAAGACTCTCAGAGGAATGGTTGTCATTTGTCCAATCTCTCAAGATCTTCAGATATTATGCCTGAAACATGATTTTTTAAAAAAGCCCCCAAGTTATCCTGACCTGATTGGACTGTAGGGTGTAGACAATAGATATTTCGGTAATAACCAGTGAAGACAGATAACCAGTATCCACAGAATCCCCCAAATGCTTTGAAACTTACTTATAATATGGGAACCTTGGTACAACCTGGAGGTGAAGAAACTTCAAGAATAATAGGCAGACTGAGTAAAATTCACTGTGTACATATCCTATAGTTTTGTAATCCATTCATCAATTGATGGAAATCTTGACTGGTTCCATTGTTTGGCAATTGTGAATTGTGCAGCTATGAACATAGATACACATGCATTAGTTTGGTAGTTTGGTTTTCTTTTTTGGGTATACACCCAGAAGTGGTATTGCTGGATCATAAGGTAAATTCATTCCCATTCTCTGGAAGATACCCCATACCATTTTCCAAGCTGGTTGCACTAATTTGCATCTCACCAACAATGTAATAGAGTTCCCACTTCTCCACATCCTCACCAGCATTTGTTGCTGTTTGTGTTTTGAATGATTGCCATTCTAGTTGGAGTTAGGTGATTGCCATTCTAGTTGGAGTTAGGTGAAATCTCAGGGTAGTTTTGATATGCATCTCTCTAATTGCTAATGATGTTGAACATTTTTTCGAACATTTATTGGCCTTTTAAAAGTCTTCTTTTGCCGGGCGTGGTGGTGCACGCTTGTAATCCCCGCGCTTGGGAGGCGGAGACAGGAGGATCGCGCAGGTTCGAAGCCAGCCGCGCTGGCGTAAGAGACCCTGTTTCAAAAATATAAAATAGGTCTGGGAGTGTAGCCCGGAGGAAGAAGGGCTTCCAGGAACCCCAGTACCACAAAAAAAAAAAAAAAGTCTTCTTTTGATGCTGGGCGTGGTGGTGCACGCTTGTAATCCCCGCACTTGGGAGGCTGAGACGGGAGAATCACACAGGTTCGAAGCCAGCTTCAGCTACTTAGTGAGGCTCTCAACAACTTAGTGAGACCCTGTTTCCAAATAAAGTATAAAATAGGTCTGGGAGTATAGCCCAGAAGTAGAAAGCCCCTAGGTTCCACCCCCAGTACCACACACACACATAAAAATTCTTCTTTTGTGAAGTGTCGATTTATTCACTTGTCCATTTTTTGATTGTGTTATTTCTGTTCTTAGCACTGAGTTCCTTGAATTTTCTGTATATTCCAAATAACGGCCCTCTATTGGAGGAATAGTTTGAATATTCTTTTTAAAATGTTGTATATAGCTTTTCAACAAATAACATTTTTATTTTTATTTTTATTTTTATTTTTATTTTTTTTTGCAGTACTGGGGATGGAACCCAGGGTCATTCTACCTCCAAGCTACATCCCTAAGCCCTATTTTTTATTCTTTATTTTGAAACTGGGTCTCACTGAGTTGCAAAGGGCCTCAGTAGTAGCTAAATCTGTCTAAGAACCATGATCCTCCTGTTTCAGCCTCCCAAGTACTGGGATTACAAGCGTGCACCACCACACCTGGCTAACATTTTGTTTTAAGTTACCTACACTATTATTTCAAAATATCTCAAAAGTGTGATTAGGCAGCCTCAAATATATGAAGACTATTTCTTAACTCACTGCCAAGTACTCCACCGTTAGCATTTCGTTTTTATTCCTGATGCACGTAAATAAAGATAAGTTTCTACATGATGTTTACTGAGAATCCGGTTGCCTGGTTTATTTGAATAGTCAGTTTCTCCTCTGTTTCTTTAAAAAAATAAGATGGCAGCCTGTATGTGGAATTAGGAGCCAGCTCAAAATCCTTGAAACTTTGTTTCTTTTATTTTTTTCTTTGAGAATTTTTTTTTTCCAAATCCCAGTGAGGTTTTTGCTTTGCTTTCTGTGATGTTCATTCTGTGGTTTCTAGGCTGTGTTTGGTGCCTTCCTGTCATTAGGAAGATAATAGCTGAAAAACAGCTGACATAGCTTATCTTCTAGCTCAGTACACACTTGTAATTTCTGTGATATGAACAAGAGAAAAAGAACAAATCTCCAAGCACAGATACTGAATCTGGGGAAATTGGGACAATCTCTGGAAGACAGACTGGGTCTTGGATGGGAAAAGAGGCAGGCAGCTGGTGGCCCAGCCCTGCCAGTCTCTTCCCTCTCCTCCTACACACACCCAGACTGAATCTTTCAGCACTGACTAGTCAGGTTCTTTTTCCTTCCTCTGGTTTGATGATAACCTTTTACCCCAGCAGTATTCATTTTAACCAGAGTCCTTCTAGCTCAGAAATATCATAAACAAAACCAGCATATGCAATCATCCTTTTGTCCTTGATCCATGAGTTAGTTCCTTTCCTTCTTGATTTGTTCATATATTTTACCATATTATTTATAATTATCAGCTTTAACAAAAGATGTTTGGGGGAAAGAAATTAAAAAGTAAATTTTGGACGGGCATGGTGGTGCAGGATTTCAATTCTGGTACTTGGGAGGCCGAGACAGGAGGACCCCAGTTTGCTGAGAGCTTCAGCAATTTAGGGAGGCATTCTGTAACTTAGTGAGACCTTGTTTCAAAATGGGGAAGTGTGTGGGGAGGGCACCAAGTACAGTCTGAATGTATGCTAATTTCAATGTTATTCACATAAAAATAAAAAAGAAATATGAAAAAACCCCACAAAACTACTTACTAAAGCAAAAAAAAAAAAAAAAGAATAAAGATGGGGATGAGTGTGTGGCATGGAGGTAGAATACCCTGGGTTTCATCCCCAGTACTGCAAAATAAATAAATAAATAATACTAAATTATTTTTGTCACTTTACTGAATCTTGATTAAATAAAAATCCAAAGATATGTGTGTGTGTGTGTGTGTGTGTGTGTGTGTGTGTGTATTTACTTATCGTGTATGTGGGTGTGTGTATGTGTTACCTGTGATCCTCTTGTCTCAGCCTCCCAAGTCCTGAGATTATAAGAATGTGCCACCATGCACAGCTTAGCATCTACTTTCTGGTGATTTTAACAACAGATTAGACACCATGACTTATTTCTCTCATCTAACTGAAATGTTGTGTCCTCTGATAAAAACATCTCTAACCATCCCACATCACTCTGGCCTCTGGTAATCACCATTTTAGTATTAAGCTTTTAAAAGTCTGAGATGAACTCTTTGAGATTCCACAAATGAATGAGATCATGGGGTCTTTGACTTTATACGCCTGGCTTATTTAACTTAATGTCATGTCTTCCTGGTTGATTCATGTTATAATAAATAATACGATTTCCTTCTTTGTACGGTCAAATAACATTTAATTGGGTATGTATATCATGTTTTCTTTATCCATTAATCCACTGATGGACACTTAGGTTGACTCCACATCTTAGTAATTGTGTATAATGTTGCAATGGATACAAGAATGCACATTGCTTCTTGATGTAGTGATCATAGAGTAGGTCTATCTTTGATTCTTTTTGAGGACTTTGTATTATTTTACAGGGTGGCTGAACTAATTTACATGACCATCAGTAATGTAGAAGAGTTCCTATTTCTCCTTTTCTTTACCAACACTTATCTTTCAGTTTTTTATAATAGCCATTGCACTCATTTTAGTTTTAATTTGCATTTCTTTGATTATTAGTGATTTGATCATTTTTTTGTGTGTACCTGTTGGCTATTAGTATGTCTTCTTTTGGGAAATGTCTATCCAGGTCCTTTGTTCTTACAGATATTTAAGAGATTATTTCATTTTAAATTTTTTTTGCCTTTTTAGAGGTGCTTAATAGCTGAATAAATAACAAACAGATAAATAAATAACAAATGTGTAACAAATCAGAAAAGAGAAAAAGTAGAATAAAGAGTACCAGTTGGTCATACTCCATAAATGATTACCCAGAAAAATGGAAATGGGAACCTTGACCCATTTTAATAAGTATTTCTGAAATTATTGGTTTAAAATATAATTCTTTCTGGGCGTGGTGGCGCACGCTTGTAATCCCAGCATTCAGGAAGCTGAGACCGGAGAATCTCGGTTCACAGACAGCCTCAGCTACTTAGTGAGGCCCTCTGCAACTCAGTGAGACCTGGTTTCAAAATAAAGAATAAAAAATAGGACAAGGGGTGTAGCTCAAAGGTTGAATGTCCCTGGGTTCCATCCCCAAACCCACAATAAATAAATAAATAAATAAATAAATAAATAATTTAAAAACTTATGAAAAATCTTGAATATTGTGAAAACTCTAGAGAGTAAATAGATTCTATGCCTAATATAACCATTAATCACATACCTGGAGAAACCTTTTGTGTAGGATTTCTAAGTTATATGAATTGATGTCACTGTGTGTGTGTGTGTGTGTGTGTGTGTGTGTGTGTGTATGTACATTACTAGGGATTGAACTCAAAGGTGATCTACCTTTGAGCTATACCCCAGCCCTATTTTAATTTAATTTTTAATTTTGAAGCAAGGTTTCACTAAAGTTGCTAAGGGGCTTGTTAAATTGCTGAGACTGGCTTTGAACCTGCGATCTTCCTATCTCAGCCTTCCAAGTACTGGGATTACTTACAGGTATGCACCACCATACCCAGCTCTGATACTAATCTTTATTTAAAAATGCTTTATTGTCTTAAACAACAAAATTGAGGTCAAAATTTTTTCTTAGAATTAGATTTTTTGTTGCACTGGACCTCTGGGTTCTTATAGCCTGAATGTCTATGTACCCACAGATGTATATGCTGAAATCCTCACTGAAAATGTGATGGTATTAGATGAGATTTTGGGGAACTGATTAGGTTTTGAAGGTGGAGTTCTCATAAATGAGATGAGTTTCACTATAAAGAATGGCTAAGAAAGCTCCCTTGCCTTTTTACCATGTAAGAAAACAGAAAAAATAGGCATTACTTTTTTTTTTTTTGCGGATCTAGAGATGGAACCCAGGGGCATTCAACCTCTGAGCTGCACCCCCTGTCTTATTTTTTATTCTTTATTTTATTCTTTATTTTGAAACCGGGTCTCACTCAGTTGCAGAGGGCCTCACTAAGTAGCTGAGGCTGTCTGCGAACTGTGTTCCTCCAGTCTCAGCCTCCCGAATGCTGGGATTACAAGCGTGCACCACCATGCCCAGCAAAAAAAAAGTCATTTCTGAACACAGGCCTTTACCAGACTTTGAATCTGCTCTGATCTTGGTCTTCCTAGCTTTCAGAACTGTGAGAAATAAATTTCTGTTATTTATAAAAACACCAGTCTATGGTAGTTTGTTATAAAAGATCAGATAGAATAAGGTGCTTAGGAAAATAAATAAAATTGACTGCATCATTTTTATAATTAGAATTTACAGGAAGCCTTACCTATAAACCAATTAGCGATACAGGTGTAGACACTGAATCATGTATTTTAAGGCTCAAAATAGATTTGGAAGTCCCAATTATTTATTTTCTAATGTCTATACTAACAAATTAATTAACTGCTACTCTCTCCTCTACAAATTGAAACAGAATCATGGATGCAGAGCAAGTGAAACTAAGCTTTTAAATACAGATGGAGAAGAGGATCTATTGTTGAGAAGTTCATTTTTGCTCTTTCACTGAATAAATGATTATGATGCCATCTTGGATTTATAAGCTGCTCCTTTTATAAAGAACTTAAAGATAATTAGGGCCGACAACATCAGCTTTAAAGAAAATCCTCCCCACATGAGGTGCTTTAGTTATAAATTTCGTTAAAATTAGAGGTTCTAATATTTTTGACAACAGGTTGAAGTTTTGATTTTGTATGACCTAAATAACTGCTATATCTTAAGCGGGGTATGGTGGCACGCACGTGTCATCCCTGCATTTGGGAGGCTGAGACAGGTGGACCACAGTTTGTGGACAGCATCAGCTACTTAGTGAGGCCCTTTGCAACTCAGTGAGACCCTGTTTCAGTATAAAGAATAAACATAGGGCTGGGGGTGTAGCTCGGAGGTAGAATGACCACAGGTTCCATCCCCAGACCTGCAAAAAAAAAAAAAAATGCTGTATCTTAAAGCACTTCATTATTTTATCCATGCTGCTAAAACTCATGTGAGAGTCTTAGTCTCTTTCACAAGCGGAGACAAGGAGATTGGGGAAGAATGTAAATCAAAGTCTCTGTAAAAAGAGGAACTGAGAAAGTAATATTTTCTTAGCATAAGGTGCTAACACTCAAGTAAAGCTAGTGCTTTGGAATCAACCAAGAAAGCAGCCAGCTAGTGCTCTAGTATGAATATCTCCTTTCTTCCTGAGGTGTAAAAGGATGCCATGTGGGCTCCTCCAGCTTTGGAGAAACTCCAGAGAAATATCTCACCATCTCACCAAGGTTGCATGACAGACAAGAGGCCAAGTACATCCTGGATGATATTCTCCTAGCATGTAAAGGTGTTACAGAGCCAATGAAAAGTCATTTTCAGGTTTCTCTGAGCCAGATAAAAAGAAGAAATATATACCACAAAAGATTAAAAAATCATACCAGACAGAGATTACAGATGAGTTTTGATATTTTAGAGTATTCAAACTGCACTTACGTCATTCCAGTTCCTAATAGAGGTGGAGCTGTGGCAATGCAGGCCTCACACGGCCCATGAAAGCACCACAGTCAGAAACAGAATGAAGAGAAGTGCTGGAAATCCATCTGAGTAAAAAACGGAGGGGCTCACTTCAGAGAGCAAAGTCATCTGGCATAGATGGGGTTCTGACACCACAAAGGTGTATTCGAACTCAGAGAAGGTCATGCAGGACTTTAAATATGTGTAAAATAGAGAGGCTCAGAAAATTTTTCCACTGAGAAAGTAGATGACACATATCGAAGGCTTATTGGCATTGACCACAAAATCGTTTTTCTGTGGTAGCTCTTAGCCAGCTGTTTAAAATGAGGGGTGAGAAACCGAGGAGAAATAAAGGAGAAAATCCTTTGGAAAGTACAAAAGGTTCTGAACAGTTCCAGTCTTAGAGTGTTATGATGTTAAAATATGAGGCACATTATCAGGAGAAGAAAGTTCAAAGAGGCCTCCGCTTTGTATTGGATAAACAGGAACATATGCCCACTTTCAGAAATATTTCAAATGTGTTGTGAAACTTCATTCGGTTAGGAGGGAAATGTTAGAGTTCAACTGTGAAAAATTCAATTGCATATTTGAAAAATCAGGTGCTGGAAAAGACCACAAACTTTTTATGTGTGTGTGTGTGGTGCTGGGGATTGAACCCAAGGGCATTCTACCTCTGAGCTACAACCCCAGCCCTAATTTTTATTCTTTATTTTGAAACAGGGACTCACTAAATAGCTGAGGCTGGCCGCGAACCTGGATCTTCCTGTCTCAGCCTCCCAAGTACTGGGATTACAAGCATGTATCACCATGCCCGGCTAAGACCACAAACTATCTAAGTGTGTCAGCATCGCACACCACTATAGTAAGCAGAATGAAGGCATTATTAAAGCTCAGAAAGGTTTTCTGAGCAATGGATCAAATGAGGCCAAGTAGTATTTGCATGCCACTATGGAAATGAATTAAAAAAATAGAGGTCTACAAGAAGGAAATGACGACACCGGAAACATTTCACAGTTCGCTTTAATGGGAAACTCAAAAAATAAGGGAAATTTGGGCAAAAGTCACCCCACATACCAGAAGTGAGAGATCTCTATGCAAGATTAATTAAAAAGAAGAAAAAAATTAACCATGAAGAGTATGGCAAAAATGTGCTCATCAGAGAAGTTCTACTCCCAAGGAATTTATTTGATGATTTATGAGTTGTGATGGCCTAGCAGAGTATGTATAGCTAATAGTAGCATAATATATAATGTGTAACTAATATACTAGCTGAAAAGATAAAGAAAACATGTCCGTTATCCTGTTGATGAAGGGATGCGTGTGTGTGTGTGTGTGTGTGTGTGTGTGTGTGTGTGTGTGTGTTACTGGGAATGAAACCCAGGGGCATTCTACCTTCAAGCTACAGCCCTCAGCCCTAGTGTTTATTCTTTATTTTGAAACAGGGTCTCACTGAGTTGCAAAGGGCCTCACTAAGGAGCTGAGGCTGTCTGCAAATCGGATCCTCCTGTCTCAGCCTCCCAAATGCTGGGATTACAAGCGTGCACCACCATGCCCAGCTCTGGTGAAGGGATTTTAAGCACAGTGTGCAACACGATCATCACCTCCTCTTGGGAGAGACTTGGATGTTTAGGGCAGCATGAGTGGGAGGTAAGTGTAAGGAATATCAGACTATTAAAAGAAAAGAAAATTCACCTTCTTTTCTTCACACAGAAAGAATTCCAGCTTGTTTCTCAAGGCAACTCCTTGTTTTTATTCTCTTATTCACCTCCACCTCTTCCAGGAACTTTCTTCCTCTTTCGAGCCTTTAGATTTCAGCCTCTATTCTTCCCTCTAACTCCATTTTATTTACTTTAAGTAGTCATAAGTTGTAAAGTGGAGCCATGTTGCCATTAAATTTTAATAGAACATTTTATAACTCAGCTATAGACATAGATTTTTATCATACATCACCTTCGCATCTACACAAAAAGAAAAATATCAACAAGCCAGGCATGGTGGTGAATACCTGTAATTCCAGTACTTAGGAAACTGAGATAGGAGGATCTTAGTTTTGAGGCCAGCATCAGCAACTGATAATGAGGCCCTTCACAACTTAGTGAAACCCTGTTTCAAAAAAATAAAAAATAAAATAGGACTGGGGGAGAAGGTCAAAGATAGAATGCCCCTGGGTTCAATCCCCAATAACACAAACACACACACACACACACACACACACACACACACACCCCACAGTGGCAAATAAATTGGATAAGGTAATTCTTAAAGCCTTGTATTATCTGCTGATTTCTCCCATACTCAGACTTTTTGATGTTATTTCCCCACACAATATCATGCTCTGTGCTGTCAGTGTTGGTAGTGCCCCACTGTGGTCTCCACAACTTTCTTCCAATCTCAGTTTTGACATGAATGTGCCAACGGGGACTCAGAGTCATGATTTCCTCATAGTAAAAGCCACTGTGAGGTTTATCCTGATTTCAGAAATATTACAATGTGAGCAAGAAAAGTACAAGAACAACCCAGAAACAATGAAACATAGTAGATCATGCATTCTCCATGACTTATAATCATGATAAAACCACCCGATAAATTTAATGAGAAAATTGAATATTAGAGGCAAAAAAAGGTGAGGAAAAGCAGAAGGGACCAATCCCCATTCTTCAAGCCAACAGTGTGCTTGTTAATTTAGTAACATTTATTTACATTCATTTGTCAAATATTTTGACCAAATACATTTACTTTGCATTTTTTGGTCAATATAATTTTCTGTATATATTATTTCTGAAAATTTAACTAGACGAGTATGTTTGGTTTTCATAAGATAGTGATTTTTGATGGTTTTATCAAGAATTGGGTGATAAATATTTCAATATACTTTAATTCAGACAATTGGCTAACAGGCCTCTGGACTACAGTATTATTATTGAGCCTCCCCAAATGTTAAATCCATCTATGTTAAATTTATTTTTTAAATTACAATAATGAACATGACTAATGATTTCATATATTAATACATTCTATTATATATTTAAAATATATTACTTGATGTTTTGTTATATGATTACTGTAGTCAAATTAATATATCCATCACATCATTAGAGGCACATTAGATCTGTAGATGTGCTCATCCTAAATAACTACAACCTGTACCTTTTGGATTGATGGCGTTTTGTAAAGAAATGCTTGAAAAATTTACATGATTATAAAATAACTACCTCCAAATTTTAGAAAATTAAATTTTCTTTTTAACTATAAGTAGCTGAATTATTTAATACATACTTTAAAATAGTATTTTGATAATAATTTACATGTTAATTACTTAATTTTCTGACTTCATATAAATTGTTATATTGGCCTACCTAAGATTTTAAATTGTCCTGAGTTATCTTTTCCAGAACAACAGACCATTTTAAAGGATAAACTAAAGAATTAAAGAAACAAAAATAAAACAATGAAAGTCCTTTTACTCCCCAACCCCATCTTGCTGGCAAAAAATTGAAAATGAATAATGTTGTTGGTTAAAGTATGAAGAAATAAGCACATTATTTTCTATTGTGACCATATAAAATTGGATATCCATTCTGGAGGGTATTTTGACATTATATAAATCTTAAATTTTTTTGTATCTGCCAATTTATTATACACTGGTGAGATCACCATAGATTTACAGGAATTTTATTTACTAAAGAAAAAAAAATATATATATATATTTCTTTAAGCCATTCAATTAAAGTAAAAAGAATTTTGATGTAAAAATATATTTAGAAGAACACCAAACACTAAAGTTTAACTCACCTATATGAAAACTCTAGTGTATTTTATGAAAAAATACTCATCACTGTAGATAAAACAAAAAACTAATTATGAGTCAAACACACATTTATTGATATGGCAGAATTAGCAAAGTCTACTACATTTTTATTTGTTACTTTTATTTTCTGTCCCCCTTCCAATTGGATAGAGGTCATTCTGGCCAATAAAATGTGGAAGTAAGGCATATGGAATGCCACTTCCAGACTGAGGCTAATAAAAGCCCTGTGAAGGTTTCTCTGTTTCTTTTCTTTCCTTGGCAATTGAGGGAACATGGCCTTCTAAATATTATAAAGATGATGAAGACCCTATCAGCCTGGGTCCCTGAGTAGTGGGGTAGTGTAGGACCCTCCCTTCACCTGTTTGGGATATGTGTAACATGAATAAGAAATAGACATTTGTAGTATTAAACCATTTAGGATTTGGCCTTTATCATTATTGAACTTGGATGGAAAACTGCTAAACAAAATATTAGCAACACGCATTCAAAACCAC